>NW_024420424.1:580977-589401 GCF_014898765.1 Herpailurus yagouaroundi | reverse complement strand
TTTTGTCCAGAAGCTGTTCATGCAGTCCTCAGTTATTTTTCAGGAAGAATTGCTCACAGTTATTTGGGGTATCCTGTGGAGGAGATGAGTTTAACATCTTCCTACATGGCCATCTTGGCCCAGAACCTGTCAAGATTCACTACTATCTTTGTATGGCTTGATGGTTCATTTTTTTTAAATTATCACTGAATACTATTCCATTCTATTTAGTGTGCCAGTTTATCCATTTGTCTACTGAAAGACATTTTGGTTACTTCCAGTTTTTTTTTTGTGCTCATTAATTAAGCTGTTATAAACATTTGTATGCAGGATTTGTGTAGACATACATTTTCAATTCAGTTTGGTAAATGCCTAGGAGCATGATCACTGGAGCATATGGTAAGATATTTGAGAAACTTTCAGACTGTTCTTCAAAGTGTACCATTTTACTTCTCACCACCAATAAATGAGAATTTCTTTTTCTTCTCATCAGCAATTGCTATTCTCTGTGTTTTGGATTTAGCCATTCTAATGGGTGTACAGCATTTTGTTGCAAAACATACACAGTCAAAAATGACAGAATTTTCACACTAAGGACATGGTACTTTGCAAAATCACCTTTGCATTAAAATTTCAGGATTTGTTTGTTTGATTCAGAATAATGTCTAAAACTATAACTTTATATTTGAGCTTAAACATGTGTTTATGCCAAAATTAACAGTGCTTAGAAAATAGTTTTTAGAGGGAGGGGTCAACATGGCAGAGAAGTAGGGGGATCTGAACTTCCCTCCTCTCTCAAACAAAGAAGTGTTGAAGCCAAAGGACTTTGAACCCCAAGATTCTAGGAGGGAAATAGACATTCTCACTTCCAGGCATCCACCCAAACAACCTGACAGGCCATAGGTGTGGGATTGTGAACTAAGAGAGATACAATGAATGGAGGGGAGGGTTCTCCTTCTGTGGAGAGACAAAGGGAAGAGAAAGAGAGGCTGGAGAAGCATAAGACTGTATCTGGACAAGAGAAAAACCTCGACCTGGATGGAGAAAGATCCAATCTCTAACTGCTGGGCATTCTCTGGACTGGGGCTGGCTGCCTGGATTGCACACCTAGGAATGAGGGGAGTCAGCCCCGGGCTGGGTGGCTAGGTCAACAACACAGTCTGCAGTAGGAGAAAACGATCCCTTCCATGGAGTGCTGTGGGACAGGACAAAGCCTGCCTGCATCCACCAGCCAGGGACCACATATCAGGTGGCATGGAACAGCGGTTTCCCAGTACTGGGGCAGACGGAGCAGAAGTTTGAATCCCAGCCAAGCTCTAGGCATGGGAGTAGGTGTGGTGAGACAAACCGCCTGGTTTGAGTCCGCGGCACAGTGAGGACAGCTCAGAGTGGTGCGGGACACCAAGTCCGTGGAAGAGAGACAGGGAGGTTGCCATTTTTCCCCCATCACCAACAAGGTGGGGCTTCAGGGATCAGAGAGAGGGGCCCACAGTGGAGGCAGAACCCGCCTACACCAAACCACGCCCCTCCCCACCTGGTAACTGTGTATCCACTAGAGCAGGATTAACGCTGATAAAACAGATGGCCCCTACCCTAGATCAGTGCTGTTGCATTGCCCGATTTAATTCTTGGACAGTTCTTATGATATAGATATATTCTTCCTTTTCTCCTTTTTATCACTTCCTTCCTTTAGTTTGGTTGCACTGGTTGTTGGTTTGTTTAAGCAGACAAATATAATCCATTCTCTTCATACATGTTCTACATCTCATTATTTATTTTCTTTTCTCTCTCTCTGGATCAAGCCTATAGTTTCTCTGGTCAATTTTATATTATTTTCTTTTTCTCTGCCTCCTTATTTACTTTCCTTTCTCTCTCTCTGGATTAAGCCATATAGTTTCTCTGGTCAATTTTTATTTTTTTCTTTTTCCCTGCCCTTGTCATTTCTCTTTGTATGGGATAAGGTCTCTTCTGTCAGCACCACCTCCACCCTGTTGTTTACTTGTAGCTGGTGTTTCTGTTTTTTTTTTTTATTTGTGTGTTTGCATGCTTTTGTTTTCTCTTTGTCTTTTGTGTGTTTGTGTTTTCCTTTCTAAGGCCACTTCAACCAACAAATCAAACAACACTTGTTGGAGGGACCAAAACATCACTACCAGTAGGGAGATAAAGTAACCAAGGCACAACAAAGAGCAAGTAGCAGTCCACAAAACAAAAACAAAAACAAAAACAAAAACACAAAAAAACCTTCTGAAGGGCTATGCCCTGGACAATATAGGAGCCCTGTTATATAGGACATAACAAACTTTTAAACACATAATGGACAGATAACTAGCCAAAATGACAAAATTGAAGAATTCTTCCCAAAAGAATTTCCAGGAAGAAATGACAGCTAAAGAATTGCTCAAAACAGATATAAACAATATAACTGAACAAGAATTTAGAATAATAGTAATAAGATTAATTGCTGGGCTTGAAAAAAAACCATAGAAGACAGCAGAGAATCTATTCCTGCAGTGATCAAGGAACTAAACAATAGTCATGAAGAATAAGAAAATGTTGTAAATGAGGTGCAAAATAAACTAGAGGTGGTGACAGCTTGGATTGAAGAGGCAGAGGGAGAAGAGGTGGAATAGAAGATAAAATTATGGAAAAATATGAAGCTGAGAAAAAGATAGATAAAAAGTTCTGGATTATGAGGGAAGAATTAGAGAACTAAGTGATTCAATGAAAAGGAACAATATCCATATCATAGGAGTTCCAGAGGAAGAAGAGAGAGAGAAATGGGTCAAAGGTATACTTGAACAAATAATAGCTGAGAAATTCCCCACTCTGAGGAATGAAACAAACATTGAGATCCAGGAGGCACAGAGAACTACCCTCAGACATAACTTGAATCAATGTTCTGCATGATATATCATAGTGAAACTGGCAAAATACAAGGATAAAGAGGGAATTCTGAAAGCAGCTAGGGATAAATGGATCCTAACATACAAAGGTAGATACATAGGGTAGTAGCAGACCTATCTACTGAAACTTGGCAAGTCAGAAAGGAATGGCAGGAAATCTTCAATGTGATGAACAGAAAAAAATATGCAGCCAAGAATCCTTCATCTAGCAAGCCTATCTTTCAGAATGCAAGGAGAGATAAATGTTTTACCAAACAAAAACTGAAGGAATTCATCACCACTAAATGGGCCCTACAAGAGATACTAAGGGGGACCCTGTGAGTGAAATGATGCAAAGACCACAAAGGACCAGAGACATCACTACAAGCATGAAACCTACAGATAACTCAATGACCCTACAACCATATCTTTCAATAATAACACTGAATGTAAATGGACTAAATGCTCCAATCAAAAACATAAAGTATCATAATGGATTAAAAAAAAAAAAAGACCCATGTATTTGCTGTCTGCAAGAGACCCATTTTATACCTGAAGACACCTTCAGATTGAAAGTGATGGGATGGAAGGGCGCCTGGGTGGCTCAGTTGGTTAAGCATCCAACTTCGGCTCAGGTCACGATCTCACAGTCCGTGAGTTCGAGCCCCGCGTCGGGCTCTGTGCTGACAGCTCAGAGCCTGGAACCTGTTTCAGATTCTGTGTCTCCCTCTCTCTCTGACCCTCCCCCGTTCATGCTCTGTCTCTCTCTGTCTCAAAAATAAATAAACGTTAAAAAAAATTTAAAAAAAGAAAGTGATGGGATGGAGAACCATCTATCATGCTACTGGAAGTCAAAAGAAAGCTGGGGTAGCCATACTTACATTAAACTAGATTTTAAACTAAAGGTTGTAACAACAGATGAATAAGGGCATCATATAATTATGCAGTCTGTCCATCAAGAGGAGCTAACAATTATAAATGTTTATGCACCAAATTTGGCAGCACCCAAATATATAAAACAATTAACCACAAATGTAAGTAATCTTATTGGAAAGAATGGGGTAATTGCAGGGGACTTGAATACTCCACTTACAACAATGGTCAGATCATCTAGGCAGAAAATCAATAAAAAAACAGTGCTCCTGAATGATACACTAAACTAGATGGACTTGATGTATATATTTAGAACTTTTCACCCTAAAACAGCAGAATACACATTCTTCTTGAGTGTGCATGGAACATTTTCCAAGATAGATCATATACCAGGTCAAAAAATAGCTCTCAATAAATACAAAAGAATTGAGATCATACAATGTACATTTTCAGATCACGATGCTATGAAACTTGAAATCAACCACAGGAAAAAGTTTGGAAACCCCCCAAAAGCATGGAAGTTAAAGAACATCCTACTAAAGAATGAATGGGTCAACCAGGCACTTAGAGAAAAAATTTAAAAATATAGGGAAACAAATGGAAATGAAAGCACAACAATCCAAACCCTTTGGGATGCAGCAAAGGCATTCCTAAGAATAAAATACATTGGAATCCAGGACTATCTCAAGAAACAAGAAAAATCCCAAATACAAAATCTAACAGCACACCTTAAAGAACCAGAAGCAGGACAACAAAAAAACTCCAAAGCCACCAGAAGAAGAGAAATAAAAAATATCAGCGCATAAATAAACAACATAGAATCCAAAAGAAACCAGAACAGATCAATGAAACCAAGAGTTGGTTTTTTGAAAAAATATATAAAACTGATAAACCCCTAGCCAGACTTCTCAAAAAGAAGATAGAGAGGACCCAAATAGATAAAATCATAAATGAAAATGAAATTATTACAACCAATCCCTCAGAAATACAAGAAATTTTCAGGGAATACTATGAAAAATTATATGCCAACAAACGGCACAACCTGGAAGAAATGGACAAATTCCTAGACACCCACACAATACCAAAACTCAAATGAGAAGAAACAGAAAATTTGAACAGACCTATAACTACTGAAGAAATCGAATCACTTATCAAAAATCTCCCAACAAATAAGAGTCCTGGACCAGATGGCTTCCCATGGGGAATACTACCATACATTTAAAGCAGAGATAATACCTATCCTTCTCAAGCTGTTCCAACAAAATAGAAAGGGAAGGAAAACTTCCAGACTCGTTCTATGAAGCCAGCATTACTTTGATTCCCAAACAAGACACAGAGTCCACTAAAAAAGAAAATTAAAGGCCAATATCCGTGATGAACATGGATGCAAAAAATCACAAAATGATACTAGCAAATCAAATTCAACAGCATATAAAAAGAATTATTCACCATGATCAAGTGGGATTCATTCCTGGACTGCAGGGCTGGTTCAATATTAGCAAATCAATCAATATGATACATCATATTAATAAAAGAAAGGATAAGAACCATATGATCCTCACAATAGATGCAGAAAAAGCATTTGACAAAACAGCAACGTTTCTTGATGAAAACCTTCAAGAAAGTCGGGATAGAAGGAATATGCTTAAACATCATAAAAGCCATATATGAAAAGCCCGCAGCTAGTATCATCCTCAATGCAGAAAACTGAGAGCTTTTCAGGAACATGACTGGGATGTCCACTCTCTTCACTGCTGTTTAACATAGTGTTGAAAGTCCTAGCATCAGCAATCAGACAACAAAATGAAATAAAAGGCATCAAACTTGGCAATGAAGAAGTCAACTTTCACTTTTTGCAGATGACATGATACTCTACATGGAAAACCCAAAAGACTGCATGACTTCACCAAAGTTGCAGGGTACAAAATCAATTTAGAGAAATCGGTTGCATTTTTATACACCAGTAATGAACAACAGAAAATGAAATAAAGAAACTGATCCCATTCATAATTGCATCAAGAAACATAAAATGCCTAGGAATAATCCTAACCAAAGATGCAAAAGATCTGCATGCTTAAAACTATAGAAAGATTATGAAGGAAATTGAAGAAGACATGAATAAATGAAAAAACTTCCCATGATCAAGGATTAGAAGTATAAATATTGTTAAAATGTCAATACCATCCAAAGCAATCTACACATTCAATGCAATACTAATCAAAATTGCACCAGCATTCTTCTTAAAGCTAAAACAAACAATCCTAAAATTTGTATGGAACCACAAAAGTTGCTGCATAGCCAAAGTAATACTGAAAAAGAAAAGCAACGTGGGAGGCATCACAATCCCAGACTTTACTGTCTACTACAAAGATATAATTATCAATACAGTATGGTATTGGCACAAACACAGACACATAGACCAAGGGAATAGAATAGAGAACCCAGAATTGGACCCACAAATGTATGGCCAACTCATCTTTCACAAAGCAAGAAAGAGTATCTAATGGAAAAAAGACAGTCTCTTTAAAAATGGTGCTGGTAGTCCTACAAGAGATCCTAAGGGGGACCCTGTGAGACAAAGTACCAGAGACATCACTACAAGCATAAAACATACAGACATCACAATGACTCTAAACCCATATCTTTCTATAATAACACTGAATGTAAATGGATTAAATGCGCCAACCAAAAGACATAGGGCATCAGAATGGATAAAAAAACAAGACCCATCTATTTGCTGTCTACAAGAGACTCATTTTAGACCTGAGGACACCTTTAGATTGAGAGTGAGGGGATGGAGAACTATTTATCATGCTACTGGAAGCCAAAAGAAAGCTGGAGTAGCCATACTTATATCAGACAAACTAGACTTTCAATTAAAGGCTGTCACAAGAGATGAAGAAGGACATTATATAATAGTGACAGGGTCTATCCATCAGGAAGAGCTAACAATTATAAATGTCTCTGCGCCAAATACCGGAGCGCCCAAATTATATAAAACAATTACTCATAAACATAAGCAACCTTATTGATAAGAATGTGGTAATTGCAGGGGACTGTAACACCACACTTACAGAAATGGATAGATCATCTAGACACACGGTCAATAAAGAAACAAGGGCCCTGAATGAGACGTTGGATCAGATGGACTTGACAGATCTATTTAGAACTCTGCATCCCAGAGCAACAGAATATACTTTCTTCTCGAGTGCACATGGAACGTTCTCCAAGATAGATCATATACTGGGTCACAAAACAGCCCTTCATAAGTTTACAAGAATTGAAATCATACCATTCATACTTTCAGACCACAATGCTATGAAGCTTGAAATCAACCACAGAAAAAAGTCTGGAAAACCTCCAAAAGCATGGAGGTTAAAGAACACCCTACTAACGAATGAGTGGGTCAACCAGGCAATTCGAGAAGAAATTAAAAAATATATGGAAACAAACGAAAATGAAAATACAACAATCCAAACGCTTTGGGACGCAGCGAAGGCAGTCCTGAGAGGAAAATACATTGCAATCCAGGCCTATCTCAAGAAACAAGAAAAATCCCAAATACAAAATCTAACAGCACACCTAAAGGAAATAGAAGCAGAACAGCAAAGGCAGCCTAAACCCAGCAGAAGAAGAGAAATAATAAAGATCAGAGCAGAAATAAACAATATAGAATCTAAAAAAACTGTACAGCAGATCAACGAAACCAAGAGTTGGTTTTTTGAAAAAATAAACAAAATTGACCAACCTCTAGCCAGGCTTCTCAAAAAGAAAAGGGAGATGACCCAAATAGATAAAATCATGAATGAAAATGGAATGATTACAACCAATCCCTCAGAGATACAAACAATTATCAGGGAATACTATGAAGAATTATATGCCAACAAATTGGACAACCTGGAAGAAATGGACAAATTCCTGAACAACCACACTCTTCCAAAACTCAATCAGGAGGAAATAGAAAGCTTGAACAGACCCATCACCAGCGAAGAAATTGAATCGGTTATCAAAAATCTCCCAACAAATAAGAGTCCAGGACCAGATGGCTTCCCAGGGGAGTTCTACCAGACGTTTAAAGCAGAGATAATACCTATCCTTCTCAAGCTATTCCAAGAAATAGAAAGGGAAGGAAGACTTCCAGACTCATTCTATGAAGCCAGTATTACTTTGATTCCTAAACCAGACAGAGACCCAGTAAAAAAAAAGAACTACAGGCCAATATCCCTGATGAATATGGATGCAAAAATTCTCAATAAGATACTAGCAAATCGAATTCAACGGCATATAAAAAGAATTATTCACCATGATCAAGTGGGATTCATTCCTGGGATGCAGGGCTGCTTCAACATTCGCAAATCAATCAACGTGATACATCACATTAACAAAAAAAAAAGAGAAAAACCATATGATCCTGTCAATCGATGCAGAAAAGGCCTTTGACAAAATCCAGCACCCTTTCTTAATAAAAACCCTTGAGAAAGTCGGGATAGAAGGAACACACTTAACGATCATAAAAGCCATTTATGAAAAGCCCACAGCTAACATCATCCTCAACGGGGAAAAACTGAGAGCTTTTTCCCTGAGATCAGGAACACGACAGGGATGCCCACTCTCACCGCTGTTGTTTAACATAGTGCTGGAAGTTCTAGCATCAGCAATCAGACAACAAAAGGAAATCAAAGGCATCAAA
>NW_024420424.1:549304-580967 GCF_014898765.1 Herpailurus yagouaroundi | reverse complement strand
CAACAAAAGGAAATCAAAGGCATCAAAATTGGCAAAGATGAAGTCAACCTTTCACTTTTTGCAGATGACATGATATTATACATGGAAAACCTGACAGACTCCACCAAAAGTCTACGAGAACTGATACATGAATTCAGCAAAGTCACAGGATACAAAATTAATGTACAGAAATCAGTTGCATTCTTATACACTAATAATGAAGCAACAGAAAGACAAATAAAGAAACTGATCCCATTCACAATCACACCAAGAAGCATAAAATACCTAGGAATACACCTAACCAAAGATGTAAAAGATTTGTATTCTGAAGACTATAGAAAGCTTATGAAGGAAATTGAAGAAGATACAAAGAAATGGGAAAACTTTCCATGCTCATGGATTGTAAGAATAAATATTGTTAAAATGTCAATATTACCCAAAGCCATCTACACATTCAATGCAATTCCAGTCAAAAGTGCACCAGAATTCTTCTTGAAGCTACAACAAGCAATCCTAAAATTTGTATGGAACGACAAAAGACCCCCAATAGCTGAAGTAATATTGAAGAAGACCAAAGCAGGAGCTGTAATCATCCAGACAGCATGGTATTGGCACAAAACCAGACACATAGACCAATGGAATAGAATAGAGACTCCACAATTGGACCCACAAAAGTATGGCCAACTAATTTTTGACAAAGCAGGAATGAATATCCAAAGGAAAAAAGACAGTCTCTTTAACAAATGGTGTTAGGAGAACTGGGCATCAACATGCAGAAGAATGAAACTAGAGCACTTTCTTACACCATTCACAAAAATAAACTCAAAATGGATGAAGGACCTGAATGTGAGACAGGAAACCATCAAAACTCTAGAGGAGAAAGCAGGAAAAAACCTCTGACCTCAGCCACAGCAATTTCTTACTTGACACATCTCCAAAGGCAATGGAATTAAAAGCAAAAATGAACTACTTGGACCTCATGAAGATAAAACCTTCTGTACTGCAAAGGAAACAATCAACAAAACTAAAAGCAATGGACGGAATGGGAAAAGATACTTGCAAATGACATATTGGGTAAAGAGTTAGTATCCAAAATCTGTAAAGAACTTACCAAACTCAACACCCGAAAAACAAATAATCCAGTGAAGAAATGGGCAGAAAACATGAATAGACATTTCTCTAAAGAAGACATCCGGATGGCCAACAGGCACATGAAAAGATGCTGAACGCCCCTCCTCATCAGGGAAATACAAATCAAAACCACACTCAGATATCACCTCATGCCAGAGTGGCCCAAATGAACAAATCAGGAGACTATAGATGCTGGAGAGGATGTGGAGAAACGGGAACCCTCTTGCACTGTTGGTGGGAATGCAAACTGGTGCAGCCGCTCTGGAAAGCAGTGTGGAGGTTCCTCAGAAAATTAAAAATAGACCTACCCTATGACCCAGCAATAGCACTGCTAGGAATGTACCCAAGGAATACAGGAGTGCTGATGCATAGGGGCACTTGTTCTCCAATGTTTACAGCAGCACTTTCAACAATAGCCTAATTATGGAAAGAACTTTAATGTCCATCAATTGATGAATGGATAAAGAAGTTGTCGTTTATATATACAATGGAATACTACTTGGCAATGAGAACGAATGAAATATGGCCTTTTGTAGCAACGTGGATGGAACTGGAGACTGTTAAGCTGAGTGAAATGAGTCATACAGAGAAAGACAGAAACCATATGTTTTCACTCTTATGTGGATCCTGAGAAACTTACCAGAAGACCATGTGGGAGGTGAAGGGGGAAGTATAGTTATGGAGCGGAAGGAGGCAAACCATGAGAAACTCTTAAAAACTGAAAATAAAGTGAGGGTTGATTTGGGGTGGGAAGGAGGGGAAAGTGGGTGATGGGCATTGAGGAGACTACCTGTTGGGATGAGCACTGGGTGTTGTATGGAAACCAATTTAACAGTAAATTTCATATTAAAAAAGTCACAACAGTTGTCACAGAAAGTCAGATAAACAAAATAAGACTGTTAAAATACTACTTACTCATTAGTTCAAAATACTAAAATGCACCAATAACAAATAATAATATAAACTCCTTAATTTTGATTGAAATATTTATATCAATCATGATTCAATTATATGATCAAGTTAACTGGGCTAATTATATGTAAAAACATATTTTATTGATTGTCTTTTTGTTGACTTATAATTAATATAGTGTTATATTAGTTTCAGGTGTGCAATATAATGATTAAAAAATTCTATAATTACTCAGTGTTCATCATGATAACTGTACCTCTTAATCCACTTTATTTATTTCATCCATCCCATTAATTACCTTTGAGTTTTTTTAATTTTAATGTATTTATTTATATATTTTTTAATGTGTACTTTTGAGAGAGAGAGACAGAGCACAACTATGGGAGGGGCAGAAAAAGAAAGAGACATAGAATCTGAAACACACCCCAGGCTCTGAGCTGTCAGCACAGAGTTCGATGCAGCACTCAAACCCCCTAATGGAGAGATCATGGCTTGAGCCGAAGTTCGACACGTAACTGACCGAGCCACCCAGGCACCCCGTTTGAATGTGTTTTTTTTTTTTAAATGAAAAAACCTGCTCAAAGACTAAATGGTGTGTTGATTACTGCATTTTATTTAGGGTTACATTAGTAATATATATAAATATTATGATCTCAAAATATGTCATTTTAGATAATGCAGTCTTTTCGAGGTTCAGTTTTGCCAACTTTACAAATATCATGAAAATTTTCTCAATGGCATTCTTACTAACAACATAGAAGGGAAACAAACGTTGCTTTAAATGAAGGATTACTTACTGCTCTTTTTCTAGAACACCCTGTAATCCAAGGCACAGTAAGGTTTCCTGAAATCTGTGGAAACAATAAATGGAATTTCAGTAAGGTATGCATTGACACTACTTGGAATGCTGATCAACACCAATGATTTCATACAAGATGTCAACATAGGTCTGCATTCAGAGCATATCCCCCACATAGACTTTGCCATTTCCTTACTGAACACAACAGAATTAAAGGGCTTTCATTTGTAAGAAAATTTTAGAAGCAGTGTAATTTCCCCTGGAAATTCAAGAAAATCCCTAGGCACTGTTGGGGCCTAGAAGTATGGTTTACAAGTCTGTGAACAAGAAAATTATTGTAATAAAAATGCAGTACTCTGTGGAATATATGTTATATTAATTAAATTATTAACTATAGTCATCATTCTATGTATTAGTTCTCTAGACTTATCCTACATAACTACAAGCTCCTTTTTAAGCAGAGACTACTAAGATGAATAGGCAGCAACACCTTATTACATCGATATTGGCACGCAAGGAGATAGGTACTACTCCAGTAGGATTCCAGGGACTGTTTACAGAGACCAAGGTGGACCTGTGGGCTATAGCACAGAGTAGCCTAGACGTCACCATACATTTTCCTGAAATACACAAGTTTTGGAGGATAACTCCAAATTCTCCACTTGCCTTCTCCTTCCCTC
Source organism: Herpailurus yagouaroundi (assembly GCF_014898765.1). Lineage (NCBI taxonomy): Eukaryota > Metazoa > Chordata > Mammalia > Carnivora > Felidae > Herpailurus > Herpailurus yagouaroundi. The sequence continues at coordinate 577,466 of NW_024420424.1, read as the reverse complement.
CCACATACCTCCTGAGACACTGACAAGTCAAATCAGGCTTGCCAAATGGTGACGATGAGAATATGGTATTCGAACATTTATTGTTTTTGATAAATTACATTCAGTGATGACTTGTGAATTAGTATTATGCTTACTGATAAGGAGTGATAATCAAACAGTTAATGCAAATAGTAAAGTAATATCCTTAATTATTCAAAATTTAGGTAAATTATTACTGTCCCTGGCCACTAAACATGAAATTTTATTTTGAGTTCAAAATATAACACTATGCTAGGGATAGGGTAACAAAATTAATGTTATAAACTCCAAATAATACTTTTAAGAAAAAAATTAAAAATAATTTTATTTTAGTCAAAACCCCATTACAGTAATATGGCACTTAAATACAATGTTTGAGGATCATGAAGTTTCAAATAATTGATTTTTAAAGGTAAACTGAGTGATAATGAAAATTTCGATGGAAAAAATTCTTCAAAACTTACACCTTCCTGTCCTCCCATTAATACTTGGAATATAATATAATGTTTACAAAGTAATTTGGCTGCTAGCCTTAATGAAAGAGGTAAGTCTACGAAAATAACCACATAATATACTTTTGAAAAAATAGAGATATCAAAACATTTTGGATTCTCTTTGCACATACTCCCACCTATTAGTGAGGATAATTTCAAACTGTCTATATAAAGTTGCTATAGAAAACATTTTAAACCAAATGAACTAGAAAAAACAAAAAACAAAAAAAAAAAAAACAAAAAACAAAACAAAAAAACAAACCCAGGTGGCTCCTGGGTGGCTCAGTTGGTTAAGCATCCAATTTGTGATTTTGTCTCAGGTCATGATCTCATGGTCTTGAGATTGAGCCCCACATTGGGTGTGTGCTGGGTGTGCTACTTGCTTAAAATTCTCTCTCTCCCTCTGCTCCTCTCCCCCACTTGTGCTCTCTCTCTCAAAATAAATTTAAAAATATATATATATAAACCAGTAAGTATTAAAAAGTTACATATGAAATAAAAAAAATGCATATAATATACATGATAAATGAATGGGAATTATACATTTTAAGAATACAAAATGTGGTTTTCTGCTTAGGTCAAGTGTATGTAACCAAGAAAATAGAAAACTACTATAAACACATTAACATACAAATATCAATTCCACGTGAGTTGGGAAGAGATGAAGTTTCACTTTTTTGCTTTATAATTCTGGGGCACCAGTTACCTAATATTCAAATGCTATATTAACTACCTTCTTTTGTTTATTTCAATTTTTTTCAGTTCTTTATGTTTCTGGTAAAACTCGGGAACAGCTAAGTATAGCAGCTGAATTTGTATGCTTTTTTGAAGAATAATACGGTATAAACATATTTCTCTCAAAGTTGGGAAGTTTTGTTTGGTCAGTAGTGATGACAAGGTTTTTCCCTCACCATTCTGGCTACAAAAATAGTATTTCAAATGAGCAGGGTAATATAGTAATCATTTAAATGATATGTAAATTCCAAACACATTTTTCAATACCCTGGTTTGGAAAAATATAAAAGTAATTGACAAGGAGACAAGACCAACTTAACAAATATATTTGAACTTATACAAATGAGTACTATATGTTTCAAAGTAGAAAACAGGAAGTTATACAGTCATTACAATGATGTTGCCATTGTTGAAAACATTTTGGGAACTTTTCTTGGCAGTTCATGACACCCAGAGACTCTGTGTCATTATTTCATATTCTGTTTATTTTAACTGAAAATATAATAACCCAAATTGAACATCAATATTATTCACTAAATGTGGCTCAGAATAAATTCTAACTATTTTCCAAAGTTAAATTTTACCTCAAATAATGGAGATTTGTCACCAATGAAAGTATTTTTAAAAATCTCACAGGGGGCACCTAGGTGGCTCAGTCAGTAAAGTGTGGACTTTGGCTCAGGTCATGATCTCAGCGTTAGTGGGTTCGAGCACCGCATCTGGCTCTGTGCTGACAGTTCAGAGCCTGGAGCCTGCATGGGATTCTGTCTCTCCCTCTCTCTGCCCCTCCCCCACTCATGCTCTGTCTCTGTCTCTGTCTCTCTCAAAAATAAATAAACATTAAATTTTTTTCCAAAAAAATTCTCACAGGCCCTTAAAGCAATTGTAAAAGAATTTCAAAACTTTTTTGACAAATTAAACATGATTGAAATAAGTATAGGTAACTTTCCAAAATCATGAATTTGAACTTAATTTCTATACTACGTTGCTGTTTTAGGTACTTAGGAAATAAAAAAGATGGGTAAAACATAATTTCCTAGAGGGCAAGAATGTGAGAGGGAAGATGAGGAAGATACATGAATGACTTTAATATAAAGAATACTATAAGTGTCATGAGAAGTATAATAAATGAAATGCAATAGAAGGTAAGGTATGGTGAAATTACATCAAATTTGAGGACTTATATCTCAGCTGAACCTTAAAAAATGAATAGAATTTTTATAGAAATAAAAAAGAGCATTCCAGAGAAAAATAATGGCATGAGCACAGTGGAATAAAAGGATAAGATGTGTTGGAGCGCCTGGGGGGCTCAGTCGGTTGAGCGTCGGACTTTAGCACAGGTCATGATCCTGAGGTCTGTGAGTTTGAGCCCCGCATTGGGCTCTGTAATGTCAGCTCAGAGCCTGGCGCCTGCTTCGGATTCTGTGTCTCCCTCTGTCTCTGCCCCTCCCCCGCTCATGCTCTGTCTCTCTTCTGTCTCTGTCAAAAATAAATAAACATTAAAAAAAATTTTAAAAAAGGATAGGATGTGTTTGGGAATGGTCAATTCAATTAGAATTAAAAATGGAATTGGGGTTACTTTGTGCAAGCCATGAATACCAAAGTACATTTACATCTAATTCTATGGAAAAAGAGGAGCCATTCAAAGTTTTAAGCAAATGAGTTATATGGTCAGAATGCATTTTTATACATTAAGATGATTAATTTGACTCAATGTGTTCACTAAATTGAATCAGTATGGAAACTTATAATAGTTTAGGCAAAAGGCAATCCAGACTTGGAACAAAGTTAGGGAGTAGTAATTTAGAGAGAAATATAAAATACACTTCTAAATACAGGTCTTGTGCAGGAGATTAAAGAGGACTAGACAGTCTGGAAATTACTGGAATAGTTTTTTTTATGGCCATCATAAGACTGCCTCTCCAAATGTCTGGTCTGCTCAAACAAATAGAGAGTTGGAGAGTCACAATTTTGAATGTGAATGCAAGGAAGTGCTAATATTGGAAATCTCACAGAAAAATGTGGACACACTAAGGGCGCCTGGGTGGCTCAGTCAGTTAAGCATCCAACTCTTGATTTTGGCTCAGGTCATGATCTCACAGTTCATGAGATCAAGCCCTGCATTGGGTTCTATGCTGACAGCACAGAGCCTGCTTAGGATTCTCTCTCTCTTCCTCTCTCTTTGCCTCTCCCCATGCTGGCACTCTCTCTCTCTCTCTCTCTTTCTCTCTGTCTCTCAAGATAAACACTAAAAAAATAATAAAATAAAATAAAAGTAGATACACTAAAGGAAGTAATACAAACTTATATGGATGTAAACTGTAGTCACATCATATGGATAGGTAAGGTTTGTGAATCCATCTATAAAACACTTAACTTTCTCATGGAAAGTTATATTTAAAATAAGTAATATATATCAGAATGTTAATTATACATTATACATAATTACTTTTATAGATTATTTAAAGGATTTTAAAGGAACTTTTACTACATTTCATTTTCATGATTTAGATCTTACATATGACTCTGCTATATTTCTGCTAGACTATGAGATTATTAAGGGCAAGGTATCATGTTTAAAACAATTTAGTCTATTTGTATATAGTCACACAAAGAATATACACAAAAAAGCATTCATTCCGATTTCAGAAATATTTCTGTTAAAAGACAATTCTCCACATATGCGGGACATTCTACTTAATTCGATTAACTGAAACAACCAGACAATAACCATGTCTATCAGAAAAGTTTAGCAGCAACAGATTCATAATAAACTTATATTTTTGCTTTCCATCAGCTGTTTTGATATCAGTTGAACAATAAAAGATATCAATCATTCTGCTTTAATCAGCAGAGCTTCCTAGATCTTTTAAAGTTATAAGGTATAGAACATAGAAGACACTGCTGGGCAATCAATAATTGCAATCAATAATAGGCAATCAATAAATATATGCTGATTGATTGGTTGATTGAATTAACGTGCACTTTATACACTAGCTTCACTTGCTGAAATTCAACAAAAGGCCAAGAGTGGAAATGTACAAGAGACCATTACATGGGGGTAGGCAGTTGGAGGAGGGAATAACTAGCTGCTGGTAGAGAACAATGTGTTCTGGAGCAAAGAAGAAAAGATAGATTGGCTTTTTAAAAAAATATATGTATTTCCCTTTCATCTCTAGACCAAGTCTGGAAAAGCTTTGAGAAATAACAAAATAAGCTTTACAAATTGAAATTCAAATACTACAACATTTGGCAAAGCAACTAACATTTTTAAGCATATTAATTTTTCTTCTATTAAGTTAAAAGAAATTCGTATTTAGAAAATCTTACTAGACTGGAAAGTTCTTGCAGTCAAAAACCAAGATGCTATTTGGGATTTTTCTTTTTACTACATAATTTTAGAAGTTAAATTTCACAATGCACAAGATATTAAAATCAGGAAAACTCAAATTCCAAGATGTTTCAATAAAATTATAAAAAGTACTCAGACATAACATAACTAGCCTGATTTCACCATACTGATTCTAGGGATACTGATTGTGAAAAATAATGGAAGGATATCAATAAAATAATATAAATTAATATGTGGAATGATTCTCTTCTGAGCCAAAGCCCTGGGGAGTACAGAATTACAAATCTGTAAACCTCAAAATTATACTGTAACATATTTTAAAATATTATAACTTTACCCATATAAAGGGAAGATCTTTTATAAGTTATAAAAAATAAAAATTCTTTAGTAAGTTTAGAAAATAAATTATCATGTGTTAGTTTTAAGTTATAAATATACAACTGAAATGAAATGTTTTCTTAAATGTATATTCAGAGATCAGTCCTGGGGCGCCTGGGTGGCGCAGTCGGTTAAGCGTCCGACTTCAGCCAGGTCACGATCTCGCGGTCCGGGAGTTCGAGCCCCGCGTCGGGCTCTGGGCTGATGGCTCAGAGCCTGGAGCCTGTTTCCGATTCTGTGTCTCCCTCTCTCTCTGCTCCTCCCCCGTTCATGCTCTGTCTCTCTCTGTCCCAAAAATAAATAAACGTTGAAAAAAAAAAAAAAAAGAGATCAGTCCCTTAAATAATAGGAAAAGACTGATTGCTCTTATCAAGCTACAATCTTTTCAAGACCGGACCAGCATTCTTAATACCTAGCTCCAAGTCTTTGCTTTGCACACATCTCTTTGTTAAACCAAAAGATAGGCATTTGAAAGAAATCAAACACCCTGGATTTTTTTTTTGCAATAACATTATATGAGTTGCTACATTTGCTTTGTCATCTAAAACAACAAACAACAAAGAGATAAAGATAAAGATAAAGCAAGATAAAGAATTAGACAGCTCCACAGTTTCATCCCCCACAGAAACACTAAAAATAGAGACTGACAAGAATAACATTATGGTAGGTTTAAAAATCAGTCAAAGTTCTACAGCAATCAAGCCATAGACTAATCAAAAAAATTCCACATTGTAAAAGGTAGGAAATTTCATGGAGTTTTTATTAGAAGAAGCAGAAGTGAGACTCTTTGGGAAATTAAGACTTTTAATAGTAGGGTAATCAGTAAAAAGCATGTACATACAACCAGGGGAGACACATGCCCAGAAAAGGCCTGCAAAGCCTTTAAGCTTTTACACCAGGCTAATTAATTAATTAATTGTCTTGAACCGCACAGACCCAGAATGCAAGCAGTGGAAGACAGTTGTTTTTCAAATACTCCATAAAAAATATCATGATATATACAAAAAGCATTGTCCATTCGAAGGAAAAAATCTCCAGGAAATATCCCTGAAGAAAACCCATATATCAGACTTACTAGACAAATATGTTAAAACAGCTATCTTAAATATGCTCAAAGAGCTAAAGGAAAACATGGACAAAGAACTAAGGGAAATCAGGAAGAAGGTATATGAACAAAAAGAGAATATCATCAAAGAGATAGAAATTATAAAGAGAACCAAAAAGGAATTTTTGGAACTAAAAAGTACAATAACTAAATTGAAAAATTCACTAAAAGAGTTTGACAGAAGACTGGAATAAGTAGAAGAAAGAATAAGTAAAGTTGAACAAACGTAATTTGATATTATCAAGTTTGAGGAGCAAAAAGTAAAAAGAATGAAAAAAAGTAAGCAGGGCCTAAAGAAACTTATGAGACATTAACAAGCAGAGCAATATGTGTATTATTAGAAGCCCCAAAAGGAAAAGTAAAAAGAAAGAGGAAGATAAATTATTTGAATAAATAATATCTGAAAACTTCCCAAAACTGAGGAGTCATTGACATACAAATCCATAAAGCTCAACAAACTGTAACTAGGATAAATTCAAAGACATTCACATGAAGATACATTATAATGAAACTGTCAAAAGACACATACAAGGAATCTTGAAAGCAGCAAAAGTGACTCATTACACACAGGGGCTGACACCAACCAGCACTCAGATTTGGCAGACCAAAGTCCTAACTGCAATGCCCAAGTAGTAGTCCCACCCAGTGGATTGGCTTATCTGCAGAGCCAACATGGTTGTGCAGTCTGACCAGGGAATTCAGCAAAGTACAAGTCTGTCTGATTCAGGTCTTTGAATGAAGAGCTTTCTAACCCTAGAGTCTGGTTTGTCTCCACCCAGGCAAGGTGGCTGAGTCATAGCCAAATCCACTGCTGAATGTAGCTCCCAGCCATACCTAACCAGAAAAGGTTAGCCAGAACACATTGAAGCTGCACAATTCAGCAGCACTAGATCAGAGTGTGGCAGGCAAAGCTCATCATCCACAGAGCAAAGTCAGTGGCATTGTTCAGCTAGGGAACTTGGACAGTAAGTCAACTTGAATCAAGACCATGAATAAAGAGCTTTTCCAAGTTTGGAGTCAACCTGCCCAGGTAGAGGAGCTAATTAATAACCCCTTTCATTGATGAGCATAGCTCCAGACCCTTAGACCAGAGACCCTGACTGGGAATACACAGGAAGCTTCTGGGGGCTGGTCATCCTGTATGCTCAGCAGTGGAGCTACTTCTGACCATGCCTACTGCTAAGTGTAGCTCCCAGTCCCAACTGACAAGAAAGCCTGGCTGAAACACCTGGAGAGCTGCATATCCCAGCAATACTTGAGTGCAGACTCTGGCAGGAAAACCTGATCATCCACAGAGCACAGCCAGTGACCCCATTCAGTCAGGTAGCTTGGTGGTATGGTTTGACTTGAGTCAAGACCAAAACCAAAAAGCCTTTCCAGTCTTGAAAATAGCTCTCTTGTTCTACCCGCAGAAGCAAATTTGTAGCCCATTCCATGGCTGAATACAGCCTTCACCCTTACCAACCAGGGAACCGAATGAGCACATTGAAAGCTGAACAGTTCATCCAACAACCTAGCTTGAAGTGGCACCTAGAGAGCAGAAGCCCATGGCTTTCCACGCAAAAGTAAAACTGGTAACCTTATCTGGCTAGGGAATTCAGTACCCGCTCTTGCCTGATTTAAATCTACAAACAAGGAGACATGAAGACTCTGGGGTCTATTCTGTTATACTGAACCATTTCAAAGTATCATCTATTACTGAATATTGTACCCAGACTTAACCATCTATACAGCCTGTCCAGGGAACCCAGGCAACTGTGGAACACAACCTACAGCCTTGCTTGTACACAGAATCAAGCCAGCAGTCCTATTCAACTGTTCTCAGCCAGGGGAAGCCCAGCGAACTCAGAGCTCACAGTAACCTTGCCCCAAAATAGATCCTGATAGCAAGCTCCATATTCTCAAGGACATTGCCAACAGGCATATTCAGAAACCCAAAGTGAGCTGACTGGTGAAGAACTGTCTCTGCCAAAGAGAACCTATAAAGTCTGGAAGAGGAGACTGCTTGCTCAAATGCACAGGCACCAAATAAACAATCAAGGATCATGAAAATCATTAAACATGACACCACCAAAGAAAACATAATAAAATTTCAAAAACTGGCCCTAAATAAATGGAGATCTATGAACATTCATAAAAAGAATTTAGAACAATCCCTTTAAAGTGAACTAGTGAAGTAAACTACAAGAATACACACAAAAAAATGAAATTTGGGAAGTAATGCATAAACAAAAAGAGAAGTTCAACAAAGAAATAGAAACCATTGGAAAAACAAAGAAAAACACTAGAAAGCATAGATCTGAAAAAGACAATGGCTAAATTGAACAATTCAATGGAGAGCTTCAAAAGCAGACCCAATCATGCAGAAAAAAGAAGAAGAAACCTAGAAGATAGACCATTTGAAATTACATAGTCACAGGATCAAAAAGAAAAAAGAATAAAAAGGAGGGAAGAAAGTCCATGGAATTTATGGGACACAATTAAAAAACAATATCCACGTTATGAGAATGCCAGAAAGAGAATAATGTAGAAAGTATATTTGAAGCAAAAATGGCTGAAAAAGTCCCATACCTGGGGAGTAAAATTAACATGACATATCCATGAGGCCAAAAGGACCCAAAATAGTTTGAACCTGAGTAGGATTATACTAAGATACATTATAACTAAACCGTCAAAAGTCAGACAAAGAAAGGTTTTGAAAGCAGCAAGAAAGAAGAAAGAAGTTACATACAAGGGAGCCACTATAAGACTATAAGCAGGTATCTCAAAAGAAACTTTTCAGGCCAGAAGATAATGGAATTATATATTCAAAATATTAACAAAAAAACCTGTCAGCCAAGAATCTATACCTAGCAAAGCTGTCCTTCAGAAATATTTTCTTGAATAAACAAAAGCTGAGGGAGTTCACCACTACTAGACCTGCCTTACAAGAAATGTTAAAGGGAGTTCTACTAATAATATTAAAAATATGCTAATACCATAAAACATATAAAGGTAGAATAAAACTCACAGGTAATTGTAAATATATGGTAGTAAAGCAACAAAATACTATATATAGTAAATATAAATAAAGTTAGACTCTGTAATATGGAAATGGTGGTGCATAACTTGCTTACACCTATACTTTAAAAGTTAAAAGAACAAAGTAAAAAATAACTATAAGTGCCAAAACTTGTGATTGGTTACACAATATAAAAATCCTGTAAACTACAGCATCTATAACCTAAAACTTGATGGGAGAAGTAAATGTAAAAGAAACAGATTACCTGAATGGATGGAAAAAAAAAAAAACATGAGCCAATAATATGCTGCCTACAAGACACTCGCTTTAGGCTTAAAGACATGCAAAGACTGTATATGAAGACACAGAAAAATATTTCAAGCACATTGTAAAACAAAGCAGAAATCTCTATACTTATATCAGACAAATTAAACTAATCTAAACAGGTGAAAAAGAGACAAAGAAGGACATTATACAATGATAAGGGGGTCAAATCCATCAAGACAATATAACAATTCTAAATGTTTATGTATCCAACATCAGAGGACCTAAATATATAAAGTAAAAACTAAAAGAACTAAAAGACAAAATAAACATAAACATAAACACATTAATAGTTGTGGACTTTATATTTAAGTTTTTATTAAAAATCCAGTTAGTTAACACACAGTATAATATTAGTTTCAAGTGTACAACTTAGTGATTCAACACTTACATAAACACCCAGGGCTCATCACAAGTGCCCTCCTTAATCCCCATCACCTATTTAACCCAATCCCCACCCACCTCCCATCTGGTAATCATCAGTTTGCTCTCTATAGTTAAGAGCCTGTTTCTAGGTATGGTCTCTCCTTTTTCCCCCCTATTACTGTTTGTTTTGTTTCTTAAATTCCACATACCAGTGAAATCACATGGTATTTGTCTTTCTCTGACTGATTTATTTCCCTCAGCATAATACTCTCTAGTTCCATCCAAGTAGGTAAAAATGGAAAAATTTCATTCTTTATTTAAGGCTAACTAATATTTCACTGTATATATACATATCACTTCTTTATCCATTCATCATGCAATGGACATTTGGGCTCTTTCCATAATTTGGTTATGGTTGATAATGCTGCTATAAACATTGGGGTACATGTATCACTGAATTGGGTAGAAGTGCAATACCTGGATGATAAGGTAGTTCTATGTTTAACTTTTTTAGGAACCTCCATACTGTTTTCCAGAGTGGCTGCATCAGTTTGTGTTCCCACCAACAGTGTAAACAAATGAAAATGAAAACACAAAGGTCAAAAACCTTTGGGATAAGGTAAAAGTGGTCCTCAGTGGGAAGTATATAGCAATACAGGCCTACCTCAAGAAGCAAGAAAAATCTCAAATAAACAACCTAATCTTACACCTAGAAGAGCTAGAAAAAGTATAGCGAACAATGTCTACAGGTGGAAAAAGGGAAATAATAATGATTAGAGTAGAAATAAATATTACAAAAACAAACAAACAAAAGAACAGATCAATAAAACCAGGTGCTGGTTCTATCAAAAAGTTAATAAAATGGATAAACCTCTAGCCAGACTTATCAAAAGGAAATGAGAAAAGACTAAAAAAAATAAATTCACTGATGAGAAAGGAGAAATAACCAACACCACAGAAATGTAAACAATTATAAGAGAGTATTATGAAAAACTATATGCAAACATATTGCAAAACATGGAAGAAATAGATAAATTCCTAGAAACATATGAACTACAAAACTGAAACAGGAAGAAATAGAAAATTTGAATAGACTGATAACCAGCAAAGAAATTGAATCAGTAACTCCAAATGTCCCAACAAACAAAAGTACAGGGCCAAATAGCTATCACAGGTGAACTCTACCAAACATCTAAAGAAGACTTAACTATTCCTCTCAAATTATTCCAAAAAATGCCTAGGAATTGAAGGAAAAATTCCAAATTCATTCTATGAGGCCAGCATTACCTTGATAACAAAAATATATAAAGACTCCACTAAAAAAGAGAAGAACAGGCCAATATCCCTGATCAACATGTATGCAAAAATTCTCAATAAAATACTAGCAAACCAAATAGAACAATCCATTTAAAAAATAATAAACCACAATCTAGTGGGACTTATTGCTCCACTGAAAGGGTGGCTCAATATTCACAACTCAATCAACATGATACACCACATAAAGAACAGAAAGTATAAGCAGCATATGATCATCTCAATAGATGCAGAAAAAGCATTTGACAAAATACAGTATCCGTTTATGATAAAAAATCTCAACAAAGTAGGCTTAGAGAGAACATAATGTAATAAATGTCATATACCACAAACACACAGATAATATCATCCTCAATGGGGGAGAAACTGAGAGCTTTTCCTCTAAAGTCGGGAACAAGACAGGGATGCCCACTTGCACGATTGTTATGTAACATAATACTGGAAGTCCTAGCCACAACAAACAGACAACAAGAAATAAAAGGCATCCAATTGGAAAGGAGGAAGTTAACTACTCAGATATGACATGATACTCTATATAGAAAATGTAAAAGACCCCACCAAAAATTTGCTAGAAATGATACATGAATTCAGTCATGTCATAGGATACAAAATCAACATATAGAAATCTGTTGCATTTTTATATATCAATAATGAAGCAGCAGAAATACAAACTCAGGAATTGATCCTATTTACGACTGCACCCAAAACAAAAGATACCTAGGAATAAGCTTACCTCAATAGTTAAAACATCTGTACTCTGGAAAGTATAAAACAATCCAGAAAGAAATTGAAGATGACACAAAGAAATGGAAAAGGATTCCATGCTCATGGATTGGAAGAACAAATGTTATGAAAATGTCTACACTACCCAAAGCAATCTACACACATAATATAATCCCTACCAAAATAACACTAGCATTTTTCACAGAGCTATAACAAACAATCCTAAAATTTGTATGGAACTAAAAAAGATTTCAAATAGCTAAAGTAAACTTGAAAAAGAAAAGCAAAGGTAAAATCATGACAATGCCAGGATCAATTTATATTACAAAGCTGTAGTGATCAAGACACTATGGTAATGGCACAAAAACAGACATCTAGATCAATAGAACAGAATAGAAAACCCAAAATGAACCCACAGCTAAATGGTCAATTAATATTCAACAAAGCAGGAAAGAATATCCAATGAAAAAAGACATTCTCTTCAACAAATGGTGTTGGGAAAACTTGACAGCAACATGCAAAAGAATGAAACTGGACCACTTTCTTACACTGTACACAATAATAACTTCAAAATAGATGAAAGACCTAAATGTGAGACAGGAAACCATCAAAATCCTAGAGGAGAACACAGGCAGTAACTTCTTTCCCATCAGCAATAGCAACCTCTTACTAGATACATCTCCTGAGTCAAGGGAAACAAAAGCAAACATGAACTATTGAGACTTCATTAGGACAAGAAGCTTCTGCACAGCTAAGGAAACAATCAGCAAAATTAAAAGGCAACCTACAGAATTGGAGAAGATATTTGCAAATGACACATCTGATAAAGGGTTAGTAACCAAAATATATAAAGAATATATAAAAATGAACAACCAAAAACATTTAATCCAGTCAACAATTGACAGAAGACATGAATAGACTTTTTTTTCAAAGAAGTCATCCATATGGCCAACAGACACATGATCACTCATCATCAGAGAAATAGAAAGCAAAACTACAAGGAGATACCTTCTCACACTTGTCAGAATGGCTAAAATTAACAACTTAGGAAACAACAGGTGTTGGCAAGGATGTGGAGAAAGGGGAACCCTCTTACACTGCTGGTGGCCATGCAAACTGATGCAGGAAGTCTGGAAAGCAGTATGGGAGTTCCTCAAAAAGCTAAAAATAGAATTACTCTAATATCCAGCAATTGCACTATCAGATATTTACCCAAAGGATACAAAAATATGGATTTGAAGGGGTACATTTACCCCATTATTTATAGCAGCATTATCAACAGTAGCCAAATTATGAATAAAGCCCAAATGTCCATTGACTGATGAATGGATAAAGAAGGTGTGGTATATACATACAAGGGAATATTCCTCAACTATAAAAAAGAATGAAATACCTGTTTCCGATTCTGTGTCTCCCTCTCTCTCTGCCCCTCGCCCGTTCATGCTCTGTCTCTCTCTGTCCCAAAAATAGAAAATAAACGTTGAAAAAAAATTAAAAAAAAAATGGGGCGCCTGGGTGGCGCAGTCGGTTGGGCGTCCGACTTCAGCCAGGTCATGATCTCGCGGTCCGTGAGTTCGAGCCCCGCGTCCGGCTCTGGGCTGATGGCTCAGAGCCTGGAGCCTGTTTCCGATTCTGTGTCTCCCTCTCTCTCTGCCCCTCCCCCGTTCATGCTCTGTCTCTCACTGTCCCAAAAATAGAAAATAAACGTTGAAAAAAAAAAAAGAATGAAATATTGCCATTTGCAATGACATGGATGGAGATAGAGAACATTATGCTAAGGGAAATAAGTTAGTCAGTGAAAGACAAATAATAGCATATGATTTCACTCATGTGGAATTTAAGAAAAAAAACAAATCAACATGGGGGAAAAAGGAGTGAAGGAAACCATAAAATAGTTTCTTAACTATAGAGAATAAACTTAGGGTTGCTGCAGTGGAGGTTGGTGGGGGAATGGGTTAAGTTGCCAATGGGTATTGAGGAGGGCACATGTGGTGGTGGTTATTGGGTGTTGTATATAAATGATCAATCAGTAAGTTCTACAGCTGAAACTAATATTATGCTGTATGTTAACTAACTGGAAGTTAAATAAAAAAATGACTATCATCGATAGTGCTGCTATAAACATTGGGGTGCATGTGTCCCTTCGAAACAGCATACCTGTATCCCATGGATACATACCAAGTAGTTCAATTGCTGGGTCATAGGGTATTTATATTTTTAATTTTTTGAGGACCCTCCATACTGTCTTCCAGAGTGGATGCACAAGCTTGCATTCCCACCAGCAGTGCAAAAGAGATCCTCTTTCTCCGCATCCTCGCCAACATCTGTTGTTACCTGAGTTGTTAATGTTAGCCATTCTGACAGGAGTAAGGTGGTATCTCATTGTGGTTTTTATTTGTATTTCCCTAATGATGTACTGTATGCTAACTAATTTGGATGTAAATTTTAAAAATAATATTAAATAAAAACTTGAAACTATCAAAAAAATAAGGTTTACATAAAATGAAATAAATTGTCCTCTAAAGAAAAAAAAAAGGAACTAAACTATAGTATCCTGATATAGGCACCCCCTGACAGTTTCCTTACTACCACTTCAAATATTAATATGGCATTCCCAAAAGGTTCCAAAACAGATCTGATTTCAACTTTTCAGCATCCTCTAGGATTCCCTCAATTTGCTCTCATTCACCTAGATAGCTTGGAACTAGACCTTCTTGCAGGAAGACCTCAGCTTGAAGATACCTGGTGTAACAGGAAGAAGAGGCAGATATCTTTGTTATACAGTCCTAAAGTCAGAAACTAATGAGAATTGCTTGCTTATAGTTTCACAGCTAGGAAGTTGCCAATATGGCCATAGATTCTATTTTTCTAAGTCCTCACCTAACAGTAATATATCTTGGTAATAGAACTTCTTCTAAATTTTAGAGAATAACTACCATGGACTGAATGCTTGTGTCATAGTTGAATTAATATGTTGAAACCTAATCACCAGTGTGATGGTGTTTGGGGGATGGGCTTTTGAGAGGTGATTAGGTCATGAGAATTGAGCCTTCATAAATGGGATTAATGTCCTTATAATAGAGAACCTAGAGAACTCCCTTGCCCCTTCTTCCATATGTGGACACAGTGAGAAGACAGTCATTTATCAATTAGAAAGCAGCCCTTTACCAGATACCAGCCCTTTGTCAGCACCTTGATCTTGGGCTTCCAAGCCATCATAACTGTGAGAAATAAATGTTTGTTGTTTAGTCATCCCAGTCAATCGTATGTTTGTTATAGAAGCCCAAATGGACTAAGACATTTTCATGGACTACACTTCCCCAGGCTGCTTTGATTTCCCCAAATCTCAACTAAGAGAAAGGAGGGGCAAAACAATGCCCCAAGGTTCTCTGCAAACACGCTTTCCCATACAATCTAAGGTCAAGTTGGAGGAAGTGTGGTATAATATTAATAAGTGTACACACATTATGGTAAAGTTGATGGGTAATCTTCAGTCTTCTTTCAGTCAGCACTACAGGTATTTATTCTTCAACTACCCTGTGATAATTGTGGGCTTTTGAAATATTTTATTTGAATATAAAGGAGACCTGGGCTACCAGAGTTTCAATAATTTTCCAACTACAATGTCATATGTATAAGGCAGTTTATGTGCCAGGGAATATAAAAGTAGCTTTGCACTGATTGTGACATAATCATGTCACAGCTTTCCTGTGAAACAGATGTTACTAACCACATTATATAAATGAGGAAACTGTTAAACAGAGAAGTTATGCCACTTGCCTGAGTCCTCCCAAGTAGAAAGTGGCAGAACCTAGATTTGAATCCAGGCCTATCAGGCTCTAAGCCGATGCTCTTCATTGTTGTCAGGCTGCCTTTCTTTAAAGAGATTACTATTCCAAAAAGTTGCTAAGCTTTTTCCTTTTAAGAGGTTCTTTTATATAAAACAAATTTAATTTTAAGTGTTCTGTCAGGAAAAAAAATATAGATTGTAAAAAGGTAAAACATATGGGGCACCTGGGTGGCTCAGTCAGTTAAGTGTCCAACTTCGGCTCAGGTCATGATCATGTGGTCTGTGAGTTTGAGCCCCGCATCAGGCTCTGTGCTGACAGCTTGGAGCCTGGAGCCTGCTTCAGATTCTGTGTCTCCTTCTCTCTCTGACCCTCCCCCACTCACACTCTCTCTTTCTCTCTCTCTCAAAAATAAATAAACATTAAAAAAGTTTAAGGTAAAACATAGGTTAACTTATTTTTAAGGAAGTTGTTGGTTTATGAAAAAATAAAAATTAAACTGCACTTTCAGGCTTCCAAATACTCTACACAGTTGAAATCATTAGGCTGTGTAGTAAAACAGAAAAAAAAATAACCACATGATATATTTCTTACTTGGGATCCTGGTTCTGTCATGTACATACTAGCTGTGTGATCCTGGGCAAGTTACCAAAATATATATAAATTACCTATATGTTCAGAGTGGCCTATATGTCCAGAAGATTCAATGAGATCAGGTATATAAGGTGACTGATGATGCCTGGTATGTGGAAGACGCTCAACAGATGGTAAATGTTATTGTTATGGCTATTATTAAGAACAACACTAATGGGGTAAAGAAGTAAAAGAGAAGGTAAATTAAAACTGGTTTGTGTGAGGATCTTAATAGTATGATTCATTGTTACTTTAAGCATGTTTTAGGAAAGAACAACACAGAAAAATGTGTAGATTCTCAATAGTAAATGAATACTAATGATGATGACAGAGTCCTCTTCTGTTAGGGCTAGGTGCCAGAGAGATTCTGCCTATACTCTGTTACTGCTTTTCATTTTGAAGCAGGGAGCTATAAGATGGAGGGAGTTAAGAGAATTTGGTTCCTTATATTGGTTGAGAATAGCCTGGAAGCACGTTAAGTCCAGATTTTTTAATTTTTTTGTATTATTTATTTTTGACAGAGAGAGAGAGAGAAAGAAAGAACACAAATGGGAGAGGGGCAGAGAGAGAGGGAGACAGAATCCAAAGCAGGCTCTGTGCTGACAGCAGAAAGCCCAAGGTAGGGCCAAACCCACAAACTTCGAGATCATGACCTGAGCTGAAATCAGAGGCTTAACCAACTGAGCCACCCAGATGCCCCTTAAGTCCAGATTATACTTAAATACTGTGGTTGAAAAAATCAAAGTGTCTAGCTATTAGCAAGGAAAAATAGCAAACATCCATGTCCTGCTATTCAAATTCACAGAAACATGTTTTTCAGAGAAATCTTGGTCTTAAGAGATGTTCTGAGGTGGGCTTTCACCTCTCTTTTGAGATTATTTGAAGCATATCTAAACAACTGAATATGTGAAGCAGTGTAGAAATAACACCTATTATTACACAGGTTTGAAGTTGCTTTACATTTAAATCTGAATGTCTCTTCTTTATAAACATTTTTAAAACTTGATCGATATTCCACTTGATGTTTTAATAAAGTATTTACTTTTAGAAAAAGTAGTTGGCTGAGTTACTGCATACTGTGACTTCTCAGCCATCATCTCTTGGGGAAATGATTGACTTGCTTTGCCAGTTATGCATGGAAACCACCACTCATCTATTGACAGCTTCCAAAACTGCAAGTAAAAACCATCACAGGAATAATCTATGTTCAAGTGGATGAACCTAGTCAATTTAGTCTTATTTTAGTAATGGGAAATGCCATGCTTCCCATAAGACTAATAATTCCTGAACAAAATCATTTTAAATGTCAGGAGAAAGCTTCCATGATTATATTCCATGGGAAAAAAACTAAGCAATTTAAACATGACAAAGACAGCATAACATTCGGCAAATAGTTGACCTCAAACTACCAATTTGAAGCAAAAAATCTCAAATTACTTCAAAGTGTGAGTTAAGTGATGGGGCACCTGGGTGGCTCAGTCAGTTAAGCAGCGGACTTGCTCAGGTCATGATCTTGCAGTTTGTGTTTTCGAGCCCCACATTGGGCTATGCGCTGACAGTTAAGAACCTGGAGCCTGATTTGGATTCTGTTTCTCCCTTTCTCTGCTACTCCCCCACTCTTGCTCTGTCTCTGTCTCTCAAAATTAAATGAACATTAAAAAAAATAAAACAAAGAAACAAAAAAAAAAACAAAAAAACACAGTATGAGTTAAGTGACCCAGGTTTCATGTTTAACTGGATATCAAACACAGCTTTTTACACCAAAAAAAGCTTTTTAAAAATTTTATAAAATGAATGTATACATTACCTGGTAATTGTTTTGGTTTTGTGATAACTTCAATTGGTTTGATGATGCGAAATGTGAAGAAAAATTACTCCGTGATGGATTTGTATTACTGTACATTGTAGTAGCTACTGAATGCAATGAGGTCCGTGGTGTCAAATGGTAGTCTCTGCTTTGATAGAGTACATTGTCTGCCAAGTCTCTAATATTCACCATTTGTGAATTTGGCATATTTCTTCCTGGTCCAGGAAGTACTGTACTTTGGTTCTCTGCTCCAAGGGATCTGCCACTTTCATAAAATCTTGAGTAGCTTGGTATCTGTGCTCCCATCAATGCCAACTCTTCTTCTTTGGCATACTCATCATCAGCATCTCCAGTCTCCATTGCAATGGACAGACAAGTTCCTTCTGCTGAACTAGGCTTCTGTGGGGCATTTCCTCCCAGAATTCTCTGGGGGTAATCACTAACAGCCAATGAAAATACTTCACGGATTTCCAAGTTTTGCGTTCTACAGTAAGGGTCTCTAATAGGTGGCTTTTGCCCACATAAGTTTTGTGATGCTAAACTCATGTGTTCAGGCTTATATGACCTCTGAATTCCAACTGGTTCAATTTTGCAAGGTCGGTGGCACATAGATGGCTTTTGAGGTACCATCATCTCAGAGGCCTGCATTGAAGCGCTTCCATAGTTTTTCTTTGTGTGACTGTATACTGAATTTCCAGCATTTAGCACACTTGTCTGTCTTGACAAGATAATTGTTTTTTCACCTAAGAGCAGAGAAGCATTTTTACAGTGTGCTACTTGTCTTTGAACAGGAATGTGCAACTGAAACTCAGTATCATTTTTACTGGCAGTTTTCTGAATAGGAATTTTATGTGCTTCTGTAATTTGTGTATCTGAATGTTTGGTTGTCCCTTGCCTACTTGATGAACTTGCTGGACTGTATGCATCAGTTACAATGTCATCATTATTGGCAGATGTCCAAGAAGACTGTTGGCTTGACGGTCGAGTGATATTAACTACATTTCTGACTGTAATGTCCGGAGCTGTCAAAGAGGTACTGGGAAGAGTTCCTGTTGTTGCTCCTGATTCAGAATTCTTACTACTCATTTTTCTTCTCTTATTGCCAACCCACGTCTGTAAGGATAAAAAAATGATATTATAGAAATGTTTTTAACAAAAAAAGAAAAAAAAAACTTTCAATGTGATAAATTGTGTTCTCATTGTCATAGAACTAAAGCCTATAAATTTTTCAAACAAAAATATACAATAAAAGAAAAAGTAACTGAAGTATAAGGTCAAAAAAGTAAAAAATAAAGTATATGGTCAGACATGTTCAAGAACTTGCACTCAATAACTATGTAAGAACTTTGATAATAGAATTGTATTACTGCTTCTGTCCTCAAAACCCATTCAATTAACCTGTAGCAAGAACCCTAAAAATGTTTACATCCCTTTTGTAGTAAATCCATTTCTGGGAATTTATCCTAAAAACAATCATATACAAAGTTATATGGAATTATGTCCATCATATATTTATTTATAATAGTGAGACATTGGAAGGATACTAAAGATAGGGTATTTAATGACATTGGAAAATGCTCATAATATTATTAAACAAATATATACTTGTAATCTTCATGTTTAACAATGTTATATGACTATATCACAACTTGGTTAATTTAATATTGCTAGATATTACTGGGTTATTTTTAGAAATATTCACTATTATAAATCATAATGAAGTACATGTCATTGTATATGCATCTTTGTGCTATTGGTCCATTACAATGCTATCCTAGAAGGAAAAGTGTTTGATTTTTTGATATTTTCAAAGTACTGTCCAAGAGTCCGGTTTCCCCACAACCTCATCAACATTTTACATTATCTTTTTGTAGTCTTTACTAGCCTAGGAGTTAATATAAGGTATATAATTGCTATTTTCATTTGAATTTCTATGGTTACTGTATTACATTAATAAAATCACTTACCCATTAACTTTACTCATTTTTATATTGGTATATTTGTCTTTTTAAATTGATACAATGGAATACTGCTTGGCAATGAGAAAGAATGAAATCTGGCCACTTGCAGCAACATGGATGGAACTGGAGGGTGCTATGCTGAGTGAAATAAGCCAGGCAGAGAAAGACAGATACCATATGTTTTCACACATATGTGTATCTTGGGAAACTTAACAGAAGACCATGTGGTTGGGGAAGGGGAAAAAAAAGTTACAGAGAGGGAGGGAGGCAAACCATAAGAGACTCTTAAGGACTGAGAACAAACTAAGGGTAGATGGGGGTGGAGGAGAGGGGAAAATGGGTGATGGGCAGGAAGGAGGGATGTTGGGATGAGCACTGGGTGTTGTATGGAAACCAATCTGACAATAAATTATATTAATAAATAAATAAAATAAAAATAAAAGCAATTTTCTACTAGAAACAGCAACACTTTGTCACAAGTTGCAAATATTTTTCCCACTTTGTCATTAATTCATGGTAGTTATTTCCCTCCCTATACTTTACATACCAAATAAATTTTTTTTTAATGTTTATTTATTTTTGAGACAGAGACAGAGCATGAGCAGGGGGGTGGGTAGAGAGAGATGGAGACACAGAATCCGAAGCAGGCTTCAGGCTCTGAGCTGTCAGCACAGAGCCCGATGCGGGGCTCAAACCCACCAACCATGAGATCATGACCTGAGCCATAGTCGGACGCTCAACCGACAGAGCCACTCAGGCGCCCCACATACCAAACTTTATATAGTGAGTGTATATTATTTTTATAAATGAAAAAAATATCATTAATAAAAATAATATAAGAGGTTGGCATTTAGTATTTGATTACAAAATATGCACTTTTATATAACTGATTTGTTGTAACAATCTAGTATTATACTGAATTATGATTATGCAATAAGAAATATGTAATAAGAAATATTACATTCCCTAATGTGATCAGCAAACTTTATAATTATTTCAAAATACATACCATACTATAAACTACCAAAACACATTAATCTATTATGAATTAAAGAAAAAATAAGTAAGTGAAAACATTAAATCAACTAGCCTTGCACAAACATGGTGCAAGGTATATTTGGTTAACTTTTAGGTGATTTGTTTTTGAAGACCACAAAAATTACTGTTTTTAATGTTTATACAATCTACATTAAAGTTTCTATAATACTATAAATAACATTTTTTTAATTTTTTGTTTATTTTTTGAGAAAGAGCAAGCCAGGGGAGGGAGCAGAGAGAGAGGGAGAGAGAAATCCCAAACAGGCTCCATACTGTCAGTGCCAAGCCTGACATGGGGCTTGAACTCACAAACAGTGAGAGCATGACCGAAGTTGAAACCAAGAGTCGGACGCTTAACCAACTGAACCACCCAGGCACCCCTAGAATACCATAAATAAAAGCTAACATGTATTGGATCCTCACTGTGTGTTTACATTTTTATTGGCTTCTTTGATTATTTTCCTAATTGTATAAATAAAAACACTGATGTTCAGAAATATTAGGTAGCTTATAGAAGGATATCCTGTCAGCAACTGGCAGAGCAAGGATTCAAAATACATTTCACTTGACCTCAAAGCACATTCTCCTTCCACTATGGCAAGAAACTCCCGAAATTTTCATCTTTCTTGGCCATTTTACTTTTATAATTAGTATTTTTCTAACAAGAAAATATTCCAGAGATGTAGATGCTCTACTTTGCTTCACATGAGGCTGTCGGAATTTTAAACTATGATTTAGTTTTACTGAATAGCAGAGGTGTAAACTACAAGCAAAATGACAAATAAATATAAATATCAAAGGAGAATGAAAAGGATTTATAGAATAGAGTAGAAAAATGAAGGGATTTAAAGTATATACTCAAAAGAAATATTTAAATAGAAATATTTTTGGATAAATATAATTTCAGTGTATGGTTCAAAAAGGTGAATTTTACAAATGTTAAAAATAAATTACTGTGTTATGGCTTTTTAAGTATGAAAAATGTGCATATGAAGAATTATGCATTTGTTCATAATTTTTACAAAAATTTGTAAGAATTACATTTTAAGTCTTTCAGTGGGAAAGCATAGTGAATTTGTAAAATTTGAATTCAAGAACTATTACATCTGGAAAGCAGCTCTGGGCAATATTTCTAAGAAAACAAATAAATGTTCTCATTACTATAAATACCTTAATACAGGAAGTTTAAGAATGATCTTAGTGTATTGCAAATTTATGGCTTATTTTAATAGTTTTACTGTTCATTATATATATTATACATAGAAATATGTACATATACCATATACAGTTGCTTATAGACTTTATTAGATATTTATATTATGAACCCCTCAAAAAAGTAAAATGTAGTAGAATATCATGTGCATATGAAGATTAGCTAGCTAACAAACTCACTTGTCAAGAACACAGCCAACATAGATATCACAAGATACAGGTACCTTACTAAAAGCACAACCCTTGCCCTTAAAACACACTTTCTCCTATTTTATACATGATTTCATCAAATATAGTATTCTACTCTATAGCAAATTAGAAATAAAAAAAGTAGGCAGAACATTGGTATAGAGATTGCAATTAGAGGCAACTTGATGGCACCAAAACTAAGAATGCCCATGAAATTTTATTCACCAAAAATAAGAAAGGAAGAACATAACAGAATTAATGTGAGAAATAATTAAATGCTTTGGGGTACTTTAGTGAAGAAGAAAACCACCCCATATAGCTTACCATGTAGTGAGCAGTATTATTTTATACCACAGTACAATAATTCATTTCCATAATGAAACTATGGGTCAAAAGTAAGGTTTCATATTTTCAATATTTTCCATTGAAGTTAAAGTAGGAAAGTGTATATTTAAGAAATATTTTAAAAATTCTGAAAATAAATTCATTGCCTGAGCATTCCCAATAACTAAATTAAATTTTACTTAAAGTTATTCATTTACAGGATACAAAATTTACCAATGCTTATAGGCTATAAATTATTCTCATTCAAAATGACTCATTGGAGAAAGAGAAAATAATGGATCAAACAAAACTGATATGATAAGAATTTGGGAAAACTAACAAAACAATACTACAGAAAAAAAAAGAATGAAAGAAAGAATGAAAGAAAGAAAGGAAGGAAGGAAGGAAGGTGAAAGAAAGAAAGAAAGAAAGAAAGAAAGAAAGAAAGAAAGAAAGAAAAAGACATTAGGTCACCAATTCTTGGTGTCCATAAAATTCTCTTTCAGTTCTCTTTTTGAAATTCATGGTCTCCAAACTGTTTTTTTTTTTTTGTTTGTTTGTTTTTTTCTACATACCTCCTTCTTTGGTTTCCCTGTTCCATTACTCTACTGTTTATTTTTGCATGGACTTAATCTTTTAAGTTCATTTTACATTAGGATCAGGTTCTTAGTACCATGGTATTTGAGGGTTTTTTTGAGGAAAACACAACAAATACTATATTAAAAATAATAAAGAAAAGTCTCTTTCAAGTAGAATATTGGAATAAGATATTGAAGGCAGGGGAGGTCATGGAATGATGAGTCTATAAACAACTCCTTTCTCCTCAGATGGGAAAAAGCAACCAAAATTGTGTTGGAATTTAGATTAGGAAGACTGAATTTCTGTATGATTTACACTCTTCTAGAACAAAAAGAATCTGTTTTACACAATTCCTTAAAACTTAAATAATATTTTACTTGTAAGCTTACAATCTAGGAGTTTACTTCTCTCATTCTCATTGTTTTAGATTCCATACCATTTGGATCATAAATATAAATCTTTGTATTTCAGCACTCTCAATATACAAGTACAATCAAATAAGTTATTAGAGGAAGATTGCAATAACAAATTGGAAATATGAAAGGTAACATAGTCCACAAAGCAGCTGTTTGAGAAGGCTTTTCACTTTAAAGTAATGATAAAATAGAAGGAAAAAAGAAAAAAGTTACTCCAAGAAAAAAAAAATGAGTTTATACTTATAAAATGCAATTTCATCAATCTGAAATATTACCCATTTATCCTTTCTAAGGCAATTAAACATTTTTCTCTGAGGTTTACTAAATGGAAATAAAGATTTGAATTTACTAAAAGGACAACCTTGACCTTAAAACATACTTTCTCTCAGGGTGCCTCGGTGGCTCAGTTGGTTAAGCGTCAGACTTCTGCCTAGGTCATGATCTCATAGTTCCTGAGTTCCAGCCCTGTGTTGTGCTCTCTGCTGACAGCTCAGACCCCAGAGCCTGTTTCAGATTCTGTGTCTGAGTCTCTTTCTCTGCCCCTCCCCCACTCATTCTCTGTCTCTGTCTCTCTCTCAAAAATAAATATTTTTTAAAAATTAATAAAAAAATACTTTCTCTCATTTTATACACAATTTTACCAAATCTGGTACAAAAAAACCATTAAATAGTCTGGTTCTATCATAAAGAAAATCAAGCTGTAAATTCAAGTAGGGAATTCAGAGCTACCAATAGGACTATTTCTAGTTCTTACAAAAATCGGAATAAGATGGTTGATCTCATCAGATAAAAAACAGTTATCATGTGATATTTCCATCCTATAATTTAGGAGTTCAAAGGTGAATACATCTTCTAGTCGTTAAAAAATAGATTTTCCAAAGAATTCTGCTTATCAAGAGATTTTTATCTTTAGGGTCTTTTGAAGGGTCCTCCAAAAGAAAAATGGACTTAAAAACAGGTGTGCCTTTTCTTTGCCAAATTAGCTTAATGAATGGCAAGAAATGGAAAGTTGCCAATCTTTGAATTCCTAAGGTATCTTTGAATTCCTAAGTGTCTGTAGCATATTCAGACAAACATGAAAGGAACTATAGAATCTGTGACTAGTTCTGTTAGATTTATCTCTTGTCTCCTCTCTATCACCTTCTCATTGCCATTCACAGAAGTTTAGGGGCTCTGATTTATTTTATTTTATTTTACTTTATTTTATTTTGTATGTATTTATTTTATTATAATTTTTTAATATTAAATTTATTGTCAAATTGGTTTCCATATAACACCCAGTGTTCATCCCAACAGGTGCCCTCTTCAATGCCCATCACCCACTTTCCCCTCCCTCCCACCCCCCATCAACCTTCAGTTTATTCTCAGTTTTTAAGAGTCTCTTATGGTTTGGCTCCCTCCCTCTCTAACTTTTTTTTTTTCCTTCCCCTCCCCCATGGTCTTCCGTTAAGTTTCTCAGGATCCACATAAGAGTGAAAACATATGGTATCTGTCTTTCTCTGTATGACTTATTTCACTTAGCATAACACTCTCCAGTTCCATCCATGGGGCTCTGATTTTTACAACTGAATAACTATGGTTGTGATAAAGGAAAACTTCCTCCCTGGGATTTCTTGTTCCTTACGCATTAGGTTACCCATTAAAATGCATGTATTTTACTTAGAAAAAAGGGGGCGGTATTCATTAAAAATGCCAGCTTTTCCTAAAAAGACAAAAATGCTGAAATTAAAAATGCCTGATGACAAACCTTCCATACTGCGCCACCACAACTGTTATTGTTACGGGCTAACAGCTAGTTAATAAAGCTAAAGTACTGACATTTTCAGCTATGAAAAAAAAGGGCCTGATGAAAAAAATTCAAGTACACGAAGAAAATATGCTAGGTACACTATAGTCCCTTGGTAAATGCCTGTTTTACTGATACCATTTTGGTGGGTTATGTCCAGATTAATTCTGGGTTTAAAGCAGGCATAGGATAAACAAGTAATCTTAAATGTATTCATTAGTTCAAAGGACTGGGATTTTTTTAGAGGTATGTTTACAATGCAAAAGTTTTAGTGTTCTCAAGGTGTTTACAGAAACACATACTAAATGATTACTTATATTTAAAAAAAAAAGTAGTATTTTTACACCAGGAAAATGAAACTGTTTATAAAGTTAATGACTTCACTCTATGAAGCAATTATCACTTACAATAAAAAGCTATAAATTCAAGAGTTAAGACCTCAATACTTACCCTGACTACACTGAAGTCCAGCTTAGTCTCCTGTGCACACTGTAATATGAGCTGAAAGCAATTTTTACTTTGATTTGTCATTCCATTTTCGTAATAACGCTGTAAAATCCTTTGTTGTTCTACAGTAAATACAGAACGCAGATTCATCTAAAAATAAAAGAAGATACTCTGAAAATTGGAATAAAAATTGGGTATATGCAAAATTTGTATGCTTTTTTTTGATAAAGTTTCAGTGCTTTGAAACTGCAAGATTCATTTAAGTGAACTAATTCCCAGCAATGGGCAATAATTTGTGTGCTAAAGGGAGACAGGTTATAATGGAAAATTATATATAATGAAAACACTTATTAAATTTGTTCCTCAAAACTAACTTTAAAGACAAAATAAAAGAAAGAGAGGAAAACCTTTATCTAATTAGTGTCAGTCCATAGGGAAATAAAGGTTCTTTCAAAGAAATAAATATGTCTAGTAAAGACAGAAATGGTGGTACCCATACATTCATGGTCAATTATCAACAGAAACACTCACTGTTCTTTGTCAAACAAGGCATCTGACACATGTCTTACAACCAGAAACTATGGTGTGAAACAAAGGGGTGCTTTTATTTTTCCTCTTTCTTGAATAAAGGGGTTCATTTTATATATTAAAACAGAACCTCTCTTAAAAAGCTTAAAAATAAAGTGTTGGTGACTAAAAATATCTTTGCTTTAGGCAATACTAACAAAAATAATTATTTTTAATCATGATAGTATATAAATCAAAATTCAAAATCATGTGAATTTTACTAAAAACAAACCATGTAAAAATTACATAATTTTAATTAAATTGACACCATCATAATTATACAAGAGAAATGTTAATAATGCATTTTATCCTTCCTATAAATATGCAATGTGTTTAATATTAAGAGAAAACCTGTAAATCTCACAAATAAAAGGCAGTGCAAACTCTTTTTTTTTTCTTTTAAAGAGGATGAATTCTAGTTGTGCATTTTATAAAGAAGAACTCTTGTAGTTAGATTAAGGCAACTTCAGGTTCTTATTAAAAGTGGTCACACTGAAATTGTTATTCCTAAAAGTTTACAGAAAGAACATCCTTTCTAAGGAAATTACCCCTTCAAAATTAGGAAAATAGCAACAACAAAAGCACTATAAGCCAAACCAAACAGAAATCATTCTAGTATACTGGATATGGAAACAATTTAGTACATTGACATGTAAATAAAAATAATTTTCTTTCTTCTGGATATGTTGAATAATTAAGGCAGTCTCACAAAGAAATTAAAAAGTCATATAGCCATCTATTGCTATTTGTATACCTGACTTTTTCCACCTCTATCTAATGTTAAGAAATCTAATTAGACAAAATCAGATGCAGAGAGGACACAGGAAAGATGGAGTAGAGTTTCTCCCTGAAACTTTCAGGAACAACAACAACTCCACTAACTTTCTGAAGGGGATCTGATTCTGCAATGTAACCAAACTTTCATGGATGTTTGGACCAGAGGGTAGTGATGGTATCCATCAAAGCAACATTTGCTATCAGGGCTGTCAGCTTTCAAAGCAATGTGAAATTCCTTCTCCTAAATAATTCAGCTACAGTCAGGAGAGGAACCAGAAGGTAGAGGGCAAATACCTAAAATATGTTAGCTGGTATGGATTTAGAAGCAAGGTATTTTGGAATGAGTTCTGAGGAGGGACATAAACTTCAATTCACTAATGCGTAAACAGGGTAATGGCTCTGATCCTTCTCTGAAGTGCTATAACTACAAAAACAAAAATTCCTAGAATGCAAGATATGGGTGATCCTCAAGTGTGATGATAACTGCTGTAAAATTTAGGCATGTTTTCCTATTGGCTGGCTACAACTGTTAAATTTACTCAAGTATGATATAAGCATTAAAAAGCATAGCAGGTTCTCATATGGTTTCACTCTTATGTGGATCCTGAGAAACTCAACAGGAACCCATGGGGGAGGGGAAGGAAAAAAAAAAAAAAAGAGGTTAGAGTGGGAGAGAGCCAAAGCATAAGAGACTGTTGAGAACTGAGAGCAAACTGAGGGTTGATGGGGGGTGGGAGGGAGGAGAGGGTGGGTGATGGGTATTGAGGAGGGCACCTTTTGGGATGAGCACTGGGTGTTGTATGGAAACCAATTTGACAATAAATTTCA
>NW_024420424.1:545782-549204 GCF_014898765.1 Herpailurus yagouaroundi | reverse complement strand
ATATATAAAAAAAAAAAAAAAAAAAAGCATAGCAGGTTCTTCCTCACTTATACCAATAGCCAAATGTAGATCTGAGTACTAAACAGACTCCTGGAGTCTACAATTCTGACAACAAACAATGCTATGACCCTTCTGGTTTTTCCCTTAAACTCATAGCAATAGCAAGAAGGCCACTTTGATCAGAAGATCTAATGTTTTTCTTTCAAATTATAGGACATTCATTATTTATCACAACAACTAGATAAAGGCTTATCCACAAAATAACTTGTCATAATCTTTATGTACCCTAGTTATCTTGGTCTATTAAGTGACAAGATATTGAATGACTGCATAGCCAAAGTTACTAATCATTTACACAAAAATCAGGAAAAGAGTTGTAAAAACCTTCATTTTAAAAGTTGGGTTCTTATTTATGTACAAATAAAATGACAAGCAATTGTCTTCGTGGAAATTGAGGTCTGTTGGGTTGAAGTAGGGAGGGTAACTGAATTAAGGGATTAAATACTGAAATAACAAGTAAACAAGTAATTTAGCTTTACCCCAGGATTTCCTAATCTAATACTCTGCAATGTGCCACTCACTCAGCATATGCCAGCCCATAGGAATGAGATGACCTGTCTTCTACATTTAGCTCCACTGTGGACTATTAAGTAAATCACTTAATTTCTATGAGCCTCTATTACCTAGTTTGTAAAATGCTAGAATATATGACATGTTCTACCTACCAGTCTGGGTTTTTACAAATAATTACAATATGTAAATTCATTTTCTTAAGTTGTAAAACATGTTACAGTTGTAACATATTTATATTTTTAAGTATGAGTGGGCCCTTCAACTTATCTATCATATTCAGGTATGGGGTTTCTCAGGTTGCTCTCAGCTTTATGATTCAGTTGTTTAATGAAGATCCTTAGCCACTGAAAGGATTATGCTCAATACATTCTATTCAAACAAGCAGAGCAATGAGTAAAATGTTTTAAATTTATTGCTTCAGGAGTACTTAAAAAATGAATCTTCTAAGAATGAATTCCCTTTAGCAGTTCCTCATTGCTTAGGCCATATTTTCACATGGAAACATCTCAGATGAACTGCTACATAACATTTTCCTTACATATCTGATTTCATATATAAAGCCAGCTCTAATAATGCCCTAATAATGTCTTAACTGGTTGAAAAGTACTAAAAAATTTTACTGATAAGTAATCATTCTCAGAAAACTGATTCTAAAGATGAATTGAGTCCATAACATCATCACCAAGTCAAATATAACACATTCTTTCCAACATTAAAATTAGAATTTTAGATAAACCACTGATTTTTTTGTTTGTTTGCAAAGAGTTCCGCCTAGGTTAACAAAACACTTTGAATGTCTTTAATTTGGCCAATATGTCTCTATTAGCATTGTTCTTCTTATCCATTATTATTATTCACTTTTAAATTTATATATAGTAAATTTCACTCTTTTTGATATACAGTTTTAAGAGTTAAGACAAACATATGCAGTAATGAAACCACCACCACAACCAAGATACAAAACAGATCCCTCACTCAAAAAAAAAAAAAAAAGCTCCCTTATACTGCCTCTTTATAAATAATTCTCCAGCCACCCCAGACCCAGCAGCAACTAATCTGGTTCTATAATATTAACTTTTGAAGAATGCTATATAAATGGAATAATAGAGTATGTATTCCTCTTAGACTAATATCTTCCACTTAGCATAATGCATTTGAGATTTATCTGTGTTGTCTGTATCAGTTTTCTCCTTTTTATTGCAGAGTAGTATTACATTGCATGAAATGTACCACAGTTTATCCATTCATCCACTGGAGGACATTTGAGATATTCCAAGTTCTTGGCTATTATTAATAAGGTCAATAAAAACATTTGTATGCAGGTTTTTGTCTGCAAATGTCTTTCCATTTCTTTTGAATAAATACCTAGGAGTAGGATTTCATATAAGTATATGTTTAACTTTATAAAAACTACTAAACAGTTTTCAAAAGTGACTGTAAAACTTTGCTTTTCACACCAGTATTCTATGTGTTTCAGTTTTTTTTCACATTCTCACCAGCATTTATTGTCATTAGATATTTTTAAAATTAAATACAACTGCACTTATAATCCAGCAATTTTGTTACTAGGCATTTACCCAAATAATACAAAAATACTAATGAAGGGATACATACATGCCCATGTTTATAGCAGTATTATCTACAATATCAAATTATGGATCAGTCCATCGACTGATGAATGGATAAAGAGGTTGTGGTATAAATATTCAATAGAATATTACTCAACCACAAAAAGGAATTAAATCTTGCCATATGCAATGACATAGATGGAGCAAGTGAGTATTATGTTGAGCAAAATAAGTCAGTCAGAGAAACACAAATACCACATGACTTCACTCATATGTGGAACTTAAGAAACAAAATAAATAAGCAAAGGCTAAAAAAAAGAGAGAGAGGGAGGCAAACCAAGAAAGATACTCTTAACTATAGAGAACAAACTGATAGTTAACTGAGAGGAGGTGGGTGGTGGGCTGGGTAAAACAGGTGATGGGGATTAGGAAGTGCACTGGTGGTGAGCACCAGGTGTCATATGAAGTGTTGAATCACTAAATTATACATGTGAAACTAATATTACACTGCAGTTCAACAGGAGTTTAAATAAAAACTTAAAAAAAATAAGAAATAAATAAAATAAATAAAAATTAGCCATTCTAATAGGTGTATAATCATATGTTATTATTGTGGTTTTAATTTGTATTTCCCTAGTGAGTAATGAACTTAAGCATTTTTAATATGCTTATTTGCCATCTACATATCTACTTTGTAGAACTATACAAATATTTTGCAAATTTTTAATTGGATTTTTTTCTACTTTTTACTGTGTTTTTAGGAATCATTACATATTCTACATACAAGTATTTTGTCAGAAATATGATTTGTAAATATTTTCTCCCTGCTAGTAGCTTGTCCATTTTATTTTATTAAAATAAAGTGTATTTCAAAAAAAATATTGTGAATTTCACAGTAAAGTTTTTAATCTTGATGAAGCCCAATTTATCACTGTTTTTTTTTTTCTTTTACAGATTGTGCTTTTGTTTTTAGTGTTATATCTGATAAACCTTTGTCTAGCACAAGGTCACAGAAATTGTTCCCATGTTTTCTTCTAGTAGTTTTATATTTTTCCATTTCACATTTAGGTTTATGGTCCGTTTTTTTTTTTATTTTATTTTTTTTTTTAATTTTTTTTTTCAACGTTTATTTATTTTTGGGACAGAGAGAGACAGAGCATGAACGGGGGAGGGGCAGAGAGAGAGAGGGAGACACAGAATCGGAAACAGGCTCCAGGCTCTGAGCCGTCAGCCCAGAGCCCGACGCGGGGCTCGAACTCACGGACCGCGAGATCGTGACCT
>NW_024420424.1:538473-545682 GCF_014898765.1 Herpailurus yagouaroundi | reverse complement strand
TTTTTTTTTTTTTCTGGCTATGGATATTTAATTATTCCAGCACCATTATTTGAAGAAATTTTTTATTGAATTGCTTTTTCATCTTTGTCAAAAATCAATGGACTATATATATCTGTGGGTCTATTTTGGGACAATCTTTTCTGTTCCATTGATCTATGTGTCCATTCTTTCATCAAAATCACACTGTCTTAATTATTGAAGCTTTACAGTGACTCTTTTTTAATTTAAGTAGAGCTGACATATTAGTTTCAAGTGTACAACGATTCAACAATTACATACATTATAAAATGCTTACCACAAGAAGTGTAGTGAACATGTGTCATCACACACTTATCACAATATTATTTACTATAATCCCTAAGCTATACTTTTCAGCCACATGCCTTATTTATTTTATAACTGGAAGTTTGTACTTACTTCCTTTCACTCATTTTGCCTGTCGCCCATCCTCCTCTCCTCTGGTAACCACTAGTTTGTTCTCAATATTTATGAGTCCTTTCTAATTTTATTGTTGTTGTTTGTTAATTTGTTTTGTTTTTTAGATTCTACATATAAGTGAAATTATGGCATTGTCTGTCTCAGTCTGATGTATTTCACTTAACATAATATGTTCTAGGTCCATCCATGTTTTCACAAATGACAAGATTTAATTATTTTTATGGCTGAGTAATATTCCATTGTGTATATATACTACATCTTCTGTATTTATTCATCTATCAATGATACTTGGGTCACTTCCATATCTAGCCATAGCAATCAGGGAAGAAAAAGAAATAAAAGACATCCACAGTGGTAAAGAAGAAGCTAAAATGCCACTATTTGCAGACAGTATAATACTATACATATAAAACTCTAAAGAATCCACAAAAAACTACTGTAAGTAACAAATGAACTCAGTCAAGTTGCAGGATACAAAATTAATATCCATAAATGGGCTGCATTTCTATATCCTAATAACAAAGTAGCAGAAAGAGAAATTAAGAAAACAATTTCATTTACAATTGCCCCAAAAGAATAAAATACTTAGGAATAAACTTATCCAAGGAAGTGAAGGATCTGCACTCAGAAAACTATAAAACACATATGAAAGAAACTGAAGGGGGAGGCACCTGGGTGGCTCAGTCGGTTAAGCATCCAACTTCAGCTCATGTCATGATCTCACAGTCTGTGAGTTTGAGCCCCACATAGGGCTGTGTGCTGGCAGCTCAGAGCCTGGAGCCTGCTTTGGATCATGTGTCTCCCTTTCTCTCTGCCCCTTCCCACTTGCACTCTGTCTCTTTCTGTCTCTCAAAAATGAATAAATGTTAAAAAATAAATAAAAAGAACTTGAAGGGGACACAAACAAATGGACATATTCCATTCTCATTGATTGGAAGAACTAATATTGTTAAAATGTTTATATTACCCAAAGAAATCTACAGATTCAATAAAATCCCTATCAAAATACCAATAGAGTTTTCTGCAGACCTATAATAAATAGTACTAAAATTTGTATGGAACCTCAGAGACTCTGAACAGCCAAAGCAACCTTAAGAAATAACAATAATGGTGAAGCTATCACAATTCCAGATTTCAAGGTATAGAACAAAGCTGTAGTCATCAAAATAGTATGGAACAGAAACAGACAAATAAATAAATGAAACAAAATATAAAGCCCCAAAATAAACTCACACTTATGTGATCTATTAATCTATGATAAAAGAGGAAAGAATATATATTAAGGAAAAGAGAGTCTCTTCAATAAATGGTTATGGGAAATCTGGACAGCTACATGCAAAAGAATAAAACTGGACCACTTTCTTACACTTTACACAAAATAAACTCAAAATAAACTAAAGAACTAAATGGGAGACATGAAACCATAAAAATCCTAGAAGACAACATAGGAAGTAATGTCTTTGACATTGGCAGTGGCAATACTTTTCTAGACATGTTCTCCATGCAAAGGAAACAAAAGGAAAAACATATTACTGGGATCACATAAGAATAAAAGTTTTTGCACAATGAAGGAAAACATCAATAAAACAAAAACGCGCCTTACTGAATGGGAGAAGATATTTGCAAATGATATATCCAATAGGGGGTTAATATCCAAAATACATAAATAACTTATGCAACTCAACACCAATAAAACAAATATTCCTCCAGTTGCTTTTAATATTTTATTTTTTCTCTAGTATGTATTCAAGTTGACTAACTTTTTCTTCTGCTGTGGTTAATCTGCTGTCAAAAATATCCAGTGCGTTTGTCATTTTATGTACTTTATTTTGTCTCTAGAATTCAATTTGGATCTTTTAATAAATCATTTTCTTTTGCATCAGGCTTGTGCTTTCCTCTACCTCCTTTTTCTATTTAAATTTTATTTAACATACCATGCAATATTGGTTTCAGGAGTGGAATTCAGTGATTCATCACTTACATACAACACCCAGTGCTCATCACAATTGCCCTCCTTAATACCCAACATGCATCTAGCCCATCCCCTGCCCACATCCCCTCCATCAACCCTCAGTTTGTTCTCTATGGTTTTTACCCTCCTTCCACCCATAGTTTGTTCTCTATCATTAAGGGTCTCATGTGGTTTGTTTTCCTTTCTTCTTTTCCCCCTACATTCCCATATGCTGATTTGTTTTGTTTCTTAAATTCCACATGATTGAAATCATATGGTATTTGTCTTTCTCTGATTGACCTATTTCATTTAGCATAATACATTCTAGCTCAACCCACATCATTGCAAATGGCAAGATTTCACTTTTTGATGGCTGAGTAATATTCCATTGTTTATATGTGTGTGTGTGTGTGTGTGTACCATATGTAAATACATGTGGTATACATATATACCACATCTTCACATCTTATCATTCATTAGTTGACAGACATTTGTTTAGGCTCTCTCCATAGTTTAGCTATTGTTAATAATGCTGCTATAAACATTGGGGGTGCATGTACCCCTTTCCTGGCTACCTATTTGCACATAGAGAATACAGTTATCACAGATGTTTTAATATTCTTCTTTACTAATTCTATAATCTATTATTTTCATTCTGTTTTATAAATGCTTTTTCACCACACTAAACCTCTATTTACTATTGCTTGCCAGGCATAGTAGTTTTTCATTTATTGGTAGATATTGTGCAGTTTCTTATTGGGTACTGGATGTTTTTGTATTCTTTAAATAATTTTGGTCTTTTTTCCTGGGATATATTTATGTTACTTGAAGTTTTTTTTAATTCTTTTAAGGTTTCATTATGTTAGTCACATCAAGAATTGCCTATAGTTCAGAGCTAATTTGTCCCATTACTGAGTCAATATCCTTTTTAGGACCTTCCTAGGTGCTCCATAAAATATGAGGTTTTCCAGTCTGGCTGTTGGGTCCTATGTGAGCCCTGAGAATTTTTTGCTTTTTCTTTACTAGTGGTTCTTACCTTGTCTTCAATATTTTCTTAACACACTAGAGTTGATCAGTATTTAGCCAAAGACTTGAGAGGTCCCTGTACAAATCTCCATAACTTTCTCAATGTGCAGTTTTCGTCTGTGAGCTTTCTCCTCTCCATTATTCTGTCCCTTTGTCTTTCCTTAACTTTGTCCCCTTAACTCAGAGAGACTTCCAGCCTGTTTGGCTTCACTTTCCTTTTGTTGTGATCTGGACATTTTCTCCAGGCAGTGAGTTGAGACACTCATAGGCTAGTCTTATTTCCCTTCTCTTAAAAATAATGGTCTTGGGGCGCCTGGGTGGCGCAGTCGGTTAAGCGTCCAACTTCAGCCAGGTCACGATCTCGCGGTCCGTGAGTTCGAGCCCCGCGTCAGGCTCTGGGCTGATGACTCAGAGCCTGGAGCCTGTTTCCGATTCTGTGTCTCCCTCTCTCTCTGCCCCTCCCCTGTTCATGCTCTGTCTCTCTCTGTCCCAAAAATAAATAAACGTTGAAAAAAAAAAAATAATGGTCTTGTGCTGTCTTTTGTTGAATAGCTGAAATCCATTGTTTCATATATATTTTTATTTATTTTTTGTTTTAGGTATATAAGATAAGAGTGTAAATTCTATTCCTGTTACTTCACCATGGCCATAAGCAGAGATTCAAGTGGCCTGTAGGAGTGGTGGAGTGTGAACGCTATGTTATGAATCAGGATATATCTATGCAGTTAACCTCTTGGACTCAGTTTCTTCATCTGGAAAATGGGGTTATAAAACCATTCCTAAGTGTGGTTTTGATATGTATTTCCCTGATAAGGAGCGACGCTGAACATCTTTTCATGTGCCTGTTGGCCATCCGGATGTCTTCTTTAGAGAAGTGTCTATTCATGTTTTCTGCCCATTTCTTCACTGGGTTATTTGCTTTTCGGGTGTGGAGTTTGGTGAGCTCTTTATAGATTTTGGATACTAGCCCTTTGTCCGATATGTCAGCCACTCTGGAAAGCAGTGTGGAGGTTCCTCAGAAAATTAAAAATAGACCTACCCTATGACCCAGCAATAGCACTGCTGGGAATTTATCCAAGGGACACAGGAGTGCTGATGCATAGGGGCACTTGTACCCCAATGTTCATAGCAGCACTCTCAACAATAGCCAAATTATGGAAAGAGCCTAAATGTCCATCAACTGATGAATGGATAAAGAAATTGTGGTTTATATACACTATGGAATACTACGTGGCAATGAGAAAAAATGAAATATGGCCTTTTGTAGCAACGTGGATGGAACTGGAGAGTGTGATGCTAAGTGAAATAAGCCATACAGAGAAAGACAGATACCATATGGTTTCATTCTTATGTGGATCCTGAGAAACTTGACAGAAACCCATGGGGGAGGGGAAGGAAAAAAAAAAAAAAGAGGTTAGAGTGGGAGAGAGCCAAAGCATAAGAGACTGTTGAGAACTGAGAGCAAACTGAGGGTTGATGGGGGGTGGGAGGGAGGAGAGGGTGGGTGATGGGTATTGAGGAGGGCACCTTTTGGGATGAGCACTGGGTGTTGTATGGAAACCAATTTGACAATAAATTTCATATATAAATAAAAAAAAATAAATAAAATAAAACCATTCCTACTCTTCTTCACTCCGCTTGCATTCTGTCTCAAAATGAATAAGTTTCAAAAAGTAAAAAATAAAATAAGTTAAAAAATACACTACAAGAAAAAATTACAGATTAATATCCTTGATGAGCACATATGCAAAAAATCCTCAACAAAATATTACAAACCAAATTCAGAAATACAATAAAAGGACCATTCACCATAATCAAGTGGCATCTATTCCATGGATGCAAGGATAGTTCATAACAATGTGATACAATACATTAACAAAATGAAGGATAAAAATCATGATAATCTCAACAGTGTAATGCAGAAAAAACATTTGACCAAATTCAGCATCCATTTATGATAAAAATTCTTAATAAAGTGGGTATGGAAAGAACATACCTCAACATAATAAAGGCCATATATGGCAATTCCACAGCTAACATCATACACAATAGTAAAAAGCTGATAACATCATCCTCAATGGGGAAACACTGAGAGCTTTTTCCCTGAGATCAGGAACACCACAGGGATGTCCACTCTCACCGCTGTTGTTTAACATAGTGTTGGAAGTTCTAGCATCAGCAATCAGACAACAAAAGGAAATCAAAGGCATCAAAATTGGCAAAGATGAAGTCAAGCTTTCGCTTTCTGCAGATGACATGATATTATACATGGAAAATCCGATAGACTCCACCAAAAGTCTGCTAGAACTGATACATGAATTCAGCAAAGTTGCAGGATACAAAATCAATGTACAGAAATCAGTTGCATTCTTATACACTAACAATGAAGCAACAGAAAGACAAATAAAGAAACTGATCCCATTCAAAATTGCACCAAGAAGCATAAAATACCTGGGAATAAATCTAACCAAAGATGTAAAGGATCTGTATGCTGAAAACTATAGAAAGCTTATGAAGGAAATTGAAGAAGATATAAAGAAATGGAAAGACATTCCCTGCTCATGGATTGGAAGAATAAATATTGTCAAAATGTCAATACTACCCAAAGCTATCTACACATTCAATGCAATCCCAATCAAAATTGCACCAGCATTCTTCTCGAAACTAGAACAAGCAATCCTAAAATTCATATGGAACCACAAAAGGCCCCGAATAGCCAAAGGAATTTTGAAGAAGAAGACCAAAGCAGGAGGCATCACCATCCCAGACTTTAGCCTCTACTACAAAGCTGTCATCATCAAGACAGCATGGTATTGGCACAAAAACAGACACATAGACCAATGGAATAGAATAGAAACCCCAGAACCAGACCCACAAACGTATGGCCAACTAATCTTTGACAAAGCAGGAAAGAACATCCAATGGAAAAAAGACAGTCTCTTTAACAAATGGTGCTGGGAGAACTGGACAGCAACATGCAGAAGGTTGAAACTAGACCACTTTCTGACACCATTCACAAAAATAAACTCAAAATGGATAAAGGACCTGAATGTGAGGCAGGAAGCCATCAAAACCCTAGAGGAGAAAGCAGGAAAAGACCTCTCTGACCTCAGCCGTAGCAATCTCTTACTCGACACATCCCCAAAGGCAAGGGAATTAAAAGCAAAAGTGAATTACTGGGACCTTAGGAAGATCAAAAGCTTCTGCACAGCAAAGGAAACAACCAACAAAACTAAAAGGCAACCAACAGAATGGGAAAAGATATTTGCAAATGACATATCCGACAAAGGGCTAGTATCCAAAATCTATAAAGAGCTCACCAAACTCCACACCCGAAAAACAAATAACGTAGTGAAGAAATGGGCAGAAAACATGAATAGACACTTCTCTAAAGAAGACATCCGGATGGCCAACAGGCACATGAAAAGATGCTCAACATCGCTCCTCATCAGGGAAATACAAATCAAAACCACACTCAGTTATCACCTCACGCCAGTCAGAGTGACCAAAATGAACAAATCAGACTATAGATGCTGGAGAGGATGTGGAGAAACGGGAACCCTCTTGCACTGTTGGTGGGAATGCAAATTGGTGCAGCCACTCTGGAAAACAGTGTGGAGGTTCCTCAGAAAATTAAAAATAGACCTACCCTATGACCCAGCAATAGCACTGCTAGGAATTTACCCAAGGGATACAGGAGTACTGATGCATAGGGGCACTTGTACCCCAATGTTTATAGCAGCACTCTCAACAATAGCCAAATTATGGAAAGAGCCTAAATGTCCATCAACTGA
>NW_024420424.1:489687-538373 GCF_014898765.1 Herpailurus yagouaroundi | reverse complement strand
TCAGGGAAATACAAATCAAAACCACACTCAGGTATCACCTCACGCCAGTCAGAGTGGCCAAAATGAACAAATCAGGAGACTATAGATGCTGGAGAGGATGTGGAGAAACGGGAACCCTCTTGCACTGTTGGTGGGAATGCAAATTGGTGCAGCCACTCTGGAAAACAGTGTGGAGGTTCCTCAGAAAATTAAAAATAGACCTACCCTATGACCCAGCAATAGCACTGCTAGGAATTTACCCAAGGGATACAGGAGTACTGATGCATAGGGGCACTTGTACCCCAATGTTTATAGCAGCACTCTCAACAATAGCCAAATTATGGAAAGAGCCTAAATGTCCATCAACTGATGAATGGATAAAGAAATTGTGGTTTATATACACTATGGAATACTACGTGGCAATGAGAAAAAATGAAATATGGCCTTTTGTAGCAACGTGGATGGAACTGGAGAGTGTGATGCTAAGTGAAATAAGCCATACAGAGAAAGACAGATACCATATGGTTTCACTCTTATGTGGATCCTGAGAAACTTAACAGAAACCCATGGGGGAGGGGAAGAAAAAAAAAAAAAAAGAAGTTAGAGTGGGAGAGAGCCAAAGCATAAGAGACTCTTAAAAACTGAGAACAAACTGAGGGTTGATGGGGGGTGGGAGGGAGGGGAGAGTGGGGGATGGTTATTGAGGAGGGCACCTTTTGGGATGAGCACTGGGTGTTGTACGGAAACCAATTTGACAATAACCCTAATATATTGAAAAAAAAAGCTGAAAGCTTTTCCTCTTAGATGAGGGACAACACAAGAGTGTCTACTCTTGCCACTTTTATTCAACACAGTACTGGAAGTCCTAGCCACAGTAGTCAAACAAAAAAATGTAATAAAAGGCATCCAAATTGGTAAGAAATAAGTAAAACTGTTACTATTTGTACATGGCATGATACTATACATAGAAATCTCTGAGGATTCCACCAAAAATTATTAGAACTAATAAATGAAGTCAGCGAAGTTGCAAGACACAAAATTCATATACAGAGATATGTTGCATCTGTATACACTAATAATAGTAGAAAAGAAAATTAAGAAAACAATCCCATTTGCAATTGCATAAAAATATTAAAATGTGTAAATGTAAATTTAACAAGTAGGTAAATGACCTATACTCTAAAAACTATAAAACATGGACAAAAGAAATTGAAGATAACATAAACAAATGGAACAATATAACATACTCATGGAATGGAAGAATTAGCATTATTAAAATGTTCATGTTATCCAAAATAGTCTACAGATTAAATGCAATCCCTAGTAAAAAT
The DNA here is from genome assembly GCF_014898765.1 of Herpailurus yagouaroundi. NCBI lineage: Eukaryota > Metazoa > Chordata > Mammalia > Carnivora > Felidae > Herpailurus > Herpailurus yagouaroundi. Next base: position 537,063 of record NW_024420424.1, on the reverse strand, counting down.
CACAATAGTATTTTTCACAGTACTGTAACAATAAATCCTAAAATTTGTATGGAACCACAAGACACCCTGAATAACCAAAGTGATATTGAGGGAGAACAAACCTGGAGGCATCACAGTCCCCGATTTCAAACTATACAACAAAACTACATATAGTAATCAAAACGGTATGGTACTGGCACAAAAACAGACACATAGATCAGTGGAATAGAATTTAAAGCCCACAAATAAACCCATATTTATATGGTCAAATAATCTATGACAAAGAAAGAATGTATTTGGGGGGAAACAGCCCAATAAATGGCTTTGGGAAACTGGACAGCTGCATTCAAAAGAATAAAACTGGGGCAGATCCTTACACCATACACACAAAAAAAAACCTCAAAATGAATTAAATATCTAAATGTAATACCTGAAACCACAAAATTTCCAAAAGAAAATATAGGTAGTAACCTCATGGATCTTGACCTTAGCAATATTTTTCTAATATATGTCTCCCCATGCAAGGGAAACAAAAGAAAAATTAAACTACATCAAAGTAAAAAAATTTACATAGTGAAGGAAACCATAAGAAAATGAAAAGACATCCTACTGAATGGGAGAAGGTATATACTAATGATATATCTGATAAGCAGTCAAAATCCAAAATATATAAAGATCTTAACACTAAAAACAAAATTAATCTGATTAAAAATGGGCAGAGAACATGATTAGACTTTTTTTCTTTTTTTTAAGTTTATTTATTTTAAGCAACACAGAGAGTGCAAGTGGGGGAAGGGAAGAGAGAGGGGGAGAGAGAGAATCCCAAGCATGCTCCATGCTGCCAGTGCAGAGCCCAGTGTGGGGCTTGAACTCACAAAACCCCAAAATTGTGACCTAAATCAAAGCCAAGAATCAGACGCTTAACATACTGAAGCACCCAGGCACCCCAAGGACTTTTTTTCAAAGACTTACAGATTGTCAACAGACACATGAAAAAATCCTCAATATCATTAATCATCAGAGAAATACAAATCAAAAACATAATGAGATATCACCTCATACCAGTCAGAATGGCCAGTATCAAAAAGACAAGAAATAACAAGTGTTGGCAAGGATGTGGAGAAAAGAAAATCACCCAAATCTGTTAGTGGGAATGTAATTTGATGCAGCCTCTGAGCACTATGGAGATTTTTCAAAAAACTACAAATGGAAGTATCATATGATGCAGTAATTCCACTATTCTTTTCTGAAGAAAACAAAACACACAAACAAACAAAATACTAATTTAAAAAGATAACCGCACCCTTGTGTTTACTGCAACTTATTTACAATAGCCAAGATATTGAAGCAACCTAAATTTCCATCAGTAAATGAATGTATAAGGAAGATGTGGTATAATATATATAATGATGTGGTATAATATACATAATGAAATATTACTTGGCTATAAAAAAGAATGAAATCTTGAAATAAGACAAATACCATATAACTTCAGTTACATGTAGAATAAAAACAAATAAATTAACAGAAAAACAACAACAAAATACAGGAGACCTCTTGATTTTGGCTCAGGACATGATGCAGCGTCATGAGATCGAGCTCCCTGTCAAGCTCTGCATGGAGTGAGGAGCCTGCTTAACACACTCTCTCTCTCCCTCTGCCCCTGCTTGCACTCTCTCTCAAAAAAAAAAAAAAAAGAGTTAAAAAAGTCAGTCAGAAATAAAAATTCAATAACAGATTGAAAACAGACTTGATAAATGAGCATAAAGTTAGAATAAATAGAGAATAAGTGATAGGATAAAATAATGGAGACTAATAAAGCTGAATAAAAGAGAAAAAATAATTATGGAACACAAAAAATAGACTCAGATAACTCAGTGATTCCATAAAATATGGTAACATTCATATTATAGGAGTACCAGAAGAAGAAGAGAGAGAAAAGGGAGTGGAAAATTTATTTGAAGAAATAAATAGTTGAAAACTTTCCTAATCTGGGGAAGGAATGAGATATCCATTTCCAGGAGGAACAGAGAACTCCCATCAAAATTTTAAAAAGCTGGCCAACACCAGGATATATTATAATTAAATTTGCAAAATATAATGATAAATTAAAATGTTAAAAACAGGGGCACCTGGGTGGCTCAGTCAGTTGAGCATCCGGCTTCGGCTCAGGCCATGATCTTCCAGTTCGTGAGTTTGAGCTCCACGTCGGGCTCTGAGCTGAAAGCTCAGAGTCTGGAGCTTGCTTCCGATTCTGTGGCTCCCTCTCTCTCTGCTCCTCCCCCACTCGTACTCTGTCTCTCTCTCTCTTTCTCAAAAATAAATAAACATCAAAAATTTTTTTTTAAAATGTTAAAAACATCAAGACAAAAGAAATCCTTAACTTATGAGGGAAGACCCATAAAGGTAGCTGCAGATCTCTCAGTAGAAACTTGGCAAGCCAGAAAGGAGGGGCATGATATATTCAATGTGCTGAATGGGAAAAATCTGCAGCCAAGAATAGTCTATCCACCAAAGCTATCATTCAGAATATGAAAGACAAAAAGATTCTGAGACAAACAAAACTTAAAAGGAGTTTGTGGTCACTAAGTGAGCCCTACAAGAAACATTAAAGGAAAGACCAAAATGATAAAGACAAAAAAGGCTCAGAGAAAATACAGAAACAATGACAAAACAAGTAATACAATGTCACTAAATTCGTATCTATTAATAATTACTCTGGGGGTGCTTGGGTGGCTCAATCAGTTAAATACCTGACTCTTGATCATGATCTCACAGTTCATGAGATCAAGCAGCACGTCGGGCTCTGAGGCAGTGCGAAGCCTGCCTGGGATTCTCTCTTTCCGTCTCTTTCTCTCTCTCATGATAATAAAAAAAAAAAAAAATTAAAAATTACTACTCTGAATGTAAATAGACTAAATGACCCAGTCAAAAGATCTGGGATGTCAGAATGGATAAAAATACAAGACCTATCTATATGCTGCCTACATGAGACTCATTTTAGACCTACGACTCCTGCAGATTGAATGTGAGGAGATGGAGAAACATTTATTCTACAAATAGGTGTCAAAAGAAAGTTGGAGTAGCAATAATGACATCACACAAGATAGACTTTAAGACAAAGACTGTAACAAAAGATGAAGGGCACTGTCTCATAACAATGGGGACTATCCAACAAGAAGATCTAATAATTGTAAATATTTATTCCACAACATGGAAGTACCCAAATATATTTAAAAAAATTAATAACAAACATAAAGAAACTCATTGATAATAATACAATAATAGTATGGGACTTTAATAACCCACTTATACCAATGCACAGATCATCTAAACAGAAAACCAACAAGAAAACAATGTTTGAATAAGACACTGGACAAGATGGACTTAACAGATACATTCAGAACATTTCATCCCAAAGCAGCAGAATACACATTCTTTTCAAATGCACAAGGGACATTCTCAGAATAGCTCACATACTAAGTCATAAATCAGGCCTCACCAAGTACAAAAAGACTGAGATCATACCATGCATATTTTCAGAGGACAATGCTATGAAACTTGAAGGCAACTACAAGAAAAATAATGAAAAGACCACAAATACATGGAAGTTGAACAACATGCTACTAAACAATGAATGAATCAACCAGGAAATCAAAGAATAAATCTAAAACTACATCGAAAAAAATGAAAAGGAAAACACGACAGTCCAAAACCTTTGGGATGCAGCAAAAGTGGTCATAAGAGGGAAGTATACAGCAAATACAGTGCTACCTGAAGAAGCAAGAAATATTTCATATAAACAACCTAACTTTACACCTAAAGGAGGTAGAAAAAGAACAACAAATGAAACCTAGAACCAAGAGAAGGGAAATAATAAAGGTTACAGCAGAAAAAAAAAGATATAGAAACTAAAAAAGGAAAAGAACAGATCAATGAAAATAAGAGCTGGTTCTCTGAAAAAATTAACAAAACAATAAACCCCTAGCAAGAGTTATCAAAAAGAAAAGAGAAAGGGTACAAATACATGTAATCACAAATGACAGAGGAGAAATAACAACAAACACCACAGAAATACAAGCAATTATAAGAGAATGTTATGAAAAACTATATGCCAACATATTGGAAAACTGGAAAGAAATAGATAAATTTCTGGAAACATATAAACTACCAAAACAGAAACAGGAAGAAATAGCAAACTTGAACAGACCCATAACCAGCAAAGAAATTGAATCAGTAATCAAATCTCCCAGCAAACACAAGTCCAGGGCCAGAGGGCTTCACAGAGGAATTCTACCAAACATTTAAAGACATAATACCTATTTTTCTCAAACTATCTCAAAAAAACAGAAATGGAAGGAATCCTTCCAAACTCAATCTATGAGGCCAGCATCACCCTGATACCAAAACCAAATAAAGACTGAACTAAATGCAAAAATTCTCAACAATATACTAGCAAACTGAATCCAACAGTACATTAAACAATCCATTCACCATGTTCAAGTGGAATTTATTCGTGGGCTGAAAATTGGTTCAGTATTCACAAATCAATCAGCATGATATACCACATTAAGAAAGAAAGGATAAGAACTATATGATCTTTTCAATAGATGCAGAAAAAGCATTTGGCAAAGTACAGCATCCTTTCATGATAAAAACCCTCAACAAAGTAGGGCAAGATGGAAGATACCTCAACATAATAAAGGTCATATATGAAAAACCTACAACTATTATCATCTTCCATGGGAAAAACTAAGAGCTTTCTTCTAAGGTGAGGAAAAAAACATCATGTCCATTCTCACCACTGTTATTTAATATACTACTGGAAGTCCTAGCCACAGCAATCAGACAAAAAAAAAAAAAAAAAAAAAAAAAAAGAAAGAAAAGGCACCAAATCAGAAAGAAGGAAGCCAAATTTTCACTATCTTCAAAGACATGACAATCTATATAGAAAACCCAAAAGACTGCACCCAAAAATTGCTATAATTGAGACACAAATTCAGCAAAGTCTTAGGATACAAAATCAATGTATAGAAATCTTTTGCATTTCTATACACCAATAATGAAGCAGCAGAAAATTAAATCAAGGAATTGGCCCCATTTACAATTGCACCAAAGACCATAAGATACCTAAGAATAAAATTAAACAAAGAGATAAAAGATCTTTACTCTGAAAATTATAAAACGCAGATGAAAGAAATTGAAGATGACACAAAAAAACTGAAAAAAACATCCCATTCTCATGGATTGTAGGAACAAATATTGTGAAAATGTCCCAAATATTGTGAATATTGCCCAAAGCAACATATATATTTAATGCAATTCCTGTCAGATATCAACAGCAATTTTCACAGAGGTGAACAACCAATCCTAAAATATGTATGAAATCTTGAAAGACCAAATAGCCAAAGCAACCTTGAAAAAGAAAATCAGAGCAGGAGGCATCACAATTCTGGACCTCAAGTTATATGACAAAGCTGTAGCAATCAAAATATTATGGTTACCAAAACAAAAATAGATACATAGACCAACACAACAGAATAGAAACCCAGAAATCAACCTACAACTATATGGTGAATTAATCTTTGGCAAAGCAGGAAAGAATATCCAATAGGAAAGACAGTCTGTTTAAAAAAAGGGTGTTGGGAAAACTGGACAGCAACATCCAAAAGAAGGAAACTGGACCACTTTCTTACACCATACACAAAAATAAACTCAAAATGGATGAAAGACCTAAATGTGAGACAGGAAACCATTAAAGTCCTAGAAGAGAGCATAAACAGTAACCTCTTTGTCACTGGCCATAGCAACTTCTTACTAGATGTCTCTTAAGGGACACAAAAGCAAAAATAAACTATTGGAACTTAATTAAAAATAAATAGCTTCTGCAGAGCAAAGGAAACAATCAACAAAACCAGGAGACAACCAATGGAATGGGGGAAGTTACTTGCAAATGACCTGATAAAGGGTTAGTAATTAAAATATACAAAGAACTTACAAAACTCAACACCAGTGAGAAAACAAATAATCCAGTGAAAGAATGGACAGAAGACATGAATAGACATTTTTCCAAAGAAGACATCCAGATGGCCAATATACATATATTGGAATATCACTCAGCCATAAAAAAGAAAGAAATCTTGCCATTTGCAACAACATGGATGGACCTAGAGAGCATTATGCTAAGCAGAATAAGTCAGTCAGGAAAGACTAATACCATATGATTTGAATTATATTTGGAATTTGAAAAACAAAGCAAATAATCATGGGGCAGGAAAGACGAAAATCAAGAAAAACTCTTAACTATAGAGAACAAACTGATGGTTACCAGAGGGGAGGCGGGGATGGGGGTAGGTGAAATAAATGATGGGGATTAAGGAGTGCGGTTGTGATGAGCACAAGGTATGTATGTAAATGCTGTACCACTAAATTCTATACCTGAGACTACTATTACACTGTATGTTAACTATGCAATTTAAATTAAAACTTTAAAAAATGAAATAAATAAGCTACAAAGGTGAAAAGTACAGAGGCGCCTGGGTGGCTCAGTCTGTTAAGCATCTGACTTCGGCTCAGATCATGATCTCATGGTTCATGGGTTCGAGCCCTGCATTGGGTTCTGTGCTGACAACTCAGAGCCTGGAGCCTGCTTCAGATTCTGTCTCTCTCTCTTTCTGCCCCTTCCCCACTCTTGCTGTCTCTTTCTTAAAAATAAATAAACATTAAAAACTAAAAAAAATAAAAGTACAGAATACGGAATAAAGTCAATAATAGTGTAAGAACTTTGTATGGTGACAAATGGTTAACTACTTATTGTGATAAGCATTACTTATTGTGCATATTTGTCAAATCACTATGTACTGCATGTGAAATTAATATATTTATGTCATGTATACTTGAATAATTTTTTTAAGTTTTGATTAGATTATCTTAAAAGAAACAGAGCATTAGCCAGTTGTTATACTAGACCTCATTTTGTTTTATCAATTATAATTACCTATTGGCTTTTAATTACACTTGGTTTATTACAGAGTTCTGATGTTAAATTAATAAAATACATTTAAACTGTAAGTACTTTATTATACACTCAGATATCAAAACTCACATTACAATAAAATACAAAAAGATCAAATTCAAACAGATGATAATTTGAACAACAGAGGCATAAACAAAGCCTCAATTGGATAACTGATTTCTTGTTGTCCTAACTCTGCTTTGATACAATCCCACATACACTTATTCTGAAGAAATGACTGTCAGTTACCAGAGATATATAGTATCTTATGATGAGCTAAGTAGGGCCACACATACATATTTGTTCCATTCATATTTGTCTACCAAATTGTGCTTTTTTTCTTGCATTTCTAGCCCCAAATTGTGCACATAAATCACTTCTGTCTTCCACTATTTAATCAAGCTGTTTGCACTGCTTCGAGCATTGACCACTAAAATCTTGCAATTCACATTCTAGGTTAACATCTTTAAAATGTATCTTGCATTTTCAGTTACTTCTTAGAGGAACTCTACAAAACTTCCCACAGCCACACTTTGAAATAGTAATTATAACAAATTATCCATTATACCAAAATAATCTATATATCCCTTATTTTACTATACTGCAAACCTTTTTTTTTTTTTTTTTTTTTTTTTTTTTTGAGACACAGAGTGTGTGTGCATGTGGGGGAAGAATAGAGGGAGAGAAAGAATCTTAAACTGGCTCCACGCCCAGTGCGGAGCTCGATCTCAGGACACTGAGATCATGACCTGAACCAAAACCAAGAGTAGTATGCTTAACCAACTGAGCCATCCAGGCGCCCCTACCATAAGCTTATTCTTACTGTAAACTTATTCTTATTAGTTCTTTCTAACCTTTTTTTATTATCCACATAACTCTATCCTACCCTATTCTACATCTTCTCTAACACACTCCCAGCAAGAAGTTTTATTGGTAATTAAAATTTGCTTTAAAAAAGGGTAAAGCCATATTCATTTACTTAGACTAGATATTCTTTTAGTGTTTCATGAATAATATTTAAATAGTATATGTTAAGATTTGAGGGCAGTTTCAGGGCGCCTGGGTGACTCAGTAAGTTGAGCGTCCGACTTCAGCTCAAGTCATGTCACAGCTCGTGAGTTCAAGCCCCGCGTCAGGCTCTGAGCTGAGCCTGTTTCAGATTCTGTGCCTCCCTGTCTCTCTGCCCCTCCCCTGGCTCACACTCTGTCTCTCTCAAAAATAAACACACAAAAAATTGTTTTTTAAAGATTTGCTTCCAGTTTCACCTAGAAGCAAATAGATAAACTATCAGATTCTCTTGTCTTCCATTCTCAATTTTACTAGAAAAACACAGGGGAAAAATTAAACATCCTGCTCTTTTGGGATTAGAGAAAGAGTCCTCAAAGCACACAATCTAGTGGTAGGTATGTAACAGTAATAAGTACATACCTATATATAGTGTGGAAAATATATGTATACATATTTAATTCATCAAATAGTGGAAGCATAAATTGATTTCCACAAATATTTTGAATAAGCTAAGAAACTGCTTAATAACATAAAAGCCTTACGGAGCACAACCCAAATCATAAAGCCACAGGTAAAGACCCTTCTTTCTTCTTCATTTGAAAGAAGAAACCAAAACCAAAACCAAAATATTTCCTATCCTGCCAAAATCTATCTTTGGATGTCAGTTTGAGGAACTCTGTATTAAGGTACCCAATTAATTCCATCAAATGTCTTTTAACTGTGATTTATGACTATAAAAGAGAGGTTTTGTTTTTATACCTGGTAGAAAGGCTTTGTGTATGAGTGAATGCATGCTTGCTGTGGATTTTTCTTTCAAGATCATCATTTTATTTTTAAGATAAATTATTTCAAGATCAAAGAAAACCCTCAAATTTAAAAATTGCCATAAAACTTGCAGACTTCTGAAGACATTTCCTTGGACCCATAGGGGTCTGCAGACCTTAGTTTGAAAGACATTGTCCTATGTTAAGCCTGTGACATTAAGTTAGAAAACATATGTTACTGTCAAATTATAGGCGTATATATGTTTAAAGTATGGGATTAACATTGACCCATAATGTTTTTGTTGGCACTGCATTTCTCCTGCCTAGTTTTTTTTTTTCATGTAGATATGAAACACAAAGGCAGAGATTATTACACAACTGTGTTTCTAAATATTTCATTACAATCATATTCCTTGGTATTAATCAGCAAAGATCTGCACATATGAAATGTACTGTCCAGTGTTTGATCATGACCATACTCAGGAATTGTTATTTTACTGCTAATTAATCCAGGAAACCTGATAACAATTTGCAAAAATATTCTTAAAGCTACTTAAAGACTACAGCTTCATTTGTGAATTATGAGAACACGTATTACTACAATATACTTCGCAATAATGAGAAATTAGGGCAAAACTGTATCAAAATAACCATTTCCTCTTCATGTCATTGTTCTCAAATTTTTCCAGTATATGAATGTGTCACGTCATATATTTTGACAATTTACTCATTTATTGAAATTTATTTCTTAAGCATCTATTGTGGGCATAGAATCATTAATATACTGTGTCCTGAACATAAGTCTTTTTAAAAACTTTTTAATGTTTATTTATTTTTGAGACAGAGACAGAGCGTGGATAGGGGAGGAGAAGAAAGAGGGAGACACAGAATCTGAAACAGGCTCCAGGCTCTGAGCTGTCAGCAGAGCCCGATGCGGGACTGGAACCCACTAACTGTGAGATCATGACCTGAGCCGAAGTCAGACGCTCAACCGTCTGAGCCTCCCAGGCGCCCCCTAAACATAAGTTTTAAACCAATTTCAAAAGGGTCAAAAGAGTCAAAAGAACAAAGGTGTTTCTCAATGTCTTTATTTCTTCTCTTTAAAATTTAAGGAAAGTACAAAAAAGTAAATTCAAAAAGAATGAAGGACCTAAATGTGAGACAGGAAACCATCAAAATCCTAGAGGAGAAAACAGGCAACAACCTCTATGACCTCAGCTGCAGCAATTTCTTACTAGACATGGCTCCAGAGGCAAGGGAAACAAAAGCAAAAAATAACTACTGGGACATCATCAAAATAAAAAGCTTCTGCACAGGGAAGGAAACAATCCACAAAACTAAAAGGCAACTGATGGAATGGAAGAAGATATTTGCAAATGACACATTGGATAAAGGGGTAGTATCCAAAAATCTATTAAAAAAAACCTAAACCCAACACCAAAAAATCAAATGAAGAAATGGGCAGAGGACATGAATAGACACTTTTCCAAATAAGACATCCAGATGGCTAACAGACATTAAAAAAAGGCTCAACGTCATTCATTAGCAGGGAAATACAAATCAAAACCACAATGAGATACCAACTTACACCTGTCAGAATAGCTAAAACTAACAACTCAGGAAACAACAGATGTTGGCAAGAATGTAGAGAAAGAGGAACCCTTTTTCACTGTTGGTGGGAATGGAAACTCATGCAGCCACTCTGGACAACAGTATGGAGGTTCCTTAAAAAGATAAAAATAGAATTACCTTACAACTCAGCAATTGCACTACTAGGTATTTATCCAAAGGATACAAAAATGCTGATTTGAAGGTGCACACACACCCCTATGTTTATAGCAGTGCTATGAACAATAGCCAAATTATGGAAAGTGCCCAAATGTCTATCAACTGATGAATAGAAAAAGAAGAGGTGCTATATACCAGGGAATATTATTCAGCCATCAAAATGAATGAAATTTGGCGTGCTTGGGTGGCTCAGTTGGTTAAGCATCCAACTTCAGACCAGGTCATGATATTGTGGTTCATGAAGTTGAGCCCCACATTAGGCTCTGTGCTGACAGCTCAGAGCCTGGAGCCTACTTGGGATTCTGTGTTTCCCTCTCTCTCTGCCCCTCCCCCAGGCTCTCTCTCTCTCTCAAAAAAAAATAAATATTACATTTTTGTTTTAAATATTAGAAAAAAATGAAATCTTGCCATTTGCAACAACGTGGATGGAACTAAAGGTATTATGCTAAGCGAAATAAGTCAATCAGAGAAAGGCAAATATATGATTTCACTCATGTGGAATTTAAGAAACAAAACAGATGAACACAGGGGAAGGAAAGTAAAAATACAATAAGATAAAAACATGAAGGCAAATCATAAAACACCCTTAAATATAGAGAACAGAGTTGACAGAGGGGAGGTGGCTAGGGGCTGGGGGCTGGGGGCTGGGCATTAAAAGAGGGCACTTGTTCAGGAAAAAAAAATTGAAGGAAGTGGGCAATGAATAGCATAGGTGGTAGTTATTAAGATACTGATCCCAAAGAAAAGTTTAACAGTTTGATGGCTCTGCCTGCACTTAATACTTTTTATTAATGTATGGATGTAATAACTTCCTAAAATTTAATTAATAAATAAAATCATGGATTTTAAGTTAGAAATGCTGTTAGATAGTATGAATACTATGCCCTCTTTTCACAGTTGAATAAACGGAGGGTCATAAAGTCATCTATTTCAAAGGTTGCTTTATGAAAATTGTCTAATGTATATCATAAGTTCTTCAATGTCTAATTCACCTCATCCAACATCTAGCACATTATAGAATACAAGCTTACTAAATAAATGCTTTTGAGGATGATGATACTTAGATATCAACTGAAGGACAATCTTGACTTTTCTAGGTCTACTGTAATTGGATGGCATAAACAGAAATTTATTATCTCACAATTCTGAAGTCTAGAAGTATGAAATCAAAGTATTGGGAGAGTTTTTCTCTCTGAGGGCGGTGAGGGAAGGCTCTGTTCTCTCCTCGTTTATACATGGACATCTTCATGTTCATATGTCATTCTCTCTCTATGCATACCAGTATCCAGATTCCCCTTTTATAAAGACACCAGTTACATCTGGTTAAGGGCCTACTTTACTAATCTTAATTTAACTACTAATTATATCTGTAATGACCCTATTTCAAAATAAATCTACATTCTGAGATACGGAGGGTGGGGGGTAGAACTTCAATGAATTTTTTGGGGTAGGAGACACAGTTCAACCATACACTAATTGCTGATTCCCATTACAAGATTAGAAGCTGACTTTCCTTATCAGCCGAAAAGGCCATCAATTCCTGTGTCCCTCACACACACCCAGTGATATCTACATCTTCATGCATGAAACCTAAGAATATGTTAAATTCCAACGCAAAAGTGAATTAAGGTTACAGAAAGAATTAAGATTTATAATCAGCTGACCTTAAAATAAAGACATTTTAGATTATCTGAGTGGGCCAGATGTAATCACAAGGATCCTTAAATGTGGAAGATGGAGTCAGAAGAGTGCCAAAGTGATGCGATATGAGAAAGATTTGATTGGCCATTGCTAGCTTTGAAGATGGATGCAGCAACAAGCCAAAGAGGGTAGCCTCTAGAAGCTAAAAAAAGGTAATAAAGTAAATTATTTCCTAGAGCCTTTAGGGGAAAAAATCCCTGTTGACACGTTGATTTTAACTCAATGATACCTATTTCAGACTTCAAACCACCAGAACATAATGCATGTGTTATTGTAAGCCTCTATGTTTGTGGTGATTTGTTACAGTAGAAAATGGAAAACTAAGTATAGTTTCTTTTGAAGATATTAGTGACAGTGACCCCAATACGTTCATACTCTTTTGTAACACTCTGTTGACAATTAGGAAAAATATCATTTCAACAGTAAGGCCATTACTACCATCAAAATAATTGGATTCACTCAGGCTCAACAATTTTACCCATCACACAAGAGTAGCTATTCTCCCAATGAGATAGACTCCAAAATGGAGCAAAGCTGATGTATATTAGACAAGTAAGACTTTGATTACATATTTCTTTACACATGTGAAAACTGTATAAAAGAAATTAAGGTATTTTTCTGATTATCAGCTCTTAAAAGTCTAAGTTGTACAGAAAGTCATATTTCACTTTATATCAGTGCTTCTCAGAGTTTAATGTGCATATGAGTCACTTGGAGATATTAAAATGCAGAATCTGATTCAGTAGGTCTTGGTTGAGGACATAGATTCTGCAATTTCTAAGAAGTTCCCAGGTGATGCTCATGCTTGTACTCCATGTAACACACTTTGAGGAGCAAAAATTTAATAGATATAGATGCATTCAACCCTACCAGAAAAGTACACTGGCTAAACATCACAATCAATAATGAGTTTTTAAAAGTGTCTCTTTACATTAAGCACTAGCAGTTGGGAAAAGAAGAAAAAACTGAAACTTACCTTTAGCATCTTTTATTTATTTTTGAGAGAGAGAGAGACAGGGAGAGACAGAGAGACAGACAGAGCATGAGAATGGGAGGGGCAGAGAGAGAGGAGATGCAGAATCTGAAGCAGGCTCCAGGTTCTGAGCTGCCAACACAGAGCCCAACACGGGGCTCAAACCCATGAACTGTGAAATCATGACTTGAGCCGAAGTTGATCGCTTAATTGACTGAGCCACCCAGGTGCCCCAAAACTGACCTTGAGCATCTTTCAAACATTCATTGGTGATAAAAGTTAACCTATAGGTTCTAAATAAAATGTCTATTTTAATAATTTACATACATATTCAAAAATAACTCCATGCTGTCTCAGGATAGCGGGGATAAGTCAAGGCTGAGTATTCTATGACTAATGTAATAGTCCCACTAATGTAGAATATGTTTTGTCTTCCATATTTCATAATGCCCTGGGTCTCTTTCAATTGTTGTTCTATTGAGGAGATTTCAACACACCTGATGGGTCTATGGAAACGTAAAGCTATTTGGAGGATGGGTCTCAGATCATGACTTTCCTAAATGGCATAACTACTTCATCCATAAAACACACAATACATAGCCCAAGTCAACCAAGTAAGACAATATGTAAAGAAAGATATTAGTGTATAATGTATATAAACAATGTATATTAGTGTAACAAAACAAAACCCAAAGAAGACATGCTTTTGCCATTGCTTTGTACTTGACAATAGGAAAGAATAGTGTACGGGTCTATATGCCCTCAGCCTCTGAAGCCATTGGAGGCCAACACAATGATCCCTTTCTCTTAAGCCTTGGCCTTTCTATTAAAATTGTTTAGGGGCACCTGGGTGACTCAGTCGGGTAAGTATCCGACTTTGGCCTAGGTCATGAGCTCAAAGTTCCCTAGTTCGAGTCCCATGTCAGGCTCTGTGCTGACAGCTCAGAGCCTGGAGCCTATTTCAGGTTCTGTGTCTCCTTCTCTCTCTCTCTCTCAATGCCCCTCTGCCACTCACGCTCTGTTTCTCTCAAAAATAAACATAAAAAAATTAAAATTATTTGTCTCCACTGACAGAAAAAGGAAAAATGTCATAGACCTAAAGACTCTGAAAGACAGTCTCTTTCTCAGAAAGAGAAATTAGGGGGAAATTACATACACACACATATATACATACATACAAACAATTTTTAAAAACAATAAATAAAGATGGGCCTCACTCTAGCTCTCTAGTCCATAACCTAGTAAAGAGTGACGCATCTACAATGGCATCTCCTTTAAAGCCCTGGATCTGCCACTTACTGCTTGCATGACCTTGGGCAAGCATCATGCACAAACTGTTGTGTACATGAGAAAATTGCCTACCTGAGACATGTTTGCATTTAAAAATCTTAAAATAAACTGCCACCAACTCCAAGGGAAAAACTGCTAAGAAAATGTTTTCCCAAATTTTTGTCACTCTGACAATACATTTTTTGAGTATACCTACACACAATATTACATTAGTTTTAGGTGTACGACTCAGTGATATGACAAGTTTACACATTATGCTATGTTCAAAAGTATAGCTACCATCTGTCCCATTCATAGTGATTACAATATTATTAACTGCATTCCTTATGTTCTGCTTTTTATTCCTTTGACTTAATCATTCCATAACTGAAGGCCTGTATCTCCCTCCCCGCTTTACCCATTTTGTCCAAATCTCCATCCCCCTCCATTTTAAAGCTTCTAAGGATCAACCCAATTCGAACATAACTCTAGTTATAAAACAATAGGAGACCAAGAAGGTAGGACAGCTTCTATTTCAGATTTCTTTATGGATGACAAATGTAAAGTATAGCATTTAATTGATATAATATAATCTCATTTATTTAGTTGCCATGTACCTAGATATCCAATTAATCTAGGAAATCTTGCTACTAGTTGGAATATGGATGACTCCACTTCCACAGACAGGTTTCAGTCTGTTGTCTTGAAATTTTACATACTAGAAAGGTCTCATAGTGTTAGTTACAGCTTCTGAATATGCTAACCTCTCCAGCTCCCTTCTTATGCAGAATATATCTCTCTAGAATTTTCACTCCTTACTTCCAAACCACTATGCCTAGATATAATGTACTCTATACAAGTATATTAAGACAGCACTAATTTCATGTTTAGCTAACTCTACTATAAAATTAAAATCAACAATTCAAGTATTTTTACTGTGTTTGGGGGTAACAATACACAATATATAATTCCTTCTGGAAGTACAATACAATTTTAAAAGCAGAACTAATTAAATATCTTTAAATATATATTTCATACAAAATTTAATGCCATATTTTTCAATCAAGACCAAGAAAGTATGTTTTAGTAAAATACCTAAAAAGAAATTTAGGTATACACCATTTGGTCAGGCTTAGAAATCAGCGACTTTATACAAGTAGTATGTTGTTCATGGAAAACATTATGATATAAAACACACACACACACACACACACACACACACACACACACACACACACAATTAAGCTGGGACTCCAGATATTCAGATTCTTGCTAAAGCTCTGCCAAAGATTCATTGCATATTACTTTGGTCAAGTATAGTTTGATGATTAAAAGTCAAAACAGGGGCTCGTGGGTGGCTCAGTTGGTTGAGCATCCAACTTCGGCTCAGGTCATGATCTCACAGTTCATGGGTTCAAGCCCTGTGACGGGCTCTGTGCTGACAGCTCAGAGGCTGGAGCCTGCTTCGGATTCTGGTGCTCCCTCTCTCTCTGCCTCTCCCCTGCTAGCACTCTGTGTCTTTCTCTCAAAAATAAACATTTTTTTAAAAAAGAGTCAAAACAGACCAATGTTTGAACTCTGTGACATTTTATAGTTGTGTGGCCCCAGGGAAGTCAACCACTTTAAGCCACTGTTTTCCCATTTGTAAAATGAGAAATAATACTGGAAACTATCTCATAGGGATGTCGTGAGGTTTAAATATGATAACATATAAAGTTGTTAGCACAGTGCCTGGTATTAAGTGTTTAATAAATATTACCATTTATTAATCCTGCTAAGGTACTACACTTCTCTATACTTCAGCTTCCTCATTTGTAAAATGGGGAGATTGGCTCATCATTATAAAATCTCCTGCAGCTCAAACTAAAACTTAAATGACAACGTCCAATGCCATCCTTTCATTGAGATAGGAATTGTAAAATAAACCTTAAAACACAAATACCACACTTTTATTTTTTTATATGTTTTCTAAAATCGGCAGCATATGATGCATAGGGGCACATGTACCTCCATGTTTATAGCAGCACTTTCAACAATATCCAAATTACTACGGAAAGACCCTAAATGTCAATCAATTGATGAATGGATAAAGAAGATGCGGTTTATATATACAACGGAATACTACTTGGAAATGAAAAAGAAATAAAGTCTTGCCATTTGCAGCAACGCAGATGGAACTGGAGGTTATGATGTTAAATGAAATAGGTCAGTCAGAGGAAGACAGATACCATACATTTTCACTCATATGTGGATCTTGAGAAACTTAACAGAAGAACATGGGGGAGGGGAAGGGGAAAAAAAGTTACAGACAGGGAGGGAGGCAAACCATAAGAGACTCTTAAATACAGAGAACAAACTGAGGGTTGATGGGGGATTGGGGGAGAAGGGAAAGTGGATGATGGGCATTGAGGAAGGTACTTTTTGGAATGAGCACTGAGTATTGTATGGAAACCAATTTGACAATCAATTATATTTAAAAATAAAATAAAATGAATAAACATTAAAAAATAATAATAATAATAATTGGCACATATTCCTAAGCATTACATTCTATCTAGAGTGTCCTACCTTTGAACAGTTTAGTCTATTGGTCTATATGTGAATATCTAGGTAAGTCTTATTAATTACTATGAAATGGTTGCAAGCTAAAACACTTTGAGGGAATTTACATAATATAGGTAATAAGAGAAAAAGTCAAGGACAAAGGATTTTCCCTTATAGTAAATAACATTCACAGTTCATTCATAATGATATATGACAAATATTTTTAAATTTATAGGTTATAATACCCTTATAGAATGATTACTATCCACTTCTAGAATGATTATTATCCATGTTCTTAAGCCACATATGATATTGTTTGGCATGGTACCTCAAAGTGAAGCAGCAGCCAAAGTGAAATCTGTGGAAATTCTCTATATTAAACAATGTGTATCAAATAAAACTCAGCTCCATGAAACAATGCACTTTGAAGCCGAAGGGGTAGGAAAGTGGCAAGTGATATGTTATATGATAACAATTATGATAGCCATCACAATGATTAGCTCTGATTTAACAGAGGTACAAATGAAAACTATTAGTGACAGTCAATGCAAATCAGCAACTGTATGATATATTGCAATAAAACACAGTAAATAACTAGTAGGTTTTAACAGAACATACATGATGTAATGTCATAAAAGAGAAGTACAGAAAATGGGAAATGTCTTAGTATTTTTCAAACTGAGAAAGTTAGAGATAGAAACACTTCTGGGTTAATGTCCCCTTGGTCTTTTATGAAGACAGTATATATTTGGAGGCCACCCACTATATAGATATGTCCATATTGCCTTTTCTCTGACTCATGCTCAAGTTTATTCAGTCACTGGAGGGTCCCTTGCCTAAGCAATGATGAATAAATTTTCACATATATACAGTTTTCTCTATAATAATACTACTTTGTTACCCAAGAAATTGGGATACAAATACAATATATGGTTATAGATACTTCCAATAATCATCCAGGTGCTGTAGGCAGAAGATAAAGAATTAGATGGCATGGTCCCAACCCTTAAGAGGGGGTTTAAAATCCACTTGAAAAGTTTAGGCCCACACACACACATGCACACAACCCAAATAAGACAATAATACAGGCTATAAGAAAGTGACAAATATAAGAACTGATGTAGAAGTTCTAGAAAAGGTGAGCTTAATGATGGTTGGGTTACACTTGGAAGGCACTTATGGAGAGGTATAAATTGAGTTGAGTTTTCAAATTCGGTACGATCTGAATGGGCAGAAGAGAGGGCATCCTGGGTGAAGGGAATGGTGGTGAGCAAGGAGCAAAGCTCTGGAGATAGATTGTCCAAAGGACATTAAGAAGAAATTATACACTGAAGAATTAAGTAAAATAAGACTCCTATGGTACAATAAAGCCAGATCATGAAGTTTTTGCAATCCAAGTGGAGTTGGGCTTGAAACAATAATAAAAAAAAAAAATAGAGCCAAGAATATTTTGGTGAAGAAAATGACTTGGTAAAAGAAGTGCTCACTGACCATTAGTCTGGCAGAATAAATTAGGGATTTGGAGCACAAGTGAAAGCTGGCTAGGAGGTTCCTGGAGTGACTGGATGGGTGGTGAAGATAGCTTATATTGTAGGATAAAGGAAGAATTATAATAGTGACCTTTGAAAAGAAAATTTCCCAGGACTTGACAACCCCTTAACTATAAAAAATAGATGGGAAAAATCAGATTTCTCTATGAAACAGTCGAGAGTTAATAACACTACTGTACAGTTTTTCCACCAAGAACAAACAGGCAGGTTTTTCCTCACAATTGCTGAGTAATATTGCCCCTCCCAAAAAGGGAGAGTTAGAAAGGGTCTCTCAAACAGGATTTGACTTTGGTGGTTTTAGCAGAGAAACAGGAAGAAAGAAGAAAATCTTAGCACCAACCTGAAAGGGAGACCGAGGCTTTATAAGAAACCGTTTCAAGAAAGAAAGAAGAAAAAAGAAGACAAGAAAGTTAAATTTCTTACTCTGACTCTCCACAATGGGTCTCACTCTGAGTCTCTCCAAAGAGTTTAAATTTCAAAATCATTGAATGGTACCTCAAATCAAAGTTAGCACTGAAGATTAAAAGTTGGATTCATTTGAATAATTAGTGGGTTTTTTTTTTCTTCCAAAGGTTTCTCATCTCAGTAATTTCTACTCCACAGATTCCTCTCCCGACTTCTTTCAATTATTACAAACCTGGTATCTGTAGATTAAGAATCTGCTTTCTTAAATTCATCAGACCCATTTGGGGTGTGGGTATGCCCAATAAGCCAGATTTAAAATAACTGGCACACCCCTCCCCATCAATCAGCACTTGAAATATCACAGGGCCAACTCCGCAGCTCTTTCTATATCCAGCCCAGACAGAGCTCAGCGCCACCTCCTCCAGCGAAACCGAAAAGGCGCCTGCGCAAACTCTACGTCTATTCTTCTCGCCACGAACTCCCCCCTTCCCCTCCCCCACATGTTCTTAATGCGCAAGCGCAGCACTCAGTGAGTTTGAGTAGGGCTGTGAGAAATCGGCTGTCCAGTGAAATCTAGTAGTGGTAGAATTCATCCCCCGCCCCCGCCTCCTTTCTTCAGAGGCAAATGTGCCACTTCCTCCTACTCCGAAGGCAGAAGCGCATCCCCAACGTTGCCCTCTCTAGGAGCAAGATCCTTTGCACTCTGGCAATACCTGCTATATCCCTATCCTCAGCTCTTTTTTAACCTCACGCTGCCGCCAGCCTTTGCTTGGAAACTAGAGACAGTTGGCTCCCCAAAAGCCGCCGCAAATTTGTTGGCAGCCTCTGTAGGCCTCTGAACCTATAAGCTCCCTACTGGGCAAAGCATTAGCTCGGTGTCTTGCTCATCGTCTTTCACCCTTCACACCCACCCAGACTGGGTACTTACCTCGCAGCGTGGTGCGGTCACTGGAAGGATCGGAGGATCCCCAATCAGGCCAGTGCCTGGGCAGGCAGATTCAGCAAGATTTTTCCTGGGTCTTACAGCCTCCTCAGACAATGAAATCAGCGTGTCCGATCATCAATTCTCATCATGATTGTGACGTCACAAAAGACAGCGACCAATGGGAGCCCGAGATCAGCTCGGACAGTCCCAGGCCTCAGCCCAGAACCCAAGAGTGGGGAGGGGGGAGGAAAGATAGCTGCCTGCAGTGGGGCTGCCTCTTCCCTGCTATCAGCTGTGTCCAAGGCCAGGCCTTTCTGTATCTTTCCCTTCCTGAATAGCTGTGAACACCCAGCATCCCTGTGACTATAATAGTTAATATGCCACCATTTGAGCAGGTGCTGTCTGGTCTTCCAACTTCAGATTCGCTTTCAGCAGAATTGTTGCATGCCAAAATCAAATGATGACATACAGGAATAGTCTTTTGTGGTCAGTATTCAATTGGCATGCATATATTCAGTATTAGTAAAATCAAGAAGGTATCTATCAAGCTTTTGGAATTTGTCAATAAGAGCAAGTGTACTGTTTTATGTGACCGGTTGACTCTGGCAACTAAAACAAATTAAAATTATGACTTCTGTTCACCTAACATCAATCCTGTTCTGCCAGAAGTTAGTTGCATGGTCACAGCTACACCATTGCAAGAAAAATAAAAAACAACTCAAGCCATATGTTACACAGTTAACACCCCCCAAATTTTCTGGGTGCCATAAGAGATGTACAATTTACTGGACCTATGCTATTATAGAACTTATAACATCATTGAGAAGACAAGATTAGCACACATTAAACATTCACAACACTAAAATTAAGTACATTATTGGGTGCTCAATTATCAACTATGGACAAGATATACATCATTTGATGACTGGAAACAACAGCGAGGTGATGACAATTGGGGGAGCATTTTATTTTGTAATTGAAACTTGAGATAGTTCTTGAATGGTGGATAAGAGAGAACTTTAAGCACTGTCTTAAAGGGGAAGGAATAGACAAAAATTAAACCCGTGATAAAATCAGCCTAGCAAATAGAGGGCATATATGAGGACTTGTGGGGAAATAGGATAGGAAATAGGATAAGTATTTGAAAATAGGCAGAGAATGTTGATTTTATTAAAAGCCACTAAAGATCCTAAGGCAGGGTACCTCAAACCTACACAATCTAGACAGCAGCTTCAATGATTTTTTAAAAGAGAATCAAATCATGCCCAGCTCCAGAATGTCCAATGGTTTACATTCACATATACTATAAAATGAAAATTTCTTACCGTAGTCTGAAACTCCTAATTGATCTGGCCTTTGCCATCTTTCTGTCCTCACCTCCTGCCACCCTGCAATTAACGCACTTTCAAATCACACAGGCCTATCCGTTTCTCAAACAAATTAATCTCATGACCACATCAGAACC
This sequence comes from Herpailurus yagouaroundi, assembly GCF_014898765.1. Taxonomy (NCBI): domain Eukaryota; kingdom Metazoa; phylum Chordata; class Mammalia; order Carnivora; family Felidae; genus Herpailurus; species Herpailurus yagouaroundi. Next base: position 515,677 of record NW_024420424.1, on the reverse strand, counting down.
CTTGCACTATTGTTCCCTTTGATCTTTGCCTGACTTTACTCCCTTATTTGATTCATATCTCTGTTGTCATGTAACTTCATTAAAAGTAATATCTAAAATTTTAAAGAAATTACACTCTAATGCTATTTCAAATTGTGATCTTCTCAACACTTCATCTATCTCCCTATACTCCCTTTCCTCTTTTATTTCTCTTCATAGCACTTACTATCTAACATGCTCTTTATTTTTAGTTATTGCAAATATGAGCTCCATGATGGCAGGATTTTTTTTTGTCTGTCTTATTTTTATATCCCTGGCTTCTAGAAGAGTCCTGGATACAAAGTAGACAAATCAGTAAGTTTTTGTTGAATGAATGACTGAAAGCAAATTTTTCAAGTAATTGGTCATCAATTTGCAGCTTGAATCAGATCAGGGATAGTCTGGAAAAAGAAAGATCAGTTAGACAGTTGTAGTGGTAATACAGCTTCTAGATGACTCAGTCCTAGATCAGGGTGTCAAGAGCAGTAATAAAGAGAAATTATTGAATTTCAAAGAAGGAATGATTAGGATGAAAATGGAGGATTCAGAGATAGACTACCTATGATAGAAAAACAAATTCATTAAGTACACACTGCATATGTTGAACTTAGGTGATTTGAGAGAAAAAGAAAGGAAGGTTCCCTACCCTTAAAGAATGTATAGTCCAACTGATAAGAGAAGACAAATATGAAACCAGAATACAAACAGAGGTAATTAAATTCACCCAGTTTCTCAGTCTTCTTTTCCCTTCACACTCTATATCCAAGCCACTCATGAATCCTGTAGGTTTTACCTTCAAAATATGTCCAAAATCTAAGCACTCCTTACATCTTCCATTACTATTCCAACAGTCAAAGTCACTATTGTTTCTAGCTTGAACCACTGCAAAATCATCTTATATGGTTTGCTATTGTCTACTACTACCTTTTTTAATACTTTCTCTTTTTTTTAACTTTTCAACATTTATTTAGTTTTGAGAGACAGAAGACACAGAGTGCAGTGGCAGAGAGGCAGGGAGAGAGAGAGGGAGACACAGAATCCTAAGCAGGCTCCAGGCTCTGAACTGTTAGCACAGAACCCGATGTGGGACTTGAACTCATGAACCACCAGATCATGACCTGAGCCGAAGCTGGACGCTTAACTGACTTATCTACTGAGGCACAAGAACACTTTCTGTTAATAGCAGTCAAAATATTCTTTGTAAAGTTGAATAGGATCATATTATTTCTCAGCTTAAAATCCTCAAAATGCTTCCCAACACATTAACAATAAAATCACAAATCATTGTTAAGGTTTGTTTCCTAACACTTCTTTCTGCCCTGGATCATTATGCTACACTGGCATTTTTTTTCACCCTCTCTCCTTCTTTCTGGAAATCCTGTTGTCTTTTTGGAGACTTTTCACCTGCTATGCCTTCTTGGAAAACTCTTCTCCAAGATCTTCACATAGCATACTACTTCACTAAGGTTGCCAGCTAAAATTTACTTCCTCAGATGTGTCTTTATGGACTAATTTATTTAAAATAGCATCCCCAGGGCGCTTGGGTGGCTCAGTGGGTTAAGCGGCCAACTTCGGCTCAGATCATGATCTCACAGTCCGTGAGTTTGAGCGATGCGTCCGGCTCTGTGCTGACAGCTCAGGTCCTGGAGCCTGTTTCGGATTCTGTGTCTCTCTCTTTCTCTGACGCTCCCCCGTTCATGCTCTGTCTCTCTCTGTCTCAAAAATAAACAAACGTTTAAAAAAATTAAAAAAAATAAAATAAAATAGCATCCCCAAATCATACTATCTCCTCTATCTTCTGGTTGTGTTTATTCTTCTCAAATCACTATGGGAAATCACAATTTGCTTATTTATTTTGCTTTTCCATAATGGTAGAAATCTTATCTCTCTTATTTACTGTTATATTCCCAGTGCCTAGAACTGTTGGTGGTGTGAAACTCTGTTGAGTGAATGGCTGTGGAAAAGGATAGATGGTGTGGTATAAGCTAGAGTAATTGGTATTCAGAAATCAGAGATATTTCCAGTACCATGTCATAGGTATCCACACCTGTTCTTCATGCAATGTATCAATCAAAGCCATGTTTATTGAATTTGTGGTTGAAAACAATCTGGGAGGAATAATGAAAGCATAGATATTAAACAAGATTTCAATGATCTCAAAAAACTCAACATTCAAATGCAGCAAGATCAAATTTGGCAGGGTTTAACAGTTAAATCTTACTTTTAGATTTACAATAATTAACTGCACAAGTACAGGATGGGCAATAAACACTTAAAGTGGGAAAATTTTATTTAAAAATTGTATACATTTAGTATGAGCTGGTGTACCATAGGTGTTAAGCAAAATAATTGAGACTTAAACTACATTAAGAAAAAGTTAGATCTAAAGTAAGAATGTTAAGAGTCTTACAATCCTTGATCCTTATCAGATAAAATCTGCTCTATTCAGCCGATTGTTTCATTTAAAAAAAAAAAAACTTCACAAAAGGCTGCATCTAGAGAAGAGAAATCAGGAATGATGAGGCATCTTAAAAATATGTGATAAGAGGCAAAGCTCCAAGAAGTGAGGATGTTTAGTATAAAGAAGGGAAGATCTGAAGAAAATATAACTACATTTAAATATTTGAAAGACTACTAGGGCAAAGAATGATGGACTTACTGTGTGGTTCTCAAGAAGGCAAAACCAAAGCCAAAAAAGAGAACTGACAGGGAGGCAAGTTTCAGCTTTGTATTCAAGTTTTCAAAAATGATAGGGCTGCTTTATAAATTCAAAAGTCCTCAAATCATTGGAAATGTTCAAGCATAATGACAATCAATCAGGAATAAAGGCTTATCTTTGTTGAGTGACTGCTAAAATCCATTCCAACATGGACTTTACTAATCTTTGGATCATGTCAGATAGGAATTAGTCCAGAATATGCCTTGAGAGTAGAAGTGGGTTTGGTCTTTTAGGATTTGGTTTGGTGGAGCTGAATGGGAGACAAGTTCTAGGTTGGGGCACCACTAATAAAAGAAAAAGAATTCACTGCTATCCAATTATTCAGTAAGTGGAATCTAAATAAAATATTTTCACAGTGCATTTTGGGTCAGTGTGGGACTGCATACAACAAAGAAAGTGCTTTCAACTTTCATTTTCCTCTTTAAACTTTTTCCTATTAATAAGCAATTCATTTCCAGTTTATCTTAACCAAGGCAACCACTTGTTAACATATGTGAAACCTGCCTATATAAGTCCAAAACACAACTCTTAACAATATGGCTTGCTAGGATTAAAAAAAAGGTTTTAAAAAACTAACTTTTAAGCTACTGAAAATTAGGTTGATTTCCCTGGTCAAGTTGATTTTCATTAATCAGAAAGTCAATGCTTTGTAGATAATTGAGGCTGTTTACATCTGTTTCATTTTTTTGCTCTCCAACTTTTAGGCATTTTGCCACTTACTGACATCTTCAAAGTTGCACAATAAAAATTAACAAGCAAATTAAAATTAAGTGTTGTCCTTTTAAATGTTCTTGATTCAAAGCATGAAGGAAATAATTTAAAATGAAAATGCAATGTTAAATGTATACGTTCTCAATAGATTTCAATTATCCATGACAACCTTGTTCTTAGTATTCTGACTAGTTAAACAGATGACAGTTGAAGAAATTTCCCTCGCTTTACTGTGGACCAAGTCAGAGTAAAATCAAGAAGAAAAATACACTCTGCCACAAACTTTTGGTGGAAACCTCTTCAGAATTATTTGCATATTCTCCTCTGCTCTAATTATTCTTTATTTTTAAAATTGTTATTTAAATTCGAGTTAATTAACATACAATGAAATATTAGTTTCAGGTGTGCAATTTAGTGATTTAACCCTTACATACAACACCCAGTGCTCATCACAAGTGCACTCTCTAATCCCATCACCTATTTCACCCATCCCCCACCCACCTCCTCTCTGGTAACCATCAGTTTGTTCTCTATAGTTAAGAGTCTGTCTCTTGGTTTGCTTCTCTCTTTTTCCCTCCCATGATCATTTGTTTTGTTTCTTAAATTCCACATATGAGTGAAATCATATGGTACTTGTCTTTCTCTGGCTGGCTTAGTTCACTTAGCATAATATACTCTAGCTCCATCCATGTGGTTACAAATGGCAAAATTTTATTTTTTTATGGCTGAGGAATATTCCATTGTATGCATATACCACACCTTCTTTATCCATTCATCAGCAGGTGGACATTTGGGCTCTTTGTATAATTTGGCTATTTTTTATAATACCACTATAAACATTGGGGTACATGATCCCTTCAACTTAATATTCTTTGGGTAAATACCTAGTAATGATTCTGTAAATAACCTATGCAGAACACTATATTTCTACATTTCATTTTAGTTATTAAGGGAACTTATTTTATGGAAAATATATTTCATGAAACTAGTTCACTCTAATAAGTTTCAAAAATGAAACTGATTTTGGAGCTGCACTGTGATTTTTGAGATGCAAGGTTATTACTAATATTCTTGTTTTTTTTTTTTTCCTACTTAAACCAAGAATTTTTCCCTGGATCAATAGCATCATCATCTGGAAATTTTTTAGAAATGCAGACCTGAGGGCCCCACCTACAGATCTAGAAATTCTGAGAGTAAGATTCGGCAACCACTGTTTCAATAAGCACTCCAGAGAATTCTTGTGTATGATAAAGATTGAGATCCAATGTATTAAGCTGTAAGTATAAAAGGGAATACTGGAGACAACTTCATTCCACAAACTTTCATTTAGTTGCTATTATGTACAGACATATATAATTTACTAAAACATTATTTTTGTCCTCAAACTATTTATAGTCTAGTACAGAAGTCAAAGAATTAAAGAGAAAATGCAAAATAGTGAGATAGAGATGGAGTGGGGGCAGAGTTTGTAAGTGGATCCAGGAAAACTAAAGCTATGAATATAAGTGATTGTCTTTTGCATAGTGGAGTTCTATTTCTCACTTGTCAGCAGCTATATTTTTGATATGGCTCCATATGTTTTTCCTTTCAGTCATGCTATTGTTGTCAGGATAAAGCAAGAGACCAGAGCCTTAGATTTTCTAATTTGACAGTTGTGCAATAGCAAACTGTTAAAAAAATTAAAGAAACATTTTCTATACGTCCAGGAAAAAATCCACTTCTAAATGCCTCCCTTGAGGGCATAATAAAATTGATTTTTGTGTCTCTAATTCATATTGAAATATATTTGTAGAAATTTACTAGATTTTAGGGGCCCTACATATTTACATTTATTGACTTCTGGAAGAAGCTTGAACCCTATTTATAGGAGAAAAAACATATACTACTTTTTCAAGGTTAAACTGTATTTCCTTTAAATTTTAAAGTTGTTCTCAACCACTTGGTTGATTGGGGGATCCTTTTGCTAATATGACATAACCATGAATCCTTTCTCCAGAAACATACACACACATTTCTTATAGATCATCATGAACTTGCTGGAGTGGCTATATCCTCAGAAATAACTCTTTTGCTATATCATTAAGATGATCCAAAAAATTATTTGCTCATTAGAGTTCTAATAGTAGTCCCTATTAGTCAGTTATTTAGCACTATGAAGTATGGGCCATTCCAGAATGCCTCAAATCAGGATCCTATGCAAGTTTTCACCCCAATCCACACAAATATATCAACCAGGCACCTATAATTTGATCTGAAATCTCATATGTCTTTAGAGGAACTAAAAGATCTGAGGAGTTAAAAGTACCAGTACTCTTCAGGTCAAATCAAGGGAGGTACATTGAAAATACCTTTATCCAAATAAGCAAAATGTATCTAAAGAAGCACCCAGGTACATGCTTCATATATGCATTACCAAAGAAGATAGCAAAACAAAAAATCTAATTATTCTAAATCAATATTTGGCTACAGGGAAGATTGGGAAAGGAAAGAAAAAGAAGAGTTCTTAAAAATTCAGAGTCATTTGACAACTTTTTGAAAAATCGTGCTGCACAAAAAAGGATTTAAGTGGCTATTTTTTAAGATAAATTAAATAAGAAAAAAATATCTAATTTGTTACATCATTTTGCCATCACTTTTTATGGATAAGGAAAATAAAGTAAAAGGAAGTAAAGAAAAAGAAAGAAGCCAAAGACCAAACAAGATAAACTAAGGCCAGGCCAGTTTGACTTATTTAAAAATCAAGAAAGTGAGCAGTCAGGAATCATGGCAAAGCAACGAACAGCAGCCATAGAAGCTTAAAGCACAAAGTATGTATAGGTAAAATGATAGATAGATATAGATAGATAGATATAGATTATAGATTTTTGGCATCTTTTTTAATGCTTATTTATTTGAGAAAGAGAGTGGGCATGAGGAAGGGGGAGGGGAAGAGAGAGAGGCAGAGAATCTCAAGAAGGCTGCATCCTGAACAGAGCCTGACGTGGTATTTGATCGCACGAACCTGTGAGATCATACCCTAAACTAAAATCAAGACTTGGACACATAACCGACTGAGCCACCCAGGCTCTCCACCATCTTTCTTTTGTTTTTTGTTTTTTTTTTAATTTTCTTTAAGTTTTTATTTAAATTCCAGTTAGTTAATATATAATGTGACATTAGTTTCAGGTGTACAACATAGTGATTCAACAATTCCATATATCATTCAGTGCTCATCATGAAACATGCACTCCTTAATCTCCATCACCCATTTCGCCTGTACCCCCACCCAACTCCCTTCCATTAACCATCAGTTTCTTCTCTATATTTAAGAATCTGTTTCTTGATTTGTCCCTCTCTCTTTTTTCCCTTTGCACATTTGTTTTATTTCTTAAATTCCACATATGAGTGAAATCATATGGTAGTTGTCTTTCCCTGATTCATTTCACTTAGCATTATACTCTCTAGCTCCACCCAAGTCATTGCAGATGGCAAGATTTCATTATTTTTAATGGCTGAAAAAATATATACATATTAATAATTATATGTATTATAAAATATATATATTAAGATTCCATTAATATAGCAGTGCTCACAGGTACAGAGCACATAACAAACTTCTAAAACCCGTAAGGGACAGAAAAGTAGCCAAAATGGTGAAACGGAAGAATTCTCCTCAAAAGACATTCCAGGAAGAAGTGACAGCCAAAAAATTGATCAATAGAGTTACAAACAACATAACTGAACAAATTTAGAATAATAGTCATAAAGTTAATCACTGTGGTTGAAAAAAGGATAGAGGAGATCAGAGAATCTATTGCTACAAAGACCAAGGGACTAAAAAATAGTCATGATGAAATTTAAAAAAATGTTAAAAATGGGGTGCAAAATAAACATGGAGCCAGCTACAGCATGGATTGAAGAGTCAGGGGAGATAATAGGTGATTTAGAAGATAAGATTAGGGAAAAAGAGGAAGCTGAGAAAAAAAGAGATAAAAAAAATCCAGGATCAGTAGGGGAGAATTAGAGAACTAGGTGATTCAAACAAATGGAACAATATCAATATCATAGGAATTCCAGAAGAAAAAGAAGAGAGAGAAAGGGGCTGAAGGTGTACTTGAACAAATCATAGCTGAGAACTTTCCCAATCTGGGGAAGGAAACAGACATTGAAATCCAGGAGCCACAGAGAACTCCATTCAGACGTAACTTGAATTGATCATCTGCATGACATATCATAGTGAAACTGGCAACATAGAAGGATAAAGAGAGAATTCTGAAATCAGCTAGGGATAAACTGGCCTTAACATAGAAAGGTAGACACATAAGGTAATAGTAGTCTTATCTACTGAAACTTCGCAGGCCAGAAAGGAATGGCACAAAATCTTCAATGTGATGAACAGAAAAAAAAAATGCAGTCGAAAATCCTTTATCCAGCAAGCCTGTCATTCAGAATAGAAGGAGAGATAAAGGTTTTCCCAAACAAACAAAAACTGAAGGAATTCATCACCACTAAACCAGCCCTACAAGAGATCCTAAGGGGGATTCTGTGAGTGAAATGTTGCAAGGCCCACAAAGTACCAGAGACATCACTACAAGCATGAAACATACAGACATCACAATGACTCTAAACCCATATCTTTCAATAATAACACTGAATGTAAATGGACTTAATGCTCCAACCAAAAGACACAGGGTATCAGAATGGATAAAACAACAAGACCCATCTATTTGCTGTCTACAAGAGACTCATTTTAGACCTGAGGACACCTTCAGATTGAAAGTGAAGGATGGAGAACTATATGCTACTTGAAATTAAAAGAAAGCTGAGTAGCCATACTTATATCAGACAAACTAGACTTTAAATTAAAGGCTGAAACAAGAGATGAAGAAAGGCATTATATAATAATTACAGAGTCTATCCATCAGGAAGAGCTAACAATTATAAATGATTATGTGCCAATTATGGGAGCCCCCAAATATATAAAACAGTTAATCACAAACATAAGCTATCTTATTGGAAAGAATGTGGTAATTGCAGGGGACTTACAGCAATGGGTAGATCATCTAGACAGAGAATCAGTAAAGGAACAATGGCCCTTAATGATACATTGGACCAGTTGGGCTTGACAGGTATATTTAAAACTCTACATCCTGAAGCAGCAGAGTATACTTTCTTCTCGAGTGCACATGGAACATTCTCTAAGATAGATCACATATTGGGTCACAAAACAGCACTTCATAAGTATAAAAGAATTGAGCTCATACCATGAACACTTTCAGAACACAATGCTACGAAACTTGAAATCAACCACAGGAAAAAGTCTGGAAAACCTCCAAAAGCATAGAGGTTAGAGAACATCCAACTAAAGAATGAATGGGTCAACCAGCAATTATATAAGAGATTAAAAATTATATGGAAACAAATGAAAGTGAAAAGGCAACAATCCAAAAGGTTTGGGATGCAGCAAAGGCAGTCCTGAGAGGAAAATGCATTGCAATCAAGGCCTATCTCAAGAAACAAGGAAAATCCTAAATACAAAATCTAACAGCACACCTAAAGTAACTAGAAGCAGAACAGCAAAGACACCCCAAACCCAGCAGAAGAGGAAAAATAAAGATCAAAGCAGAAGTAGACAATATAGAATTAAAAAAAAAAAAACAGTAGAACAGATCAATGAAAACAAGAATTGGTTTCTTGAAAAAATAAACAAAATTGATAAACCTCTAGCCAGGCTTCTCAAAAAGAAAAGAGACAAGAACCAAATAGATAAAATCATGAATGAAAATGGAGTTATCACAACCAATCCCTCAGAAATACAAGCAATTATTAGGGAATACTAGGAAAAATTATATGCCAACAAACTGGACAACCTGGAAGAAATGGACAAATTCCTAAACCCTCATGCACTACCAAAGCTCAAACAGGAAGACACAGAAAATTTGAAAAAAAAAACCCATAACTAGTGAAGAAATTGAATCAGTTATCAAAACTCTCCCAACAAATAAGAGTCCAGGACCAGATGGCTTCCCTGGGGAATTCTACCAGACATTTAAAGCAGAGTTAATACCTATCCTTCTCAAGCTGCTCCAAAAAAAAGAAATGGAAGGAAAATTTCTGGACTCATTCTATGAAGCCAGCATTACTTTGATTCCCAAAGCAGACAGAGACCCAGCAAAAAAAGAGAACTACAGGCTAATATCGCTGACGAATATGGATGCAAATATTCCCAACAAGGTACTAGCAAATCGATTCAACAGCATATAAAAAGAATTATTAAGGGGTGCCTGGGTGGCTCAGTTGGTTGAGCGTCCAACTGCAGCTCAGGTCATGATTTCACAGTTCGTGGGTTCGAGCCCTGTGTCAGGCTCTGTGCTGACAGCTCAAAGCCTGGAACCTGATTTAGATTCTGTGTCTCCCCCTCTCTCTGCCCATCCCCTGCTCATGCTCTGTCTCTCAAAAATAAATAATGTTAAAACAATTTTTTAAAAAAGAATTATTCACCATGATCAAGTGGGATTCATTCCTGGGTTGCAGGGCTGGTTCAATATTCTCAATCAATCAATGTGATACATAATGTTAAAAAGAAAGGATAAGAATCACACAATCCTCTAAATAGATGCAGAAAAAGCATTTCACAAAATAGAGCATCGTTTCTTAATAAAAGCCGTCAATAAAGTTGGGATAGAAGGAACATACTTTATCATCAGAGCCATTTATGAAAAGCCCAGAGCTAATATCACCCTCAATGGGGAAAAACTGAGACCTTTCCCCCTGAGATCAGGAACATGACAGGAATGTCCATTCTCACCACTGTTGTTTAACATAGTGTTGGAAGTCCTAGCATGGGCAACCAGACAACAAAATGAAATAAAAGGTATCAAAATTGGCAAAGAAGCCAAACTGTCACCTTTCGCAGACAACATCATACTCTACATGGAAAACCCAACAGACTTCACCAAAAGTCTGCTAGAACCGATACATGAATTCAACTAGCCACAGGGTACAAAATCAATGTACAGAAATCATTTGCATTTTTATACACTAATAATGAAGCAACAGAAAGAGAAATAAGAAACTGATCCAATTTACAATTGCACCAAGAACCATCAAATACCTAGGAATAAACCTAACCAAAGAGGTAAAAGATCTGTATGCTGAAAACTACAGAAAGATTATGAAGGAAATTGAAGTAGACACAAAGAAATGGAAAACATTCCATGCTCATGGATTGGAAGAATAAATATTGTTAAAATGTCAATACTACACAAAACAATCTACACATTCAATGCAATCCCAATCAAAATTGCACCAGAATTCTTCTCAAAGCTAGAACAAACAATCCTAAAATTTGTATGGAAACACAAAAGACCCCAAATAGCCAAAGTGATAGTGAAGAAGAAAACCAAAGTGGGAGGTTTCACAATCTGAGACTTTAGCCTCTACTACAAAGCTGTAATCATGAAGACAGTATGGTATTGACATAAAAACAGACACATAGACCAATGGAATAGAATAGAGAACCCAGAACTTGACCCACAAGTGTATGGCCAACTAATCTTTGACAAAGCAGGAAAGAGTATCCAATGGAAAAAAGACACTCTCTTTAGCAAATGGTGCTGGGAGAACTGGACAGCAACATGCAGAAGAATGAAACTAGACCACTTTCTTACATAATTCACAAAAGTAAACTCAAAATGGATGAAATACATGAATACGAGACAGGAAACCATCAAACCCTAGAGGAGAAAGCAGGAAACAACCTCTTTGACCTCAGCCACAGAAATTTCTTGCTCCACACATCTCCAAAGGCAAAGGAATTAAAAACAAAAATGAACTATGGGGACTTCATCAAGATAAAAATCTTCTGCACTGCAAAGGAAACAATCAACTAAAGTAAAAGGCAACCAACGGAATGGGAAAAGATATTTGCAAATGACATATCAGACAAAGGGCTACTTTCCAAAATCTATAAAGAACTCACCAAACTCCACACCCAAAATACAAATAATCCAGGAAGATATGGGCAGAAGACCTGAATAGACACTTCTCCAAAGAAGATATCCAGATGGCCAACAGACACATGAGAAGATGCTCAACGTCACTCCTCATCAGGGAAATACAAATCAAAGGCACACTGAGCTACCACCTCACACCAGTCAGAGTGGCTATAATGAACAAATCAGGAGACTATACATGCTGGAGAGGATGTGGAGAAACAGGAACCCTCTTGCACTGTTGGTGGGAATGCAAACTGGTGCAGCTGCTCTGGAAAACAGTGTGGAGGTTCCTCACAAAAATAAAAATAGAACTACCCTATAACCAATAACCAGAGTAATCAGCCTAGAGAAGGGAAGAGATAAGAAGGAGAAATCAAAAGGAGAATATATCTATATAACAAGAATTGTCCTTGAATTAATCCAGGCAATACAGCAGCGCTTGTCTGGAAGGGGTCTGTCTGGTTCCATAGCCTCTGTCCTGGTCCAGTAGATATGCAGTTACCTGGTATTGAGGGACATGGTTTAGTGTAGGCTGGTCCCTCCTCCACTGTGGGCCCCCAGGACCGATCCCTGAGGCCCAGCCTTGGTGGTGATGGGGAGAAAAACGGAAACCCCCCAGTCTCTTCTCCACGGACCTGGTGTCCCAAATCACTCCTTAGGACTCATTATCTCTGTGCCATGGGTGCAGACAAGGTTGTCTGTCTTGCTCTGCCAACTCCTTTGCCTGGCACTTGGCTGGAATTAAACTCCTGCTCTCTGTGCCCCAGTACTGGGGAAGAGCCTCCGGATAGTGGTCCCAGCTGGTTTTGTCCTGTGCCATAGACCTTCAAGGAAGGGGACCATTTTTTACCGCTGGGGACTGTGCCCCGTATATACCACTGAACCTGGAGGTGCCTCCCCTTCTCCCCAGGTGCCCGAACAGGGCAGCCGGCCCCAGTCAGAAGATGGGATCTGTGTTTAGAGACCCTCTAACATGCAGTTAGAGATGATATACATCTCCATCTTGATGTGAGTTTTTTTTCTCTTGTCCAGCTATAGTCTTACGCTTCCTCAGCAACTCTCTCTCTTCCCTTTGTCTCTCCGCAGAAGGGGATCCCTCCCTTCCATGCCTACATGGCCCATTTTATCTCCCCCAGTTCCCAATCACCCATCTATGGCCCATCAGGTTGTCCTGGTTTCTCCCTAGTAGACTCAGTCTCTTTTCCTCCCAGACTCTTAGGGTTCAAAGTCCTTTGGCTTCATCCCTTTTTTGTTGGAGAGATGTGGGAAGTATGGATCTCCCTACTTCACCACCATGTTGGTCTCTAAATGTACTTCTTTTAAAATAACTATATACAAATTTAGTGAGTGACTAAAACGTTAAAACACAGAAATTATTCAGTTTTAAAGTTCATAGTTTATAAAAAATGAAGCCATTTTTCATCTAAATTACATCATGTTAGATAGTGACACAACCTTATAAGCTACAACTTTATAAAAGTAATACTAAAAGTTGACAAATAGAAGAAAGACAAGAAGAACATTATAGGTAATTCAAAATGTGTTCAAAGAATTTCTAGAAATAACAATTTATCTGAAGTAATAATGTGTTCATTATTTCTTGCCCACCATATCAAATAAAGAAGTTAAATCTCAGACCTAGGAAAGTGCTACAAAGGGAAGAGAAACTAAGAAAGGGGTTCTACAAACTTCTATCAGGCATGCCATTGTTGAAATACTACAAGTGGCCCAAGGGCCATGAAGTTGTCTACCTTCTTCACTGTAGTTAAACTTATTAATATAAATTTTCTAAGCTATAGGACAAGACTCATTTTGGTTACACACTCTCCTTAGAGTAATTAAATGCTTCTGCACTGGCAACACAGAGCCTGGTGGAATTATCTCCCTCTCCCTCTCTTTCTATACCTCCCCAAATCGTACTGTATCTTTCAAAATAAGTAAATAAACTTTTTAAGAAAATGTTTAATCCTCTTCACCACACTCCTACTACCCATTCACTCCTTGCATTATATTTCCCAGTAAGAAAAATAATGACAATGATTAAGACAAAATGGAATCCTCAAAGACCCACAATTAGGCATACAAAGAGTTTCATGTAGCAGGGATTTTATGAAATAAGGAAAGGCAATATAAGTAGTACTAGACTAGTATAATATCTGTGTTCCTTTCAAAGTGGTTGATGCAGTAAGATAGGACTGGAAAACATTGCACCAGGGTAAAGCCAAGGCAAAAGCCAATGCAGGAAGTTTAGAAAATTATGCTACTAAAAAACAACTCAGGTAAAAGGAGGCACAGAGCAATTACCTCAGATTTTTCTTTGATCTGAACATTGGGTAGAAAGGGCAAGAGTGGTCTTGAAGCTCACACATACTTTGGCCCAGTGTATTAGAGTGCTTTTATTGTGTATATTCATTAGTATAAACTTGGGAGGGTTCTCTTTCATGCATTATGGTCAGAAACATGAAAATCCTCACTGTAGTACACCTAAAATTTCTGGAAAAATAACATCATTTTAAATATATAGGTGAGTTCGCAAAAAGAAAAGGAAGGACTTCCATTTGAGTAATGAGAGGTCACGCTATTTTTACCAACCATTCCTGAGAAAACAAGTTAAAATACTGGCTAAAATATTTATTTTAAAAATATCTTTTTAAAGATATCTTGCTTAGGAGCAAGAAAAAAATGATAAGATAGTTACAAACTACCACCCAAAATTTGAAGGGAAAGTGAGAATCAGAGAAGTAAGAACCCTGAAGCTATTTGGCCCTGAGAGAATTTGGTAATATAGGAAAATTTGAACCTTGTAAGCTGAGTCTTTAAAGTGTAAGCCTCAAAGGTAAAGAAAAATGATAAGTATACTATTTTTTTCTACACAAATACATATTAACTCGTCCAGAAAACCTCAAGCTCTGAATTTAGTTTAACAAGGTAACAAACTTGTAGTGTCCTTAGGCATCCAGAAGCAAATACAAACTCTCCCTAGATTAAGTCAACTTTATTCTAGGTCTGAAATTATTCCCACAGTTAATTGTTCAAGGTACTGTAAGCAACACACAATGATAATAAAGTATATAAATAACCAAGGTACCAGGAGTGAAAAACAGTGGTAAAACAGCAGATCTTCAGACTTTAGATAATAAAGTGGTCAGAAATGCCTTTAAAACAACTATGCTTACTAAGCTTAAAAAATTAAAAGAGAATATTAATAATTTTAGAGAGAACAAGAAACTAAAAAGTGACTCAGAAGAGTTGAGAAAGCAGATTTGATGACACTTATAAAAGTAAAAATTAAAATAACAAAAATAAAATGGGTGGCTTTTAATAGGAAATTAGACATAACTGAAGAGAGAATTTATGAACTAGAACATAAGTCAGAATAAATTAGCTGTCATGCAATCACATAGACATAAAAAGATTTAAAAGATGTAAAAGAGGTAGGAACCATGAAAATAGAATTAGAAGGTCTCACATGTGGTTGATTAGAGTACCAAAAGGAGGGAAAAGAAAGGATTGGGTAGAATCAATATTTAAAGAGATATTCACTATGAATTTTACAGCAATGACGAAAGACACTAAAGATTCAAGAACTTTGATGAATCATAAAAAATATACATAAAGAAACTCACACCAGTGACACATCATAATGAAATACCAAAACACCAAAAAGAAAGAAAACTTTAATAACTGTCTAAGAAAAGAGACATCTTCAAAGGAATGGCAGGTTAATTAATATCTTGTTTCTCAATGGCAGCAATAGAAATCAAGGCAGTGGAATAGTATAGCCATTGTTCTCAAATAAACTGCTAACATTCTATATCCAGTAAAAATATATTTCAAGTGAAAATATCTTTCAAATGAAAACATTGCCAGATAAAAATAAACTTAAGGAATTATTTTAAGATAACTATCACAAAGAAAAAGAATGTTCTCTTAAGGAAATAAAAGAGGTCGTTCTAAATAGAAGAAATGAAAACAAAAGAAAATGGTAAATATGTGAGCAATTTTAAATGAGCATTTACTGCATGAAACTAATAATAATAACTTGGGGAATTCAATTTTTAAGAAACTATACAATTAAAATACATGACATCAATAACATAAGTTGCCAAAAGGTAAATAGCATTAGAGTGCTGGAAAGTTTCTGAATTATCTGGCAGGAGAATAAATAAATTTGTTGACTTTAGACTTTTATATTTTAAGTGCACATGCTATAATGTATGGAATAAATACTAAGAAATAAAATCTCTAATTTCCAAATATCAGGCAGCAATTTGAATGATTAAAACAAACCAGTGATCAAAAAGGAGATGAGAAGAGAAAAAATTAAAGAAAAAATAGTGCAAAATAAAATGGTAAAACTTAAATGGAATTATTGCTCTATTTCAAAGATAAAGTTTGGAAGGTTGTGGATTTAAAAAATGCAATTACATGCTTTAAAAGAAGAACATATACAGGGGCGCCTGGGTGGCTCAGTCGGTTGGGCATCCAACTTCTGTTCAGGTCATGTTCTCATGGTTCGTGGTTTGAGCCCTGTGTCAAGTTCTGTGCTGACAGCTCAGAGCCTGGAGCCTGCCTCAGATTCTGTCTCCCTCTCTCTCTGCCCCTCCCCTGCTTATGCTCTGTCTCTCTCTGTCTCTCAAAAATAAAATAAACGTTTAAAAAATGTTTTAAAAAAAAGAAAAGAAAAAGAATAAAAAAGTCAGTGGCCTCACAGTTTCTGACTTCAAAACTTACCACAAAGTTACAGTAATCAAAACAGTGTGTCACTCACATAAAAACAGATGCATAGGCTAATGGAATGGAATAGGTATTAATATAGAATCCCTTGCATACATGGTTAAATGATTTTTAACAAGTATGCCAAGACAATTCAATAGAGAAAGGGCAGTCTTTCAACAAATGGTGCTTGGAAACTGGAAAAGAATGCAAAAGAATGAAGTTGAACTCTTACCTTACACCATATACAAAAATTAACTCAAAGTGGATCAAACATATAAACATAAGTGCTAAAACTATAACACTTTTTAAAGAAAACATTGAGCAAAATATTCATAACATTAGGTTTGGTGAGGATTTCTTGAATGTGACATCAAAAGCACAGGCAACAACAAAAAAATAGATAAATTGAACTTCATCAAAATTAAAACAATTTGTGAGTCAAAGGATACTATCAAGAGTGTGAAAAGGTAATCCATGGAATGGGAGAGAATATTTGGAAATCATATGTCTGGTAAGACATTAATTTCCAGAACATATAGAGAACTTCTACAACTCAACAGCAACAAATACAGCCTATTTCAAAAAATGCACAAAGTACTTGAATAAAAATTTGTCCAGAGAAGATATACAAATGTCCAATAAGCTAATGAAAACATGCTTAATGTCACTAGTTATTAGGGAAATACAAATAAAATACCACAATGAGATGCAATTTCACAACCATTAGTATGGCTATTGTCATAAAAGAAGAAAATAACAAGTGTTTGTGTAGGTATGAAGAAATTGGAAACGTTGTGCATTGCCAGTGAGAATGTAAAATGGTGTAGTAGCTATGGAAATCAGTATGGAAGTTTCTAAAAAAATTAAACATAGAATTAACACATGTTCTGGTAATTCCACTTTAAGATATATATTAAAAAGAATTGAAAGCAGGGACTCAGATCATTGGACACCAGTTTTCAGAGCAACATTATTTACAATAGCCAAAAGTAAAACTAAAAACCACTCCAAGTGTCCATCAATGGATTAATGAGTAAACAAAATATAATATATATATTTATATCATATATATGCATATGCATATATGTGTACATACACACAAATATAATAATATTATTCAGGCTTGAAAGAGAAGAAAATTCTGACACATGTAAAACATGGATGAATCTTGAGGATATTATGCTAAGTGACAAATATTGCATGATTCCATTTATATGTGATTCCTAGAATGGGCAAATCCATAGAGACAGAAAGTATAATAGAGTTTGCCAGAGACTGGGGATAAGGGAGAATTGGGAGTTATTGTTTAATGAGTACAGGGTTTCTTTTGGAGATGACCAAAAAGTTCTGACAATAACAAATTATGGGAAGAATGTGAGGCAACAAAGACTCTCATAAATATAGAAGTATAAAATAATATAAATATTTATTATTGGTGGGACACCTGGGTGGCTCGGTAGGTTGAGCATCAGACTCTTGATTTCCATTAAAGTCATGATCCCAGGGTCATGGGACTGAGTCCTGAATCTAGAAGATTATCTTTCCCTCTGCCCCTCTCCCCAACTCATGCATTCTCTCTCTTTCCAAAAAAAAAAAAAAAAAAAAAGAACAAATATTTATTATTGTCAATATGTAACCATGAGGGCTCAAGGATAATGACATAGGGGTGAGAGATTTAAATTGTATGAATGATGAGTTTTTCAGTTGAAGAGTCTAAATAAGGTTGTCAATATTATTACTTATGGTTTGTTTATGCCTGAAGTATTTTATTATTTTAAAAAGTTTAAAAAATAAAGTCATTGAAAGGTGGCATGTAAAACTGTGTGTTCTAATGTGACTAAGCTTCAGATATTCAAGCATAATTCCTTTGACAGAATCTCCACAAATCCTCATAGCAAATTCAGTCATTATAAATAAAGCCAGAAAAAAAAAATAAGTAAAGGCAGAACCAGTTTCTGGATCCTGGAAGTATCTCTTATAAATTTTCATGATAACTGCTTTTCTATTTTCATGACAGTTTCATATCGAGCACCTGGACCACTAGGAATATGCTAAGCCTGATGGTAGGTATGTGTCATGAACCCCATTTGAAGAAATCAAGAAATATACCATTTCCTTAAAACTCTAAATTCCTGGAATGTATAGGTACTTACTGTTCACAGATTCTCCAGATACTAAAGGTTTAACCACTTCCTACATCAAAATTCAAATACTTTGACCAAAGAAATATTTATTTTTTAATTTGCTGGAAAAGCAATTATCATCTTTGCATTACCTTCAACTCTCCAGGTCTTGAATTTTAATTTGTGGCTAAGTTCTCTTGGCCCTTGACCTTTCAAACCCATCTTTAAACCCCTAAGATTCCAACCTTAGCAATAAGAGATGAAGCCTCAGGGCCTGTTCTGTCCTTTTACACTACCACTGAGAAAAAGTCAGATCTGAAATTTCCCCCTACTTGTAATTAACAACTTGCCAAATAAATGTTGTAGGAGCCTATTTCTTTCTTTTTTTTTATCATTGTAGTAAGAACACTTAGTATGAGATTTACCCTGTTAACAAATTTGGAAATGCACAATATGGTATTATTTAATATAAGTACAATGTTGTACAACACATCTCTAGAATTCATTCACTTTGTAAAACTGAATCTTTGTATCTGTTGATTGGAACTTCCCATTTTTTCTTTCTCTCAACCCCTGGAAACCAAAATTCTATTGTCTATTTCTATAAGTTTGACCATACCCCTTAATGTAGTGAAATTATGCAGTATCTGTCTCATGAATTGGCTTATTTCATTAGCATAATGCCCACCATGTTCATCCATGTTGTCATATATGGTAGGATTTCCTTATTTTTAATAACATCTATTGTGTGCATATGCCACATTTTCTTTATCCATTCATCCTTCGATGGACATTTAAATTGCTCCCATATTCTGGCTATTGTGAATAATGCTGCAGTGAACATAAGAATGCAGATATATCTTTGAGATCCTGATTTATATATATCCAGAAATAGAATTGCTGGATCTTATGCTAGGAAAACTGGATATCCACCTGCAAAAGAGTGAAATTGGACCCTTATAACACACCCTACACAAAATCAACTAAAAATGGGTTAAAGATTTAAACTAAGACCTGAAATTGTAAAAATCCCAGGAAAAAATATAGAAGAAAGTGCTTTATGGCATTTGTCTAGGGAATGATTTTTTGGATATAGCACAAAAAAAGCAAAAGTAAAGAAGTGGGACTAAGTTAAACTAAAAAATAAAAACTTGCGTATTTAAGGAAATAATCAGCAGAGTGTAAAGGCAACTTATGGAATGAGAAAACATTTACATACCTACATATGATAAAGGCTTAACATCCAAAATATATAAGGAACTCCTACAACTCAATTTTAGAAAATTAACCCAGTTAAAAATGGGCACAGGATTTTAAAAGAGACTGCTATAGGGAAGATATGCAAATAGCCAACAAGTAAATAAAAAGATGCTCAATATCATTAATGAGTTATCACCTCACACCTGTTAGGATGGCTATTACAAACAAAAAGCTAGCAAGTGTTGACAAGCATGTGGAGAAATTGGAGCCCTTGTACACTGTTGGTGGGAATGTAAAACTGTACAGCCACTATGGAAAACAGTGCAGAGTTTCTTTAAATAAAAATAAAATTAGTATATGATACAGCAACAGTGACCTAAGTCTTTAAATGCTTTTGGTGTACATATTTTCAGTCAGAGAATGAGTTTGAAAACTTTTTTAAAGTTTGTTCATTAAAGCTTAATAACCTGGATACTTAATGAAGAGTCAGGAGTAGCAATTACAAATAATTGCTCCTCCTAAAAAAAGCTCTATTCTGGGGTGGAAGGTCATGCCTAGGGTTAAATACCATGTCACTAAGAAGTATGGGCTGCATCCCCTATGACTAGGACCAGACGAAAGAATAGGAAAGTATCAGTTCATAATTCAGTGGCTAAAATCCAGTCAAAATTAAATGTATAAACATATCAAGCTTTGAAGATAGTAAAATTAAGTATAACATTGTTTGAAAGGTTCAACAGAAATGGGAGTTTATTTCCTGAATTCTGTTGTAGATTGAACTAAAGGCTTTCTTTCTATCCTGGACTGAAAGCTACTTGAGCACAGACACAATAGGCATAGTGTTTACCATTCATTTCCCTAGTACCTTTATTTTTAAATTTTTTTTAAGTAAGCTCCACGCCCAATGTGGGTCTCAAACTCACAACCCTGAGATCAAGTGTCGCATGCTCTACTGACTAAACCAACAGGTGACCTTTTCCCTAGTACCTTGTACATTGATTAATATATAGTAACCACTTAGTAAATATTTGTTGAATAAATGAATCAATATTTCTCCAATGCTGACTACTTCATTCATTCTTTATTACTTAGAGTTATTATGCAAAACGTTCTGGCTTTCAACGTCTAATAACTTAAGCTTCATACTGATGTTCCAATGAGGCTCAGACCATAGTGTTCCATCATGTGATTTTTCAGGGCCCCAGGATTTGCAAAGTTATTGGGGTCATGTCCTATTTTAACTCTTCCTTTAGTGATATTTAAAACAAATGTCATCCCGACATAACAACATGTGCGTGGATCTAATGAAGAAGTTTTGGATTTTGACCCCAGCTTTCCATAACCTAACTGTATTCCTTTAAGTAAACCATCTCAACACTGAACATTTTACTGATAAAATAATGATATTAGGCTAGAATATCTTTATCTTTTCAGCACATTTAAGTCACTGAAACAGTGACATGTTGTAAGTACAAATAAAGAACTTTAAATATTTCTGCTGAATATCAATGATGAAAATAGTAATAACAGTAATAACTAACATTTACACAGCACTTATTATATGCTAAATGTTTCATACGAATTGTTCTAAAGGTTCTTGTAATTTTTTCACTTTAATATTTATATTTTGATTCAAAACTAAGGGCTTTAAAAATAATATATACTTTTTTCTGATTAACATATGTTAATTTAAAAAATTTTACAAAATACAAAACACCACAAAGCAAAAACTTGATAAATTTTGGTGTGAATCTCTCAAGTATGTGTGCATATGTGAATTTGTATTTGTGTGTAAATAAATTTGAATTACACTGAAATCCTATTTTACAAATATTTACTCAAAAGAAAGTGAACTTTTCCCTACAATATGACTTTAATTACTGCATATTATTAAATTGTATACCTTACCATGATTTAATCAATCCCCATCTCTAAATATGTTGGTTGTCTTCAAATATTGTGATGTTACAATACTGGAATGAATACTTTTATGCATAAAAAGATTATGGACATTTTTAATATGTTTCATACATATTGTAAAATTTCTTTTCAGAAAGATTTTACCAATTTATGATATGGTCAACAGAAGGCATTTCATTTTACCTTTTTTGACATTATTATTATTATTATTATTATTACTATTATTTACTAAACCTATAAAGGAAAAATGAAATTTTATTTTATCTTGCCTTTCTTAGATTACTGCAATTAAAAATAATCTTTTATAAATTTATTATTTATCTTAGCCCATTTTTTCAAAATCAAGAGTTAGTCATAACTTAATTGGCTTGTAAGAACCCTTTCTTATGGATATCAATTCCATAATACACGTTGCAAATATTTTTTTCCAGTTGATGATTTGCTTCTCTTTCTGGTGTTATTGCATCCATTAATCCTCTTTTACTTTTTTGTTTAATCCCTGGAAATATCTTTATTATTACAGATTGTACAATATATTATTTGTTTATATTTTCTTTGATATTTTAGGTTTAAAAGCTTATATTGGGTCTTAAATTTATTTAAAAGTTATTTTGGTGTATGATGTGAGATAGAAATTAAAATTGTTTTTTTTTCAGGAAATTTTCATAACAACTTTTCATGAATAATTTGCCCATCTTTTCCCCATACACTGATAAGAAAACACTATTTAAAATCTATAAGCTGCTTAGAAATTTTCTTTGGGCTTTGTAGTTTTCTTTTGGTCTTTTAATAACTCTGTGAAGTGGGTATTACATTTTTATTTTAATATGTCAGAAGTGAGTTTTAGAATTGTTAATTGACTTGCTTCAGGTCAGATAGCTAATAAGTGGCATACACCAAGTTGGAAAACAAGTAATTTAATTCAGATCCAAATTATCTTTCTTCATCACTACCATTAGAGGATGAGACATTTCAAGCAAGTATTTGGAGAATACTAAGTTTCAGGACATTTGCAGGTTTATAGTTGTAGGGATGGTTTCTACATTTTTTATTATTATTGCTTTTTTTTAAACTTCTATCTAAGTTAACATATAGTGTCATAATGATTTCAGGAATAGAATTTAGTGATTCATCACTTACATGTAACACCCAGTACTCATCCCAACAAGTGTCCTCTTTTTTTTAATTTTTTTTTCAACGTTTATTTATTTTTGGGACAGAGAGAGACAGAGCATGAATGGGGGAGGGGCAGAGAGAGAGGGAGACACAGAATCGGAAACAGGCTCCAGGCTCTGAGCCATCAGCCCAGAGCCTGACGCACAAGTGTCCTCTTTAATGCCCCTTGCCCATTTAGCGCATGCCCCACCCAAAACCCCTCCAGCAACCCTGTTTGTTCTCTGCTTTTAAAAGTCTCTTATGGGGGTGCCTGGGTGTCTTGGTCGGTTAAGCGTATGACTTTGTCTCATGTCATGATCTCACAGCTTGTGAGTTTGAGCCCTGCATTGGGCTTTGTGCTGACAGCTCAGAGTCTGGAACCTGCTTCAGATTATGTGACTCCCTCTCTCTCTGCCACTCCCCTGCTCATACTCTGTCTCTCTCTCAAAAATTAAAATAATGATAATAATAATAATAAATAAGAAAACATTGAGTCTCTTATGCTTTGTCTCCCTCTCTGTTTTTATATTATTTTTGCTTCCCTTCCTTTATGTTCATCTCTTTTGTATCTTAAATTCCACATATAAATGAAGTCATATGATATTTATCTTTCTCTGAATTATTTTGCTTAGCATCATACACTTTAGTTCCAATCATGTTATTGCAAATGGCAAGATTTCATTCTTTTTGATTGCCAAGTAATATTCCATTGAATATATATACCATGTCTTCTTTATCCATTAATCAGTCAATGGACATTTGGGCTCTTTGCATACTTTGGCATTGTCAGTAGCTATGGAGTTATTTCTAGAGAGTGTATCATAAGTCCTGGAGGGTAAATGCAGTAATAGTTGAAATGTCAGCAATGTTTTGGTCTCAAGGCTGTCAAGCATTATAGCATTATGAGATACAGAGGCCAATGATCCCCCAAATGCTGTAACTCCAGGACATTGCTTGAAACCACACACAATCCCTTTATGCCTTCACATAGCCACCAGCATAGGTCTGGTTAACGTCTAAAGATACTGTGTGTTCTCTTTCCATGCTTTGCTATCCTTCAATAATTGTATCTAATGAAATATGAAATAAAGGCTATGTGCAGAATACTGCTGCTGCTGTTTCTCTCAAAGAGGCAGCCCTGCATGTCTGCTCAGTATAGTGTCTGAGAACTTTTCATCGGTGTGCAGCTACAAGTGGCATCTGAACAGGGATGAGAAAAGTCAACTGGTTCCCAGCAGCGGACCTTGTCTCTCGAGCCTAAGGAAGAGAAGGGTTGTCCACTCATCTAGGTAGGAACTAAAGCACTCAATGCCTGCAATGAGACAAGAATAGTATCCCTAATCTTTTCTGTTCAAGTCAGGCATGCAGAATCCTTGGTCTTCTTGTTTCTTTTACTTTCATTTTCATGTTCACTTGTCATGAGGGTTTCACTATCTAAGAGCAGAATATACATAAGGAGCAACTCCGTATGCTATTGCACTTGTCAAGGTGTAAATTTCCAAACAAACATTTAACTCATGCCTCCATTTGGAGACCAGATCTGTTGGAGCTGATGGGCTTTAGGACTGGGAGACTTTTTTCTCTGTCCACTAGGATTTTATCCATCTCCAGCCTTCTTTGCTATACCTCACCTCTTCTGCCTTTCGTTCCCTCCTCCTACTTGTGCACCACCTAGGGTGCAACCTACATGACTGACTTCTATACGTTCTTGGTGCCTCTGGTACCATGGGCTTCTCCTCCTCCCCTTGATGTCAAGGAGCAAAGAGCAACCCACTAGATGTAAAGCACCCACATCAGATTTCCCCACCAATGTCCCACATAAAAGTTAACAATGGTAAACAAATTGCTTGACTTTTTCTTTTTAATAAAATTTATTGTCAAATTGGTTTCCATAGAACACCCACTGCTCATCCCAACAGGTGCCCTCTTCAATACCCATCACCCAACCACCCCTCCCTTCCAACTCCCATCAAGCCTCAGATTGTTCTCAGTTTTTGAGACTTTCTTATGGTTTGGCTCCCTCCCTCCCTAACATTTTTTCCTTCCCCTCCCGCATGGTCTTCTGTTAAGTTTCTAAGGATCCAAATAAGAGTGAAAACAAATGGCATTTGTCTTTCCTTGTATGACTTATTTCACTTAGCATAACACTCTCCAGTTCCATCCACGTTGCTACAAAAGGCCATATTTCGCAGTTTCTGGACCCAGTCCAGAGAGAGAAAGGCTGAGAGAAAAGTCTGGAAGCTCCTAAAGCGACAGCTGCGGAGGACCCTGAGGATTTACCCAGAACTTCCTGGGGCAGCTGGACAGCAGGGGGCGGCAGGGCCTCAGCCGGTACCCACGTTTGCTTCCTCCTGCGGGTCAGCGGGTGTCTCCTTCGGTTCCATCTCATTACACCAGAATTGTTAAAAGGCCTTAACAGCCTCAGCGAAGAACTGAAGCTGCCCTGAAGAGACTCTGCTTGTAGCTGTCAGCCTCACCATGTGCTGAGGAGGTCCATCCTGCTCTTCAGGCTTCAGACTTGCTTTTCCAGCCTATACAATCATATTTTTTTACTAAGAACCTAATTGAAGATGTAAATATTTTGGAATGTGTAAGACGTAGTTCAAAGATAAATGCATCAGACTGGAAGATGGGGGCGTAGGAGGACGCTGGGCTCACCGCGCGACCTGCCTATCACTTAGATTCCACCTCCACCTGCCTAAATAACCCAGAAAACCGCCAGAGGATTAGCAGAACGGAGTCGCCAGACCCAAGCGCAGAAGAGAGGCCCACGGAAGAGGGTACGAAGGGCGGCGAGGCGGTGCGAGCTCCACAGACTGGCGGGAGGGAGCCCGGGTGGAGGGGCGGCTCGCCGGCCAGCAGAGCCCCCGAGTCTGGCTTGCAAAAAGCGGAGGGGCCTGACGGACTGTGTTCCGACAGCAAGCACGACTTAGCGGCTGGGAGGTCCTAAGTTAACAGCTCTGCTCAGAAAGCGGGAAGGCTGGAGGACAAAGGGAAGGAGAGCTGCTGAGCCCCTGGACGACAGAGCTCAGTTTGGTGGGGAACAAAGGCGCTCGCCAGCGCCATCTCCCCCGCCCATTCCCCAGCCAAAATCGCAAAGAGAACCAGTTCCTGCCAGGGAACTTGCTCGCTCCAGCAAACACCCAACTCTGCGCTTCTGCGGAGCCAAACCTCCGGCAGCGGATCTGACTCCCTCCTGCTGCCTCAGGGCCCCTCCTGAAGTGGATCACCTAAGGAGAAGCAAGCTAAGCCTGCCGCTCCTGCCCCTGTGCACCTTGCCTACCCACCCCAGCTAAGACACCAGATCCCCAGCATCACAAGCCTGGCAGTGTGCAAGTAGCCCAGACAGGCCACGCACCGCACAGTGAATCCCGCCCCTAGGAGAGGGGAAGAGAAGGCACACACCAGTCTGACTGTGGCCCCAGCGGTGGGCTGGGGGCAGACATCAG
>NW_024420424.1:454898-484687 GCF_014898765.1 Herpailurus yagouaroundi | reverse complement strand
GCCAGTCAGAGTGGCCAAAATGAACAAATCAGGAGACTATAGATGCTGGAGAGGATGTGGAGAAACGGGAACCCTCTTGCACTGTTGGTGGGAATGCAAATTGGTGCAGCCGCTCTGGAAAGCAGTGTGGAGGTTCCTCAGAAAATTAAAAATAGACCTACCCTATGACCCAGCAATAGCACTGCTAGGAATTTATCCAAGGGACACAGGAGTACTGATGCATAGGGGCACTTGTACCCCAATGTTCATAGCAGCACTCTCAACAATAGCCAAATTATGGAAAGAGCCTAAATGTCCATCAACTGATGAATGGATAAAGAAATTGTGGTTTATATACACAATGGAATACTACGTGGCAATGAGAAAAAATGAAATATGGCCTTTTGTAGCAACGTGGATGGAACTGGAGAGTGTGATGCTGAGTGAAATAAGCCGTACAGAGAAAGACAGATACCATATGGTTTCACTCTTCAGTGGATCCTGAGAAACTTAACAGGATCCCATGGGGGAGGGGAAGGAAAACAAAAAGAGGTTAGAGTGGGAGAGAGCCAAAGCATAAGAGACTGTTGAGAACTGAGAACAAACTGAGGGTTGATGGGGGGTGGGAGGAGGGGAGGGTGGGTGATGGGTATTGAGGAGGGCACCTTTTGGGATGAGCACTGGGTGTTGTATGGAAACCAATTTGACAATAAATTTTATATATATAAAAAAAAGGCCATATTTCATTCTTTCTCATTGCCACATAGTATTCCATTGTATATATAAACCACAATTTCTTTATGCATTCATCAGTTGATGGACATTTAGGCTTCTCCATAATTTGACTATTGTTGAAAGTGCTGCTATAAACATTGGAGTAAAAGTGCCCCTATGCATAAGCACTCTTGTATCCCCTGGGTAAATTCCTAGCAGTGCTATTGCTGGGTCCTAAGGTAGATCTATTTTCAATTTTTTGAGAAACCTCCACACTGTTTTCCAGAGCGGCTGCACCAGTTTGCATTCCCACTAACAGTGCAAGAGGGTTCCCATTTCTTCACATCCTCTCCAGCATCTATAGTCTCCTGATTTATTCATTTTGACCACTCTGACTGGCGTGAGGTGATATCTGAGTGTGATTTTGATTTGTTTTTCCCTAATGAGGAGTGACGTTGAGCATCTTTAGATAGCCTGATGGCTATCTAAATGTCTTCTTTAGAGAAGTGTCTATTCATTTTTTCTGCCCATTTCTTCGCTGGATTATTTGTTTTTCGGGTGTAGAGTCTGGTGAGTGTTTTATAGGTTTTGGATACTAGCCCTTTGTCTGATATGTCATTTGGAAATATATTTTACTATTCCATTGGTTGATTTTTAGTTTTGTTGATTGTTTCCTTTGTAGTGAAGAAGTTTTTTACCTTCATGAAGTCCCAATAGTTGATTTTTGCTTTTAATTCCTTTGCCTTTGGAGATGTGTGGAGCAAGAAATTCCTGTGGCTGAGGTCAAAGAGGTTGTTTCCTGCTTTCTCTAGTGTTTGATGGTTTCCTGTCTCATATTCATGTCTTTCATCCATTTTGAGTTTATTTTTGTGAATGGTGTGAGAAAGTGGTCTAGTTTCATTCTTCTGCATGTTGCTGTCCAGTTCTCCCAGCACCATTTGTAAAAAGAGACTGTCTTTTTTCCATTGGATATTCTTTCCTGCCTTGTCAAAGATTAGTTGGCCATAGTTTTGTGGGTCTAATTCAGGGGTTTCTATTTTATTCTATTGGTCTCTGTGTCTGTTTTTGTGCCAATACCATGCTGTCTTGATTACAGCTTTGTAGTAGAGGCTAAAGTCTGGGATTGTGATGCCTCCCACCTTGGGCCTTCTTCT
The DNA here is from genome assembly GCF_014898765.1 of Herpailurus yagouaroundi. Taxonomy (NCBI): domain Eukaryota; kingdom Metazoa; phylum Chordata; class Mammalia; order Carnivora; family Felidae; genus Herpailurus; species Herpailurus yagouaroundi. The sequence continues at coordinate 482,840 of NW_024420424.1, read as the reverse complement.
TCAATATCACTTTGGCTATTTGGGGCCTTTTGTGGTTCCATACAAATTTTACGATTGCTTGTTCTAGCTTCGAGAAGAATGCTGGTACAATTTTAATTGGGATTGCATTGAATGTGTAGATAGCTTTGGGTACTATTGACAATAACAATATTTATTCTTCCAACCCATGAGTATGGAATGTTTTTCCATTTCTTTGTATCTTCTTCAATTTCCTTCATAACCTTTCTATTGTTTTCAGCATCCAGTTATTTTACATCTTTTGTTAGGTTGATTCCTAGGTATTTTATGATTCTTGGTGCAACTATGAATAGGATCAGTTTCTTTATTTGTATTTCTGTTGCTTCATTATTAGTGTATAAGAATGCAACTGAATTAGGTACATTAATTTTGAACCCTGTGACTTTGTTGAATTCATGTATCAGTTCTAGCAGACTTTTGGTGGAGTTAATCGGGTTTTCCATGTATAGTGTCATGTCATCAGCAAAAAGGAAAAGCTTTACTTCATCTCTGCCAATATTGATGTCTTTAATTTCCTTTTGTTTTCTGATTGCTAATGCTAGAACTTCAATAACTATGTTAAACAACAGCAGTGAAAATGGACATCCCCGATGTGTTCCTGATCTCAGGGAGAAAGCTCTCAGTTTTTCCACATGGAAGATGATATTAACTGTGGGCTTTTCATGAATGGGTTTTATGATGTTTAAATATGTTCCTTCTATCCCGCCTTTCTCAAGGGTTTTTATTAAGAAATAATGCTGAATTTTGTCACATGCTTTTTATGCATCAATTGACAGGATCATATGGTTGTTTTCTTTTCTTTTATTAATGTGATGTATCACATTGATTGATTTATGAATGTTGAACCAGCCTTGCAGCCCAGGAATGAATCCCACTTGATCATGGTGTACAATTATTTTTATATATTGTTGAATTCGATTTGCTAGTATCTTACTGAGAATTTTTGCATCCATATTCATCAGGGATCTTGGTCTGTAGTTCTCTTTTTTGGCTGGGTCAGTGTCTGGTTTAGGAATCAAATTAATGCTGGCTTCATTGAATGAGTCTGGAAGTTTTATTTCCCTTTCTATTTTTTGGAACAGCTTCAGAAGGATAGGTACTATCTCTGCTTTAAATGTGTGGTAGAATTCCCTTGGGAAACCATCTGGTCCCAGACTCTTATTTGTTGGGAGATTTTTGATAATTGATTCAATTTATTTGCTGGTTATGGGTCTGTTCAAGTATTCTATTTCTTCCTGTTCGAGTCTTGGAAGGGTGTGGGTGCTTAGAAATTTATCCATTTCTTCCAGGATGGCCAGTTTATTGGCATATAATTTTTCACAGTGTTCCCTGATAATTGCTTGTATTTCTGAAGGATTTGTTGTAATAATTCCATTTTCATTCATCATTTTGTCTATTTGGGTCATCTCCCTTTTCTTCTTGAGAAGCCTGGCTAGAGGTTTATCAATTTTGTTTATTTTTTCAAAAAACCAACTCCTGGTTTTATTGGTCTGCTCTACAGGTTTTTTTTAGATTCTATATTGTTTATTTCTGCTCTGAACGTTATTTCTCTTATTCTGCTGGGTTTGGGGTGTCTTTGCTGTTCTGCTTCTCTTTTCTTTAAGTGTGCTGTTAGATTTTGTATGTGGGATTTTTCTTGTTTCTTGAGATAGGCCTGGATTGCTAAGTATTTTCTTCTCAGAACTGCCTCCACTGCATCCTAAGGCGTTTGGATTGTTGTCTTTTCATTTTTATTTGTTTCCATATATTTTATAATTTCTTCTCTAATTGCCTGGTTGACCCATTCATTCTTTAGTAGAGTGTTGTTTAACCTCCATGCTTTTGGAGGTTTTCCAGACTTTTTCCTGTGGTTGATTTCAAGTTTCATAGCATTGTGGTCTGATAGTGTGCATGGTATGATCTCAATTCTTGTATACTTATGAAGGGCTGTTTTTTGGCCCAGTATGTGATCTATCTTGGAGAATGTTCCATGTGCACTTGAGAAGAAACTATATTCTGTTGCTTTGGGATGCAGAGTTCTAAATATATCTGTCAAGTCCATCTCATCCAATGTATCATTCAGGGCCCTTATTTCTTTATTGACTCTGTGTCTAGATGATCTATCCATTGTTGTAAGTGGAGTATTAATGCCCCCTGCAATTACCACATTCTTATCAATAAGGTTACTTATGTTAGTGATTAATTGTTTTATATATTTAAGGGCTCCCGTTTTTGGCACATAGACATTTTTAATTGTTAGCTCTCTCTAATGGATAGTCCCTGTAATTATTATATAATGCCCTACTTCATCTCTTGTTACATCCTTCATTTTATAGTCTAGTTTGTATGATATAAGTATGGCTACTCCACCTTTCTTTGGACCTCAGTAGCATGATAGATAGTTCTCAATCCCCTCACTTTCAACTTCAAGGTGTCCTCAGGTCTAAAATGAGTCTCTTGTAGGCAGCAAATAGATGGGTCTTGTTTTTTTATCCATTCTGATATCTTATGTCTTTTGGTTGGAGCATTTAGTCCATTTACATTCAGTGTTATTATTGAAAGATATGGGTTTAGAGTCATTGTGATGTCTGTAGGTTTCATGCTTGTAGTGATGTGTCTGGTACTTTGTGGGCCTTGCAACATTTCACTCACAGAATCCCCCTTAGGATCTCTTGTAGGGCTGGTTTGTGGTGATGAATTCCTTCAATTTTTGTTTGTTTGGGAAGAACTTTATCTCTCCTATTCTGAATGACAGACTACCTGAATAAAGGTTTCTTGGCTGCATATATTTTCTGTTCATCACATTGAAGATTTTGTGCCATTCCTTTCTGGCCTGCCAAGTTTCAGTAGATAGGTCTGCCACTAGTCTTATGGGTCTGCCTTTATAAGTTAGAGCCTGTTTATCCTTAGCTGCTTTCAGAATTTTCTCTTTATCCTTGTATTTTGCCAGTTTCACTATGATATGTCATGCAGAAGATCGATTCAAGTTACATCTGAAGGGAGTTCTCTGTGCCTCTTGGATTTCAATGCCCTTTTCCTTCCCCAGATTAGGGAAGTCCTCAGCTTGATTTGTTCAAATACACCTTCAGCCCCTTTCTGTCTCTCTCTTCCTCTTCTGGATTTCCTATTATACTGATATTTTTCTGTGTGATTGCATCACTGATTTCTCTAATTCTCCCCTCATACTCCTGGATTTTTTTTATCTCCCTTTTCCTCAGCCTCCTATTTGTTCATAATTCTATCTTCTAATTCACCTATTGTCTCCTCTGCCTCTTCTGTTATGGTCGCCTCCATTTTATTTTGCACCTCATTTATAGCATTTTTTAGCTCCTCATGACTATTTCTTGGTCCCTTGATCTCTGTAGCAGTAGATTCTCTGCTGTCCTCTATGCTTTTTTCAAGCCCAGTGATTAATTTTATGACTATTATTCTAAATTCTTGTTCCGTTATATTGCTTAAATCATTTTTGATCAATTCGTTAGCTGTCGCTACTTCCTGGAGTTTCTTTTGAGGAGAGTTCTTCTGTTCCTTCATTTTGGGTATTCTCTGGGGTGGCTCCAAACTGCAGGGCACTTCTCCTGTACTGTCCAGAGTAATTTGTGTTGGTGCCTGGGGCCGCAGTCAGACCCGTTTTCTGCCCCCAGCCCATCTCTGGGGCCACAGTCAGACTGGTGTGTACCTTATCTTACCCTCTCCCAGGGCAGGACTCACTCTGTTGTGGTGTGGCCCCTTTCTGGGCTACTTGCACACTGCCAGGCTTGTGGTGCTGCTTCAATAGGATCTGGCATAGTAGCCAGGGTGGATCCGCAAGGTGCACAGGGTTGGGAGGCAAAGGCTTAGCTGGCTTTGCCGTGGGTGGTGCCGTGGTTGGCTTTGCCTTCCCCGCTGTGGGAAGGGCCCTGCAGCACTGTGAGGGAGCCATACCGATAGGAGGGATGGATCCAGAGAAGCACATTGTTGGGCATTTGCAATGTGCAAGCAAGTTCGGTGACTGGAACTGGTTCCCTTTGGATTTTCAGTTGGGGGATGGGAGAGGGAGATGGCACTTGCCAGTTCCTTTGTACCCCGCCTAGCTGTGTTCTGTCCTCCGGGCCTCAGCAACTCTCCCTTTGGTGTCCTCTTGCCCTCCTGGCTCTCCGAGAGCAGATCTGTTGACTTTTAACAATCCAGATGTTAAGTCCTGCTAGCTGTCAGAACTCTCACAGTCCAGCCCCTCCGCCTTTGCAAGCCAGACTCTGGGGCTCTGCCTTTCAGGGCGGGCTGCTCCTTTACTGCCCAGCTCCCTCCTGCCAGTCCGTGTTTGTGCACACCACCTCTCCACCCTTCCTACCCTCTTCTGTGGGCCTCTTGTCTACTCTTGTCTCCAGAAAGTCTGATTTGCTAGTCTTCTGGTGGTTTTCTGGGTTATTTAGGCAGATGTGGGTGGAATCTTAGTCATCAGTAGCATGCCGTGAGCCTTGCGTCCTCCTACGCCCCCATCTTCCCAAGCAAGAAAGCAAATTGCTTCACTTCTTAAGTGGACCCAAATGGAACATGTTTGGTATTTAAACTAATTTAAGATAGACATGTTTTATAGCCAGTGGCATTAAATATATTAAACTTTTTCTCCTACGTTTACCAAAGGTCAAACAACCTCATGTTATCTCTGTTGCAATTTGTTAACAAAAAGACAACTTAAGATGATGACTCATTATATCTCAAACCTTTTCATGGGTAATTGTTAAAATAGCTTTCAAAGTCTTTGGTAACATGAAACTTTAAAGTTTTGCTTGGTTTATAAACTGGATTGAATTCATTGGACATTTAAGCCTTTTCCAATTCTAATGGAATGCTGAAGCATTGATTATTAAACATAGGTCACATAGGTCATATAGTCACAATTGTGACTAAACAATGCCTCTTTTCATTCTTTTTTCACCAGAACACACATTCTCTAAACAAATTTCTATTCCTCTTTCTCAAGCAAAAAATCTCATTCATTCTTGCCCAGAATGTAAACAATTCTCCCCTACCTACTTGCTCCACGGAGTAAATCCTCAGGGCCTAACAGCCAACAAATTATGGCAAATGGATATTTTACCAGTATCATCTCTTGGTAAAACTGAATGTATCTATAGACACTTTTCCTGGATACATATGGGCTTCTGCCCAGAAGGAGGAATGTACCTCATATGTTATTTCTCATTTATTGGAATGTTTTACAGTGATGGATGTACCTGAAAAGATTACAACTTTTAATGCCCCAGCTTACACCTCAAAACAATTACAGCTCTTGTTACAATAGAATATGTGCCACTCCACTAAAATTCCTTATAACCCACAAGGTCAAGCCATCAGGGAACATGCAAATGGCCCCCTAAAATTATTTTTATTAAAACAAAAGGGTGGAAATGCCACCCCTAGGGCCAGATTAATGAGAGCCTTATTCCATTAAATTATTTACAATTAGAAAATTTACCTCTGCAATGCTCAAACATTTTCAAATGAAACAACTCTCAAAATCCAAGGTATGGCATAGATTGCCCAAAGAGGGGCTAATCTGGGAGGGTCAAATACATCTGTTAACCTGATAGAGAAGTTGCGCTGCTGTGTTTTCTCCTCCAAGTCCTGTATGGGTACCTAATCAGTTATTAAAACCACATCATGACGTGGCACCAGGGACTCAAGAATCCAATACCAAACTTCAAACTAACAGTGACCCCTCCCAATGGGATGTTGAATTCAAAGAAGAGGAAGACTAATCACTCAGCCAACCAAGATACCTCCTGGAGTGATGTTAAAAAAATTAACCTCACAGGCTGAAGAGCCTCTAATCAACACGGGCATGCCTGTGATCCCTGAAAATATGTTCCTTTCTGTCACCTCTTGCCTTACTGTCAACTTAGCTGAGGTAATACTCCTGCTAATGTGCCTGCATTCTTTACCTGTTTCTTCCAGTCACCCACACACTACTTTTACCTACTAGGCTCATCTTCTTAGCCCTCTTATGTTTAATTTAGTCTCTTGAGAAGATTCAGAAATTCTTATCTAATGACTCCTCTATTACTGGAGTCATTAGACTGGGTTCCCATTAATGCTGATGATTCATCTAACTATCCATCCCATAAGCTCCCAATAAATTGGACTTTTTCTCATTTGGGCATCACCTTTGTTCCTATTATAATCTTAATACTTGCAATATTAGTCAAAGTGTCTGTGTCCCTCTGCACAAACAATGGTATATGAATAGCATACTTAAAACACCAGAAGATGAATCTCGGGTAAGTACTATCAAATGTCAACATTTTTTTCCTGAAAACATGAATAATAAGAAACCTAACTTCTTTCCATTATGATACTTTTAGCCCCATATGAAATCCTAGGCTTGTGGGTCCAATACTCAGACTCAAATACCCCACTAATACCTATTCCTCTATTAAGACTTCCTCTTGATGCATTAACTTACCATTTGTTCAAAAAATTTTAAACAACTTAAAAATCATATTGCAAAAACAATTACAAGAGCCTCAACAAGAAATCCAACAGGCTACAATTAACACTCTTAATGATATATCTCACTGTATAAACCCAAAAAACTGGTTCTCTGCTTTCAATCTACACTCCTGGTTTAGTACTATTATAATATTGCTAATAATCTTGCTTTTTTGTTTCAGTTGTCAAAATGGTGTCTCTTTGCTCCTCTAACAAGTCACCCAAGATGTTCTTTACCAATACCCAAATGCTCACCACTTCCATGATAACTCCTGGTCCTTTTAATAAAAAATAATAGAGGGGATATGTAGAGTTATTTTTAGAGAGTGTATTGTAAGCACTGAAAAAGCCAATGGGGTAATTGCTGAAACATCAGCTATGTTCTGGTTTCAAGGTGTTCAGACACGATAGCACTATGAGATCCAGAGCCCCATAATCTCCCAGGAGCCAGTTAGGAGGCAGACCCACTGTAATTGCCAAGCAATTCCTGAAACTGCTCATCTTCCCTACATGCTTTCACATATAACAACAGATATGTATTTGGTTTATGTCTGGAAGCTCTTTGTGTTTTCCTCTCATGCTTTGACATTCTTTGATGTTTATACCTGGTGAACATGAAATAAAGACTCTTTCCAGTTGGCTAATGCTGCAGCTGCTGCTGCTGTTTTGCTAGCAGAAGCAGCCCTGCCCATCACTCATTCTAAGTGACTGAGAATTTTTTCTTCAGTGTTTGGCTACACAAGGCTGTCATTCAAAAGATAAGGAGAAATAAAGAGTTTCCACGACAAACAAAAACTAAAGGAGTTTGTGACCACTAAACCAGTCCTGCAAGAAATTTTAAGTGGGGCTCTTTGAGTTAAGAAAATATGAAACAAAGCAAAAATGACCAAAAGCAACAAAGACTCGAAAGTACTGGAGGACATCACCAGAAACTCCAACTACACAGGCAATACAATGGCACTAAATTTGTATCTTTCAGTATTCACTCTAAATGTCAATGGACTAAAGGCTCCATTCAAAATACATAGGGTACCAGAATGGATAACAAAACAAGACCTATCTATATGCTGTTTAAAAGAGACCCATTTTAGACCTAAAGACACCTGCAGATTGAAGGTAAGGGGATGGAGAGCTATCTACCATGCTAATGGTCACCAAAAGAAAGCTGGAATAGCCATACTTCTATCAGACAAACTAGGCTTTAAAATAAAGACAGTAAGAAGAGATTAAAAAGGGAAATATATCATAATGAAGGGGTCTAGCCACCAAAAAGATCTAACAATTGTAAGTATTTATGTGCCCAACTTGAGAGAACCCGAATATATAAATCAATTAATCACAAACATAAAGAAACTCATTGATAATAATACCATGATAGTAGGGTACTTCAACACCCCACTTACAACAATGGACAGATCATGTAAGCAGAAAATCAACAAGAAAACAATGGCTTTGAATGACACACTGGACTGGATGGACTTAATATATATACTCAGAACATTTCATCTTAAAGCAGGAGAATACACATTCTTCTCAAGTGAACATGGAACCTTCTCCAGAATAGATCACATACTGGGACACAAATCAGCCCTCAACAAGTACAAAAAGATTGAGATCATACCTTGCATATTTTCAGATTACAATGCTATGAAATTTGAAATCAACCACAAGAACAGATTTGGAATGCCATGAAATATATGGAGGTTAAACAACATACTACTAAAGAATGAATGGGTTAACCAAGAAATTAAAGAGGAAATTAAAAAGTACATGGAAACTGGGGCGCCTGGGTGGCTCAGTCGGCTAAGTGTCCGACTTCGGCTCAGGTCATGATCTCGCAGTCTGTGAGTTCGAGCCCCGCGTTGGGCTCTGTGCTGACAGCTCAGAGCCTGGAGCCTGTTTCAGATTCTGTGTCTCCCTCCTCTCTGACCCTCCCCCGTTCATGCTCTGTCTCTCTCTGTCTCAAAAATAAATAAAAGTTAAAAAAATTAAAAAAAAAGTACATGGAAGCCAATGAAAATGAAAACACGACAGTCTAAAACCTCTGGGATGCAGCAAAGGTGGATAGAAGAGGGAAGCATAGAGCAATCCAGACCTTCCTAAAGAAGGAAGAAAGGTCTCAGATACACAAGTTAACCTTACACCTAAAAGCGCTGGGAAAAGAACAGCAAATAAAGCCCCAAATCAGCAGAAGATGAGAAATAATAAAGAAATCAATGATATCGAAATTAAAAAAAAAAAAACAGTAGAACAGATTAATGAAACCAGGAGGTAGACTGTTGAAATAATTAACAAAATTGATAACACCCTAGCCAGATTGATCAAAAAGAAAAAGGAAATGTCCTAAATAAATAAAATCACAAATGAAAGAGGAGAGATCACAACCTACACCACAGAAATACACATAATAATAAGAGAATATTATAAGAAATTATATGCCAATAAATTGGGCAATCTGGAAGAAATGGACAAATTCCTAGAAACACACAAACTACCAAAACTGAAACATGAAGAAATAGAAAATGTGAACTGACCCGTAACCAGTAAAGAAATTGAATACATAATCATAAGTCTCCCAACAAATAAGAGTCCAGGGCCAAATAGCTTTCCAGGGGAATTCAACCAAACATTTAAAGAAGAGTTAACACTCATTCTTCTGAAGCTGTTCCAAAAAACAGAAATTGAAGGAAAACTTCCAAACTCATTCTATGAGACCAGCATTATGTTTATCCCAAAATCAGACAAAGACCACACTAAAAAGGAGAACTACAGACCAATTTCCCTTATGAACATGAATGCAAAAATTCTCAACAATATACTAGAAAACCAGATCCAACAATACGTTAAAAGAATTATTCACCAAGATCAAATGAGATTTATTCCTGGGATGCAACTCTGATTCAATAACCACAAATCAATGTAATACATCATATTAAAAAATGAAAGTATAAGAACCACATGATTCACTCAATAGATGCAGAGAAAGCATTTGACAAAATACAGAATCCTTTATTGATAAAAACCTTCAAGAAAGTAGGGATAAAAGGATCATACCCCAAGACCAAAACAGGAAAGGCCCACTACCAATATCATCCTTAGTGGGGAAAATCTGAGAGCTTTTGCCCTAAGGTCAGGAACACAAAAAGATGTCAACTCTCACCACTGTTATTCAACATAGTGTTGGAAGTCCTAGCGTCAGCAGTCAGGCAACACAAAGAAATAAAAGACGTCCAAACTAGCAAGGAAGAAGTCAAAATTTCACTCTTTGCAGATGACATGATACTCTATGTGGAAAACCCGAAAGACTCCATCAAAAACCATCTAGGAGTTTTCTGATCTGTTACTATAGAAGACTTATGAAAGAAATTGAAGGCACACACAAAATAGGGAAAACATTCCATGCTCATGGATTGGAAGACCAAATATTGTTAAAATGGTGATACTACCCAAAGAAATCTACATATTCAATGCAATCCCTATCAAAATAACAACAGAATTTTTCACAGAGCTAGAACAAACAATCCTAAAATTTGTATGGAAACAGAAAAGAACCTGAATAGCCAAACTATCCTGAAAAAGAAAACCAAAGCTGGAGGCATCACAATTCCAGACTTCAAACTGTATTACAAAGCTGTAATCATCAAGACAGTATGGTAATGGTACAAAAACAGACACATAGATTAATGGAACAGAACACAGTACCAGAAATGGGCTTCAAATATATGACCAACTAATCTTCAACAAACTAGGAAAGAATATCCAATGGCAAAAAGACAGTCTTTTGGAAAATGTTGGGGAAACTGCATGGTGACATTAGAAGAATGAAACTGGACCACTTTTATTTTGTGTACACCGTACACAAAAATTAATTCAAAATGGATGAAAGACCTAAATGTGAGACAGAAAGCTATAAAGTCCTACAGAAGAAAACAGGCAACCTAGGCCTAGACTGCAGCAACTTCTTACTTGGCATGTCTCTAGAGGCATGGGGAAAAAAGGGGAAAATGAACTATTGGGGCCTCATTAAGGTAAAAAAAAAACTTCACAGAGAAGGAAACAATCAGCAAAACTAAAAGGCAACAGATGGAATGGGAGAAGACATTTGCAAATTAAATATCAGATAAAGGATTAGTATCCAAAATCTATAAAGAACTTATCAAACTCAACACCCAAAATTCAAATAATCAAGTGAAGAAATGGGCAGAGCACATGAATAGACACTTTTCCAAAGAAGACATCCAGATGGCTAACAGACACATGAAAAATGCTCAATATTACTTATCATCAGGGAAATACAAATCAAAACTCTGATGAGATACCACCTCACACCTGTCAGAATGACTAACCTTAACAACTCAGGCAGCAACAGATGTTGGTGAAGGTGAAGAGAAAGAGGAACCCTTTTGCACTGCTGGTGGGAATGAAAATTGGTGCAGCCACTCTGGAAAACAGTATGGAGGTTTCTCAAAAAGTTAAAAATAGAATTAGCCTATGACCCAGCAACTGAACTACTAGGTATTTATCCAAAGGATACAGGAGTGCTGTTTTGAAGGAGCACATGCACGCTAATGTTTATAACAGTGCCACCTGTAGCCGCACATTGAAGAAAGAGTTCTCAGACACAAGACTGATGGGCATGCAGGGCTGCCTCTGTGAGAGAAACAGAAGTGGCATTAGTCTGCACATAGTCTTTATTTCATATTTCATTAGGTGTAAGTATCAAAGTATATCAAAGCATGGAAAGACAGCACACAGAATCTTTAAACCTTAGCCAGACCTATGTCTGGTGGCTATGTGAAAGTATGAAGGGAGTGCATGTGGTTTCAAGGAATGTCAGGGAGTTGCAGCAGGTGTTGTATCTAAACTATCCTTTGGGGGATCATGGGGCTCTGTATCTCATAATGCTACATGCTTGACAGCCTTGATGCCAGAACATTGCTGACATTTCAGCTATTACCCCATTCACTCTCCAGGACTTACAATACACTCTAGAAATAACTCCACATCTCCCTCACCCCTTTTGTATTTTATTTGCATGACCAGGAGTTGTCATGGAAGTGGTGAGCATCTGGATATTGTTAAAGAACTACTTGGGTGACATGTTAGAGGGGAAAAGAGACATAATCAGCTTGACAACTGCAACAAAAAATAAGATTATTAGCAATATTATAACAGTGTTGAACCAGGAGTATAAATTCAACCCAGAGAGCCAGTTTTTTGGGTTGATACAGTTAGAATTATTGTTGAGAGTGTTAATTGTGGCCTGTTGGCTTTCTTGTTGAAGTTGTTGTAATTGTTTTTGCAACCTGATTTTTCAGTTGGTAATGGAGGTTTTACATTTTTTTATTCATGTTTAAGGGGCAAGTCAAATGCCTGACTTAGATGTTGATGTATTTGATTCCAGTAGCCATCGTATGAAGTGGGAGTGATACAGTAGGTTGTGAAACCTGAGTCACATACAAGTTCTGATTGGGTGCACAATGCCTGTTGATTTTCTCCTATCCATACAATAACAGATTCTAATGCCTGAAGTTGGGTGACGATTTGTTGGTGAATCCTCACCTGCTTTTCTAAATCTAATGCAGTGCTTTGCATATATTGATTTATTTGTTGCGTGGTCTGTAAAGAGATGTCTATAGAGGCAGCTGCGGTGGCTGTTGTTGTTGCAAGTGCCCTAATGGTCAAAATAGTCTCCAACACGATGTCTAGAAACCTTTTGACTCTCTTTCTGTCTGCCAATGCAGAGGCAAGCTGTTGCAATGAGGACCCCCCCCCACTTGCCTAGGCAGACTTAATTCGACTGGCAGCCAAAGTTGTGCCTTTTGTTTGACAATATAGACAAAAGTCATATGTAAATGTGGTATGTAGTAAAGAAACAAGGGGTCACCCATGTTTTTTTTTCTAGGAAAATAGTGTGTGTCTCATTAAAATATGGAGCTACAGATGTAAGTAAGAAAATATATGGTCTTGTAGTTCGTATAAGAGTGCTGTTGATTCCATCAGTATAGGACCAGTTAAATTTGCCATGTATAAATGTAGCAGGACCGTGTATAAATTTTCTTTGGATAAATGGCAAGCCAATCCTCCAAGAGGAAGTTTTAATAGAGGAAGAGGTATTAGTGGAGTATTTAGTGGAGTATTAGTGGAGTCAAAAATTGGACCGCAAATCCGGGATTCCATATGGGGTTACAAGTGTCATAATGAAAAGGAAGTGACCAATTGCAGATTCGTGCTTCCCAAGTTCTATTACTTTCCATCACCATCAGTCGTTGGGGTCCCCAATTCTCAAGGAATGTATTGTTAAATAGGGATATTTGGGTAAAATTATAAGAATGGCATAAGTCCCCTGAGAAGCCATACTAGGACCCTATCTCTAGCCATGGTCTGGTACATACTGGCATTGGAGGTTTTGGTACTCGTTTTACCTCAGTTAGGTTTCTTACTATTCGTATTGTGAGGAAAAAAATGTTGATATTTGGTAGTACTTACCTGAGATTCATCTTCTGGTGTTTTAGTTATGATATTAATATACCATGTTTTGTGAAGAGGGACACAGAGGCTTCGGTTAGTATTTTGAGTGTTAGGATTATAATAGAAACATAGAGAGATGTCCAAGTGAGAAAGATTCCAATTTATAGAGATCCTATGGGATGGATAGTTAGACGAATCATCAGCGTTCATGGAAACTCAGTGTCCTCCGGTAATAGAGGAGTCATTAGATGATATAGGAATTTCAGGATCTTCCTAGGAGAATAGATCAAACATAAGAGGGCTAAGAAGATGAGTCCAGTAGGTAAAAGTAGAGTGTGGGTGAATATGCAGACATATTAGCAGGAGTATTACCTTGGTTGAGTTGGCAGTAAGGCAAGAGATGATGGATAGAAACATATTTTTAGGAGTCATGGGCATACACGTGTTGCTTAAAACCTCTTCAGCCTTTGAGGTTAATTTTTTAACATCACCCCAGGAGATGTCCCAGTTGGATTAGTGATTGATCTTCCTCTTCTTTTGATTAGAGATCCCACTGGGAGGGGCCACTGCCAACAGTTTGAAGTTTGGTATTGGATTCTTGAGTCCCTCCTGCCAGCTCATAATATGGTTTTATTAACTGAGCAGGTACCTACACAGGACCCTGAGGAGAAAACACATCAGCACAACCTTCCACCAGGTTAACAATTGTATTGGACCCTTCCATATTGGCCCCTCATTGGACAATCTGTACCATACCTTGGGTTTTGGGTGTTCCTGCCCCATTTGAAAATGTCTGAGCATTGTGGAATGAAAATTTCTATCTAACTGTAAATGATTTAAGGTGAATAGGGCTCTCATTAGTCTGGCCTTATGGGTGGCATTCCCCCCCTTTTGGCAAAGCAATATTAGAGTAACAAAAAGAAAAAGACGTCTAAATAAGAGTTTTTTGATAGTTGATATTTTTTGTTTATTTAGTTTTATGTTATTAACTTTTGTTTAGTTTGAATGTAGTTATTTAATTTTGGAAATTTTTACTCATACGTTTTATAACCTTAAAGATGTCAAACACCTGCATTTGTCTCAAAAGATATTTTTATAAATCTCTTTGAATATTAAACATATTTTGTAAGAGAATCAGTACAAAAAGTATAAATGATAAAAGACTTAAAAATGGATATGGTTAATAATGTGATATGAGAGTTTATTATGGTGCAATTGACAAGGAAATTTGGTTATTTTTGGAACATGTAACTTTTTGATAATTAGAATATCAAGTGATGACCTTATATGAAAACATATTAAAATTTTAAGAATTATATATAAATTTTTGAATATCCATAGCATTGACCTAAGCAATACAACCTAAGGTTTATCATTACTTGTTTGGCAGAGGTTTTTAAGTAACATATTAAATTAAAAGGGCCAATTGGTTAAAAAGATTTATTTACAATTTAAATCTTGGGAAATTTGTTAAAATCTTAGAAAGTTATGAAGCATATCTTACATAAGATTATATTTCATTATAAATTTTAATTATTTATTTAACCAAGGTGGCAATAAGAGATTTTAAAGGGAAATATGTAGGATTATATAGTTTTTAGCAAAACCTAGTTCTTAACATTGAGAAGTTTTGACTAAGTAATTAAAGACGTGATAAATACAAAACATAAAACTTTGGTGTTTTTTGGTAGACAAAAGAGAAAAGACCTTAGTTTACTTTTTTTTTTTCAAGAGAAGATCCACAATCCAAGAAAACTGTTTTATGAATAGAGGGAAAGGTAGAATTTTAATGTTGTATTAGTGTATTTTTAAAATCCATTTATTGTCCGAAATGTCATTTGCAAATATCTTTTCCCATTCCGTTGGTTGCCTTTTAGTTTTGTTGGTTGTTTCCTTTGCTCTGCAGAAGCTTTTGATCTTCATAAGGTCCCAGTAATTCACTTCTGCTTTTAATTCCCTTGCCTTTGGGGATGTGTCGAGTAAGAGATTGCTACGGCTGAGGTCAGAGAGGTCTTTTCCTGCTTTCTCCTCTAGGGTTTTGATGGTTTCCTGTCTCACATTCAGGTCCTTTATCCATTTTGAGTTTATTTTTGTGAATGGTGTGAGAAAGTGGTCTATCCAAAATCTATAAAGAGCTCACCAAACTCCACACCCGAAAAGCAAATAACCCAGTGAAGAAATGGGCAGAAAACATGAATAGACACTTCTCTAAAGAAGACATCCGGATGGCCAACAGGCACATGAAAAGATGTTCAGCGTCACTCCTTATCAGGGAAATACAAATCAAAACCACACTCAGATATCACCTGACGCCAGTCAGAGTGGCCAAAATGAACAAATCAGGAGACTATAGATGCTGGAGAGGATGTGGAGAAACGGGAACCCTCTTGCACTGTTGATGGGAATGCAAATTGGTGCAGCCACTCTGGAAAACAGTGTGGAGGTTCCTCAGAAAATTAAAAATAGACCTACCCTATGACCCAGCAATAGCACTGCTGGGAATTTATCCAAGGGACACAGGAGTGCTGATGCATAGGGGCACTTGTACCCCAATGTTCATAGCAGCACTCTCAACAATAGCCAAATTATGGAAAGAGCCTAAATGTCCATCAACTGATGAATGGATAAAGAAATTGTGGTTTATATACACTATGGAATACTACGTGGCAATGAGAAAAAATGAAATATGGCCTTTTGTAGCAACGTGGATGGAACTGGAGAGTGTGATGCTAAGTGAAATAAGCCATACAGAGAAAGACAGATACCATATGGTTTCACTCTTATGTGGATCCTGAGAAACTTGACAGGAACCCATGGGGGAGGGGAAGGAAAAAAAAAAAAAAGAGGTTAGAGAGGGAGAGAGCCAAAGCATAAGAGACTGTTGAGAACTGAGAGCAAACTGAGGGTTGATGGGAGGTGGGAGGGAGGAGAGGGTGGGTGATGGGTATTGAGGAGGGCACCTTTTGGGATGAGCACTGGGTGTTGTATGGAAACCAATTTGACAATAAATTTCATATATAAATTAAAAAAAAATAAAATCCATTTATTTTAATCTTAGTCTTTCCTAAGCATACATATAATTTTTTCCAAAGATTTCCCTTTATGTATCTTCTATAACTTACCCTTTGCATTTAGACTTTGTCCCAAGCCATTTTTTCCAAATAACTAGTCTCATTTTGGACAAAATTCCTTTCTTTTGCCTTTAACAAAAATGTATTCTCATTACTTATATCTTTCTTATATATCTCCTATTTTTCTACATACAGAGTTACTTCACTTATTTCCATCAGTCTTAATTGCATTTAGCAGAATTTTAGTATATTAGGAAAAACAGCGAGACAGTGTTACACTTCCCTTCATTAGGGATGGCCTGGGTGTTCTCCAGCAGTTAGGTTTTGGAATGAATATATATATATATATATATATATATTGATGTTGTTTGTTTTAAATTTTGTTCGTGTGCATTTTTATTTGTTTAAAATCTTGCAAGGAAAATGGAACCTTTATGGGGCCAAAGGTACCATGAGGTATTTTAGTCAATAGATACATTAAATGTGCCTTCCTTTTAGGGGGAAGATTTTTTATCCCTGAAAACCCTGGATAAGGAAGATATGAAGGTCTAACAGGTGGCTTTTCCTGAGAAAAGCCCTCAGAGGGGAAGTCTGCAAGTACTTGCCTTTCTTGGCTGCTTAAAGTGGACAGGAAGTGAGCACCTAATTTACAACTCTTACATAAGTTTGCCTGGTCATGTAAAGCAAACCTGCATATAAGGAACTTCTGACTATTTACCTTCTCTTCTGTAACATAGATCTAACTGTAAGATAGTACTGTTATGGCATCTAGCTCAGGCAGGTCTGGAAGATATTTATCTCATCCTCTTTTTTCACAAACACCACCGACATTGCCATTGTTACTTTCTCAGTCTCCAATTTGCAGCTATTTCCTGCCTCCCTGAAGTTCCCTTATGTTTTCCTGCCTAATGTTAGCCTTTTCCCTATATATTTCTCCGCCTGGAATAGGGCCTCTAACTGCCAT
Organism: Herpailurus yagouaroundi; assembly: GCF_014898765.1. Classification (NCBI taxonomy): domain Eukaryota; kingdom Metazoa; phylum Chordata; class Mammalia; order Carnivora; family Felidae; genus Herpailurus; species Herpailurus yagouaroundi. The sequence goes on along the minus strand of NW_024420424.1, from coordinate 465,866 downwards.
TAGGGAACAGGAACAATTATATTTCTGTCTTCTTCAAGCTGATAAAAGACGGTGTGGGGGTACAGCAGTCAGAGTCTACCAAAGGGTAGGCTAAGTGGTTCAAAATATTGTTTTATAGGAAGACTTGCACCCATGAGGTGACGTAAACATTGGTAGACATAAAGAGAAAAACACAAACTAGGGAATTATATTGACTAACAAGATGGCATCTCTAAGATAATGTCCCCAGTTTCCAAACCAGTTAAACAATCCAGGAGAGACCCTGACTTTGTCCAATTGTGCCCGAATGTCAACTATTAGTTGTGAGAATCTGTGAGAATTATTTTAGTTATGTTGAAACAACACATGTGAGGGAATTTCTCATAACCCAGGTGATGGAGGAACATAGAAGACATGATGCCACCAAGAAGGCTGGAGATGGATAAAACCCCAGAGGATAGAGAAAAAAGTCTCCCAGTTTTAAAGCCTATTAGTTTGGATAGATGAGTAGAGGCAGATTTTTTTTCAATTCCTGCCAACTATTTTAATCAAGTTTTTCTTGTAAAGCATGAATAGCAATGTGGCATAAGTTCTAGTTATGTAAATGAGTGATCTTTATTGGTCCAAGAGCATTTTTTTTAAGTAGCGCCCTATGCACTCCCAAAAGGCCATTTCAAGGTATCCCTCAGTGGGGTACCATGGGCATTGCTGATAAATTATGGAAAACAATTGGGTTAAATCTTTGGGGCTGTACATCCTGATGAGTGCAAAAGCATATGGAGTTGCTCCTTATGTATACTCTGCTGTTTAGACAGTGAAACTGCCATGATAGGCAAACATGAAAGCAAAAGTAAAAGAGACAAAATAATGAAGGGTTATGCACTCCTGATTGGAAAAGGAAAGATTAGGGATATTTGCTGGTCTCCTTGTGGACACTGAGTGGTAGTAGTTCCTACCTGAATTAGCGGATGTCCTTTTCCCTTTTATGGGTCTGAGAGATGAGGTATGCAGCTAGGAGCCAGTCGATTCTGCTAATCTCTGTTCAGGCGCCACTTGTAGCCACAAACTGAAGAAAACATTCTCAGTCACTTAGACTGAGTAGATGTGCAGGGTTTCCTCTGCCAGCAAAACAGCAGCAGCAAACTAGAAATAGTCTTTATTTCATGTTCACCAGGTATAAATATCAAAGAATGTCAAAGCATGGGAGGAAAACACAAAAAGCCTCCAGACATAGAGAAAATACACATCTGGTGTTTATGTGAAAGCGTGCAGGGAAGATGTGCAGTTTCAAGGACTGCTAGGCAATTACAGAGGGTTTGTTCCCTAACTGGCTTCTGGGAGATCATGGGGCTCTGGATGTCATAGTGCTATCCCGTTTGAAAGCCTTGAGACCAGAATAATCCTGACGTTTTAGCAATTACCCCATTCACTTTCCCAGGGCGTAGGATACAATCTCTGTAAATAACCATATAGCCTGGGCTGGATACAGAATTCTTGGCTGCATAGTGTCCAATTCAGCATTTGACTATATCTTGCCACTCGTTTCTGGCCTGCCAAGTTTCTGTGGATAGGTCAGCTGTGAACCTGATCTGTCTTCCCTTAAAGGTTAAGGACATTTTTTCCCTTTCTGCTTTCATGATTCTTTCCTTGTCTCTGTATTTTGTGAATTTGACTATGATATGCATTGGTGATGGTTGGTTTTGGTTGAATCTAATGGGAGTTCTCTGTGCTTCTTGGATTTTGATGTCAGTGTCCTTCCCCAGATTAAGAAAGTTTTCCACTATAATTTGTTCACATACATCTTTGGCCCCTTTTACCCTCTCTTTATCTTCTGGGATTCTGATGATTCAGATGTTATTTCTTTTTAATAACTCACTTAGTTCTCTCGTTCTTGTATCATGCTCTTTTGCCTTAGTTTCTCTCTTTTTTTCTGCTTCATATTCTCCATAATTTTGTCTTCTATATCGCTGATTTACTGCTCTGCTGTGTCCACCCTTGCCACCGTAGCATCCATTCAAGATTGCATCTCAGTTATAGCATTTTTAATTTCATCCTGACTAGATTTTACTTATTTTATTAGAAAGTGATTCTATGCTTTTGCAACCTCAGCTAGTATCCTTATTATCATGGTTCTATATTCTAGTTCACACATTTTGCTTATGTCTTTGTTGATTAAGCTCCTGGCTGTCATTTCTTCCTGTTCTTCTTTTGGGGGTGAATTCCTACATTTTGTCATTTTGGAGGAAAAAACATTAATAAAATATAAAATTAAAAAATTAAAAACAACACAAAAAATCAAATAAAGGAAGCTAGATCCTAAGTGTATTTTGATCTGATTGTTGAAAGAAGCTTGATAGAATAGAGACAAAATGGAAAGAATAATAAAGAAAAGGAAAAAAAAAGGTACTAAACACTTAAACATTTAAAAAAATCTATATAGCAAAATAAATAAAATGAAATGAAGAAAGTGAAATAGCATAAAAACTACAAAAAAATGAAAACCATAGTAAAAGTATTTTTTAACCATTATAAATATGTTTCTTTTATTTTTTATTACATATTTTAAAATTTGAATTTATTGTCAAATTGGCTTCCATACAAAACCCAGTGTTCATCCCAAAAGGTGCCCTCATCAATACCCATCACCCACCATCCCCTACCACCCACCCCCCATCAACCCTCAGTTTGTTCTCAGGTTTTAAGAGTCTCTTATGCTTTGGCTACCTCCCTCTCTAACCTCTTTTTTTTTCTTCCCCTCCCCCATGGACTTCTGATAAGTTTCTCAGGATCCACATAAGAGTGAAACATATGGTATCTGTCTTTCTCTGTATGGCTTATTTCACTTAGCATGACACTCTCCAGTTCCATCCACGTTGCTACAAAGGGCCATATTTCATTCTGTCTCATTGCCATGTAGTATTCCATTGTATATAGAAACCACAATTTCTTTATCCATTCATCAGTTGTTGGACATTTAGACTCTCTCCATAATTTGGCTATTGTTGAAAGTGCTGCTATAAACATTGGGGAACAAGTGTCCCTATGCATAAGCACTCCTGTATCCCTTGGGTAAATTCCTAGCAGTGCTATTGCTGGGTCGTAAGGTAGATCTATTTTTAATTTTTTGAGGAACATCCACACTGTTTTCCAGAGCGGCTTCACCTGTTTGCATTCCCACCAACAGTGCAAGAGGGTTCCCGTTTCTCTACATCATCTCCAGCATCTATAGTCTCCTTATTTGTTCATTTTAGCCACTCTGGCGTGAGGTGATACCTGAGTGTGGTTTTGATTTGTTTTTTCCCTGATGAGAAGCGATGTTGAGCATCTTTTCATGTGCCTGTTGGCCATCTGGATGTCATCTTTAGAGAAGTGTCTATTCATGTTTTCTGCCCATTTCTTCACTGGGTTATTTGTTTTTTGGGTGTGGAGTTTGGTAAGCTCTTTATAGATTTTGGAAAGTAGCCCTTTGTCTGATATGTCATTTGCAAATATCTTTTCCCATTCCGTTGGTTGCCTTTTAGTTTTGTTGACTGTTTCCTTTGCAGTGCAGAAGCTTTTTATCTTCATGAGGTACAAATAGTTCATTTTTGCTTTTAATTCCCTTGCCTTTGGGGATGTGTCAAGTAAGAAATTGCTGCAGCTGAGGTCAGAGAGGTTTTTTCCTGCTTTCTCCTCTACGGTTTGTATGGTTTCCTGTCTCACATTCAGGTCCTTTATCCATTTTGAGTTTATTTTTGTGAATGGTGTGAGAAAGTGGTCTAGTTTCATTCTTCTGCATGTTGCTGTCCAGTTCTCCCAGAACCATTTGTTAAAGAGACTGTCTTTTTTCCATTGGATATTCTTTCCTGCTTTGTCAAAGATTAGTTGGCCATACTTTTGTGGGTCTAATTCTGGGGTATCTGTTCTATTCCATTGGTCTATGTGTCTGTTTTTGTGCCAATACTATGCTGTCTTGATGATTACAGCTTTGTAGTAGAGGCTGAAGTCTGGGATTGTGATGCCTTCTGCTTTGGTCTTCTTCTTCAAAATTACTTTGGCTATTCAGGGCCTTTTGTGGTTCCGTACAAATTTTAGGATTGCTTGTTCTAGCTTTGAGAAGAATGCTGGTGCAATTTTGATTGGGATTGCATTGAATGTGTAGATAGTTTTGGGTAGTATTGACATTTTAACAATATTTATTCTTCCAACCCATGAGCACGGAATGTTTTTCCATTTCTTTGTATCTTCTTCAATTTCCTTCATAAGTTTTCTATAGTTTTCAGCATACAGATCTTTTACATCGTTGGTTAGGTTGATTCCTAGGTATTTTATTGTGATGAAGAGAAAAAATATGCACCTGAGAATCCTTTATCCAGCAAGTCTGTCATTTAGAATTGAAGGAGAGATAAATGTCTTCTAAAACAAACAAAAACTGAAGGAATTCATCACCACTAAACCAGCCTTACAAGAGATCCTAAGGGAGATCCTGTGAGACAAATACCAGAGACATCACTGCAAGCATGAAACCTACAGACATCACAATGACTCTAAACCCATATCCTTCTATTTTTTAATTAAAAATAGTAAATTTTTTTTTTCTGTATCCAAGATAAAGAAATGAACGGAAGGGAAAAAAGAAAGAAAAAACAATTTAAACAAAGACAGAAGGAAAAAAAATAAATTAAAAAAAAAAAAAACAACGAATAGATGAACCAGCAAACAGAATGAAACTCGAATGAAGTTACATCCAGTCTTCCCTAGAACTCAAATTATGAAGCACTCTATGCAGTCCATACATTATGCAGGTGGAGGGACTTGTGTTGGCCTCTAGGGGATATGCTTGGATGGTGCAATTGGGCGGGGCTTGGTGTAACGGTTCTGTTTTCCACTAGGTGGAGCTGCTTAGCTTACTGAGTGGATTGGTATAGTTCACATGTGCATGTGCATGTATACACTTGTGCTGGAGAGGTAAAAATGTCTTCACTCAGCTTCCTAGTCTTTGGCACAGGAATTTTGCACTCTCACTGACCCACAGTCCAGCATCCCTCTTTTGTGTCAGGCTTCTGTCTACTCCCTGTGTCTACCCTGTCCATGTCCAAGCTGTCAGCCTGCCAGGTGGCACCTCCCTCCAGAGTTTTATCTCAGATGGGGCTGTGTTTCAAAACCCCTCACTTCAGAGTACCATGTGGCTTGTACCCATGCCAAATCTGTGGGGCAGGGTCTCACTGAACAGTGGCAACGTGCCAGCTGGCCCCAGACAACGTTCGTACAATCATGTAGCAGCAGAGTTTCAGAGATTATGTCGAATCACAACAAAAAGCTGGTGCCAGGTTTCACCACACTCCTGCATCTTTGTCCCATTACCAGCAAACGTGGCTGCTCTCTGGGGTCCGCTGGGACCCTTGCCTGTGAGGAGGCCATATGGCCTCTACCAAATGCTCTCCAAACAGGGGAACTGCTTCTCCCTGTGTGGCACATGGACCCCTCAGACTCCACTACCTGCTCCAGGGGATTTGCCCTACTTCACCAGAGCACCACCAGGCACTGTGCTCCAGAACTTCAGACTCTGTGCTCCACTATTTATAGAATTTAATGCTGTTGAAACCCTCTGCTTTCTCCCCATCAGTAGATTTTGGGAACAGATTTCTTGTTCAGTCACTTGTGAGTGTTTTCATTCTTTCTCTTTCTCTCTACCTACTTCCAGGGGAGTATTTTTCCTGTACTTTCCTGGTGTGCCACATTCTCCACTTCTTTCTCTGTCCTCTCTCTGCAAAAACATCTCCCTACCCTCCTTGGCTTTTCTCTCCCCCAGTTCACCTCTCCACACTGTGTACCCACTGAGTTCTGTGGCTCCAGTTATGCAGACTGTTATGTTAATCCTTAGACCAATTACCTAGGTGTGCAAAATGGTATGGTGCTGATCTAGCTGCATTTCAGTGATGAGACAAGCTGAGAACTTCCATGCTGCTCGGCCATCTTGCCTAACACCCCTGAGTGACTAATTTCTATTCTCTCTCTGGCCTACTTTGTTTCCACATTTTAATTTGATAGTTTAAATCATGAAAACTGCCTTTTTTCATTTTGGATTCAGTAAGCACACTTACAAAACATATATCACATGATCAATCTTAACAATCACTCACAATTTTAAAGATACATTTTTGACTTCAGAACTTATTTTTGCCAACTTCACCTTTGTGTAAAAGTGATAGATATTTAAACTGTACATGTAATGAGATGATATGCCATCTGCTGGCAAGATTTCCAATATCTTAAGTGGACACATTTAAATAGCCTCTGTTTTTGATGATGCTAGAAAAAAAGGTGTTATTTGAATATATGTTATATAGCTCAATGCCACCTGAAATTGCTCTTAGCCATTTTGTAGTTTTGGATTTTTGATATACAATGCAAAATTCATTAAAAAAATTTATCTTCAAACAAAATATTTTCATTCTGGGGAATGATAATTTTTTGGCCTATGATGCCTGCAGCTGAGGTCTGAGAATCATATAAACTTGACTTTGCTCTAATGATTTTTCTGGGCTGGCTCAAAATAAGATTGCTATTATCACAGGACTTACTGCAGTGGTCATTGCAGATTAAAGATCTGCAGAAGAAAATTTAGTTTCCAACTCCTCCCTGCCTTAATAGCAGCATGACACTTTTTATGATGTTCTCAATTGCACATAGAGGCAACAGATATAGACTTAAACTCCCATAAAAAGACACTGAGGTTTTTCTAAGTTACTAAACCTTTCTTTACTAATTCTTCCCCAACCCTTTCAAAAAACATAAAAGAATTTTATTACACCCACAACCACCCACATAACTCTACAAACAGTTTTATTTAACTTAAACCCCCTATAGGGGTTTATATTTCACCTCTGGACACTTCTGAAATTTCAGCTCAGAAGATTTATTCAGAAGTAGAAGAAAAGTTTCTTTTATTTATTTTTATTTTTTGTGTATTTTTTACATTTAAATTCAAGTTAGTTAACATATAGAATAGTATTGGTTTTAGGAGTAGAACCCAGTAATTCATCACTTCCATATAACACCCAGTGCTCATCAAGTGTGATTTTCTAACCCTCAAATGTCAGTTTGTTGGTGAGGACAAGATGTAAGGGAAGAGTTACAGATCTGCTGCCAGTCTGCTACAAACCGAGCTGTAACGAAGGTATCACAGATAGGAGAAATTGTTCCATTTCCTTCATCTCCATGCCGTCTTTCATTCATTTGCCTTTCATCCATCCTTCCACCTATTCATTTCACAACTACCTTCAAGGCACTGATCTAAACCAGATAATGTCCATGGAATTTACATGCTGGTAGAAGGATATGGGCTACAAAACAGTTATTTTTTTAATTTATTTATTTTAATTCAAGTTAGTAGTATTGGTTTCAGAAGTTTCATCTCTTACATATTGGTTTCATCACTTACATATAACACCCAGTGCTCTTCCCAACAAGTGCCTCCTTAATGCCCATCACTCATTTAGCCCATCTCCCCACTCACCACCCCTCCAGCAACCCTGTTTGTTCTCTTTATTTAGGATTCTTTTACAGTTTGCCTCCCTTTTCTGTTTTTAATCTTATTTTTCTTTCACTTACCCTACGTTCATCATTGTGTTTCTTAAATTCCACATGTGAGTGAAATCATGATATTTGTCTTTCTCTGACTGGTTTTGCTTAGCATAATAAACTCGAATTCCATCTACGTTGTTGCAAATGGTAAGATTTCAGAAGAAAAGTTACTTTTAAAGTAAAAAGAGAAATTTACATCTAATAACAGATTGGAATTAAGCATTCAATTTTATAATTCAAGTGAGATCAATTAAAGGCAGTTAAATGAACTGTCTTAGAAACATCTTCCATGGAATATTTATATATCCACTTTAATTTATTACACATGATGTTCTTTTAACCTTTTATCTAATATCTAATTCAGTATTAAGAAACACTAACTTACTTTAAAGCCTTCAGATTTCTTTTCTCAAGTAAGAAATTGTTAGTCTTCCCTGGTCCAAATACTACTGATGCTTATCTGTTAGAGATGGTGGCTATTGTTTCTTATAAACTTTATGCCAAAAGAATATTAATTATTATATACATAATGTTTAGATGATAAGTGTAAAGTCTTCAAATATCTTATAAATAGCATATTTGAGTTTGGCAGCATATAGACTATTACATTAGTAAATAAAATTATCTCTACTCGCCTCCAGTTTCCTAAAAATGTCCTAAAAAATGTCCACCAAGTGACGTATCATGGTTTAAAAAAATGTTACTACCATTATTGTTAATAATAATTAATCATAAGTGTTTCTTCTATTACCCTTTAAATTATTGTTGATAATAATTAATCATAAGTGTTTCTTTCTTCTCTTACCCTGTGGCTTCCTATTTTGATCTACAGATCCATATTTCCAAATGCCTCTGAATTTCTATTGGTACCATAAATTTAAACCATGAAAAATGAAGCTCATCTTCTTCAAGTTTATATCTCCTGTTGGGTCCCCAAACTCTACTAATGGATTTGCTATCTTCACAAGCATCTACAGTCACCATATACTCTTTATTTACTTCCTCAAATCTAAATTGGTGTCAAGTCCTTCTAATTTTACCTTTGCAATCTTTATTATACCTGTTCATTTCCTTAAATATGTGAGACAATTATTATAGTCTAGGCTCTCATAATTTCACACCTGGACTATGGCAATAGCCACAACTGTTTTCCATGCCATTAATACTTTCCACTTCAATATAGTGTTCACATTGCTGGCAGAAAAAAAAAATCTAAAAATGTGCCTCTGCTTTTATTACATGGATACTCACTCAAGGTTCTTTATTACCTACAGCATAAAGCCCAAACTCTTTACAGTAGTATTGAAGGTCCTCATTAATCTGTTCCTAACCTACCATCTAGTTTCCTGTCTATATACTCTTGTCTGAACTCGCACACATCTTACATTAAAGCTATAACCACACCCTGCAACACACTTAAATAATAGTACACCTTTTGTGAATCCTTAATCACAGAATATCTTCCCTATATTTTATTTCCTATTTATGCTCTTATAGCATATTGTACCTCTGATAAAGTGGTTTTTAGTTTAAGTTGTTTTGGGTAATGAACACAGTGAGCTCAATCACAGTCTAGTTTCTGCAAAATCCTCTTCAGGCTTTTGATATTTGGGATAGTCAAAGGGACACATTAAAGATTCAGTCTTTTAGTATTTATAAACTGTAACCTTATAATAAGTTAGAGCCTGAGAAAGGTACTCATCCAGATGAAAGTAGTTAAATTCCTCAAAAAAGGTGTTTGCATAACTACATTTTAATATTTTATTGTGAATCCCATGGAAGAAAATAATATGAAGAATGTTTTTACATTTTTAACTGTAGCATTTGTCACCATCAGCTGGATATTATGATACTTTGTGTATATACATATATTTTCACTAGCTCATAAACTGGTATACAGGGACTGTATCTTGCACATCTTATCACATACCACATTGCTCTACATAATGAAAGGTGCTATATAACTATGTCTTCTTGAACTATGAAACAGAATATTTTTTTAGTTTATAAAATAATTTATTTAACAATGATTAACTTTAAACAATATCAGATATGATTTCTCACATATGCACATATTCACAACCAAATTCAAGGAACCCATCTACTCAGTAAAAAAAATGCACACGAGAATACAATGTTAATCCAAATTGGAATACTGGTTAGATCACTTGTTGCTTTGGATTGTCGAGTCATGCATTACCTTTCATTAACCAAGTTAACAAAAATGAAGGATTTGGAGCCCTTATCTATAGTTGCATCTTATTATTGTCTTATAAAATAACTTTATCCATCATTTTTTTATTTATATATGAAATTTATTGTCAAATTGGTTTCCATACAACACCCAGTGCTCATCCCAAAAGGTGCCCTCCTCAATACCCATCACCCACCCTCTCCTCCCTCCCACCCCCCATCAACCCTCAGTTTGCTCTCAGTTCTCAACAGTCTCTTATGCTTTGGCTCTCTCCCACTCTAACCTCTTTTTGTTTTCCTTCCCCTCCCCCATGGGTTCCTGTTAAGTTTCTCAGGATCCACGTAAGAGTGAAACCATATGGTATCTGTCTTTCTCTGTATGGCTTATTTCACTCAGCATCACACTCTCCAGTTCCATCCACGTTGCTACAAAAGGCCATATTTCATTTTTTCTCATTGCCACGTAGTATTCCATAGTGTATATACACCACAATTTCTTTATCCATTCATCAGTTGATGGGCATTTAGGCTCTTTCCATATTTTGGCTATTGTTGAGAGTGTTGCTATGAACATTGGGGTACAAGTGCCCCTATGCATCAGTACTCCTGTGTCCCTTGGATAAATTCCTAGCACTGCTATTGCTGGGTCATAGGGTAGGTCTATTTTTAATTTTCTGAGGAACCTCCACACTGCTTTCCAGAGCGGCTGCACCAATTTGCATTCCCACCAACAGTGCAAGAGGGTTCCCGTTTCTCCACATCCTCGCCAGCATCTAGAGTCTCCTGATTTGTTCATTTTGGCCACTCTGACTGGCGTGAGGTGATACCTGAGTGTGGTTTTGATTTGTATTTCCCTGAGAAGGAGCGATGCTGAACATCTTTTCATGTGCCTGTTGGCCATCCGGATGTCTTCTTTAGAGAAGTGTCTATTCATGTTTTCGGCCCATTTCTTCACTGGGTTATTTGCTTTTCGGGTGTGGAGTTTGGTGAGCTCTTTATAGATTTTGGATACTAGCCCTTTGTCCGATATGTCATTTGCAAATATCTTTTCCCATTCCGTTGGTTGCCTTTTAGTTTTGTTGGTTGTGTCCTTTGCTGTGCAGAAGCTTTTGATCTTCATAAGGTCCCAGTAATTCACTTTTGCTTTTAATTCCCTTGCCTTTGGGGATGTGTCGAGTAAGAGATTGCTACGGCTGAGGTCAGAGAGGTCTTTTCCTGCTTTCTCCTCTA
>NW_024420424.1:416846-449898 GCF_014898765.1 Herpailurus yagouaroundi | reverse complement strand
CATTTTGGATAGTCCCTGGCGTGGTGAGGACCTGCAGGGCACTTCCCCTGTGCTGTGGTGTATAACTGGAGTTGGTGGGCGGAGCCGCAGTCAGACCTGATATCTGACCCCAGCCCACCGCTGGGGCCACAGTCAGACTGGTGCGTGCCTTCTCTTCCCCTCTCCTAGGGGCGGGATTCACTGTGGGGTGGGGTGGCCTGTCTGGGCTACTTGCACACTGCCAGGCTTGTGATGTTGGGGATCTGGCGTCTTAGCTGGGGTGGGTAGGCAAGGTGCACAGGGGCAGGAGGGGCAGGCTTAGCTTGCTTCTCCTTAGGTGATCCACTTCAGGAGGGGCCCTGTGGCAGCAGGAGGGAGTCAGATCCGCTGCAGGAGGTTTGGCTCTGCAGAAGCGCAGAGTTGGGTGTTTGGGCGGAGCGAACAAGTTCCCTGGCAGGAACTGGTTCTCTTTGGGATTTTGGCTGGGGGATGGGCAGGGAAGATGGCGCTGGCGAGCGCCTTTGTTCCCCACCAAACTGAGCTCTGTCATCCGGGGGCTCAGCAGCTTTCCTTCCCTTTGTCCTCCAGCCTTCCCGCTTTCTGAGCAGAGCTGTTAACTTATGACCTCCCAGCTGCTAAGTCGCGCTTGCTGTGGGAACACAGTCCTTCAGGCCCCTCCGCTTTTTGCAAGCCAGACTTGGGGGCTCTGCTTGGCCGGCGAGCTGCCCCTCCGCCCCGGCTCCCTCCCGCCAGTCCGTGGAGCTCGCACCGCGTCGCCGCCCTTCCTACCCTCTTCCGTGGGCCTCTCGTCTGGGCTTGGCTCTGGCGACTCCGTTCTGCTAATCCTCTGGTGGTTTTCTGGGTTATTTAGGCAGGTGTAGGTGGAAACTAAGTGATCAGCAGGTCGCGCGGTGAGCCCAGCATCCTCCTACGCCGCCATCTTCTCTCCAACTCTATCCATCATATTTTCAAGTTGCAGGAGAAATCCATACTTTATTTTTCAAGAATAATTAATTAATTGAATATTTTTCCATGACTGTTTTTTTTTTAAATGTGTCATCATATTTCTTATCTGTTCTAGAATAATGTATGTTGTGGGAGTTTGGTTTTTTTTTAATATTATAGTGTACCTCATAACACAAACTATTGACATATAACTTGGAAAAGATGATTCATATTCATAGTCTCACATGATAGACTTATAATCTTAAAACAGTCATACTCAGTCTTATCCACATGAGTGCATACACAGTCATACAATGGAAGTGCCACTTTTCTAAAATTTATTTATCCTTATGTCACTCAGTGCTTACTGTTTCCATTAAAATATACTAGTTAAGACTCAGAAGATAAGATGGCAGGGTAATAGGAGGACCCTAAGCTCATCTCTTCCCTCAAACACAACTGGATAACTATCAAATCATTCTGAAGACCCAAAAAATTGACCTGAGAATTAGTAGAACAATCTGCACAACTAGTGTGAAAAAGAGACCACATCACAGAAGATGGGAAGTGTGGAGATGTGGTTTGAAAGAGAAACAGATCACATGCTCTGGAAGGGAGGGAGGCTTGACCATGAAGAAAGGCAAGAGAGAAGAGTACACAGAGGAATATACAAGGAGAACACTTTCTCAAAGCCATTGGCTGGGAAAATGAGACGGGTTGACTTTTTTGAGTTTTTTGCAATCACTTGGGCTTGAAGACTAGAGTTTTAAAGGTCCGTGGGCTTAGCTGGGGTAGATCCTTGAGGTGTTGCCCTACTCCTGGAGAGAAAGAAGGCAGTTAACCTGGGGACACACTATGCAATCTGAAGAATGCCTGGGGCCCACAGTGGGAGATGACTTGCTCTTCTTGGAGCTCCTGGGTGAGCAGTGGCATCATGGGTACACCATTCCAGGGACAAAAGAGCCAGTGGGTGACTTTTCCCTCCCCCACCAGGTTAACTTGGCAGAGTAACATGCCAAGGGGAGCTTAGCCCAGAAACTGGCTGCCTAGCTTACTTGCTCCAAGTCAACACCCTTGTGCTCTTGTCCAGATGTCCTCCTCAGTGAAACCTACAATAGTCTCAGTGCTTCAAGTCTCTCCCCTAGAAAACTAGTGCTGGTCCCCACCACACTACATCCCTAAACTTATCTATTAAATATCAGAAGAATTGGTTGGGATATAGGCTGGAGGGCAATGTGTTGCTCCCAGAGAGAAGGCAAGCAAAGAACCCAGATGCAGACAACCTGAAAACAATTTGAAAAATACCTGGCATGCACAGTGGGGAGAATATTCTGTTTTTTGGGGGTGTTTCCCTGAGAGCAGAAAACACAGAGACTCCTCTCCAGGAACAAAATAGCTGACCAGTGCCATTTCCGTCCCCCACCCTTTAACATAAACACAGAACTACCTTCAGTAAAGACCACAGTGCCAACACTGGCTGCCTAACCTGCTTACACCAACTTTCACACTGCTGCAATCTGCCAGTTCTCCCCTTCTCATTCAAGTTTGCCTCAATCTCAGCAGTGTGGGCGCCTTTCCTAGAAGACCAATAAAAACCCTGCCCACACTGTATCTCCCAAGCAGAGGCTTCTGCAAGGCTTTAGTTCTAGTGGAAGTAATATCAGGTCTCATTTAACAAGCAAGTCAGAGAAAACCTACTTAAAATTCACCACACTTTGACCAAGGTCCAAAACCTGAACTCTGCAGGCAAGGAGAGGCTCTACAGATGACTGGCATAAAGGACAGAGCACCCAAAACACCACAGCAGACTGCAAGCAGCACATACCAGAGACACTCCCTGTAACATCAGGCACTGGACACTATATAACCTCTTCTTCATAAACCCATTACTCTCAGCAGAAGGAAACAAAATGGGTTTTTTTTAACACATGTAAGACAGAGACTTAGACAACATGCCAAGATGGAAGAATTCATACCAAATGAAACAAGAAGAGAGGGTCACAGCCTGAGATTTAAGCAAAATATGTATAAGTAACATGCTTGATGGGGAATTTAAAGAAAACATCATGAGGAAACTTGAGAGGCTTCAGAAACAAATGGTAGAGTTCAAGAAGGCCTTAACTGCAGAGATAATACAGTTACATAAAAAATGCAGTGTCTGAGATTCAAAACAGAATCAATGCAATGAACACAAGGATGGAAGAATCAGAAGAATGAATATGTGATATAGAAGATTAAAATAATGGCAAAGAAAAAAAAGTTGAACAAAAGAGAAGAAAAAGAATTATATAACACTAGAATAGATTTAGGGAACTCAGTGGCTCCATCAAATATACTAGCAGTCATACTATAGGAGTACCAGAAGAAGAGAGAGAGAGGAGGCAGAAAATTTATTTAGAAAAAAAAAAGAAAGCAGAAAACTTCCTTAATCTGGGAAAGGAAACAGACAGTCAAACCCAGGAATCACAATTTCCATCAAAATCAACAAAAGCAGGCCAACACCAAAACATATCATAATTAAACTTGCAAAATAAAGTGATAAAGAAAAAATCCTAAAAGCAGCAAGACAACAGAAGTCCCTAACTTTAAAGGGAAGACTCATAAGACGAGCTGCAGATTTCTAAACAGAAACTTAACAAGCCTGAAGGGAGTGGCATGATATATTTAAAATGCTGAATGGGAAAAATCTTCAAGCCAGAATATTCTACCCAACAAGGCTTTCATTCAGAAGTAGAGATAGTTTCTTAGAAAAACAAAAATGAAAGGAGTTAGTGACCACTAAACCAGCCCTGTAAGAAATATTAAAGGAGACTCTTTGACTTGAAAGGAGAGACAAAAAAAATTACAAAGACAACAAAGGAACAGAGAAAATCTCCAGAAATAATAACAAAACAAGTAATAAAATGGCACTAAATACACATTTATCAATAACTGCTCTGAATGTAAAGGGACTAAATGCTCCAATCAAAAGACATATGATGACACAATGGATAAAAAACATGACCCATCTATATTCTCCCTGAAAGAAACTCATTTTAGGCATAAATACCCTTGAGGATTTAAATTGAGGGGATGGAGAAACATTTACCACGCAAATGGATATCCATTTATCAAAACGGATTAAAAAAAACAAGACCCATCTATATGCTCCCTAAAAGAGACTCATTTTAGGCATAAAGACACTTGAGGATTGAAAGTGAGAAGATGGAGAAGCATTTACCATGCAAATGGATATTAAAAGAAAGCTGAAGTAGCCATATTTACATCAGACAAACTATATTTTAAACCAAAGACTGTACCAAGAGGTTAAGAATGGCATTCTATCATAATAGAGGGTACACTCCAACAAGAAGATATAACAATTGTAAATATTTATGCATCCAAAATGTAGCACCCAAATATACAAAAGAGTTAATACTAAACACAAAGGAACTCATTGATAATAAGTAAGGAACTTTAACACCCCACTTACATCAATGGACAGATCATCTAAGCAGAAAATCAACAAGAAAGCAATGGCTTCGAATGACCAACTAGAGCAGATGGACATAACATATATTCAGAACTTTCAATCCTAAAGCAGCAGAATACACATTCTTTTTGACTGCTCATGGGACATTCTCCAAAATAGATCATATACTAGGTCACACATCAGGCCTCAACAAATACAAAAGTCCAAGAACAGATGGTTACAAAGGCGTTTTCTACTAAATATTCAAAGAAAATTTAGTATCTATTCTTCTCAAGCTGTTACAAAAAAGAGAAATGGAAAGAAAACGTCCAAATTCATTCTATGAGGCCAACATTACCCTGATTCCAAAACCAGAAAAAGAAACCTACAGGCCAATATCCCTGATGAACATGGATGCAAAAATTCTCAACAAGATACTAGGAAACCAAATCTAACAGTACCTTAAAAAATAATCATTTACCATGATCAAGTGGGATTTAGTACTGGGCTCCAAGGTGGTACAATATTCACAAATCAATCAATATGACATACCACATTGATAAAATAAAGGCTAAGAACCATATTGTCTTTTCAATAGATGCAGAGAAAAAAAAAACATTTGACAAAGTACAACATTCATTCATGATAAAAATATTTTAAAAAGGGGAGCCTGGATGCCTCAGTTGGTTAAGTGTCCGACTTTGGCTCGGGTCATGATCTCATGGTTTATGGGTTTGAGCCTTGCATTGGGCTCTGTGCTGAACACTTGCTCACAGCCTGGAGCCTGCTTCAGATTCTGTGACTCATTCTCTCTCTGCCCCTCTTCTGCTCACACTCTGTCTCACTCTCTCTCAAAAAAAAAAAAAAATAAATGTAAAAAAAAATTTAACTCAAAAAATAAGTGTAGAGGGAACATACCTCAACACATTAAAAAATATATATGAAAAACCCACAGTTAGCGTCATTCTCAACAGAGAAAAAATAAGAGCATTTCATCTACAGTCAGGAACAAGGCATGATATTCACTCCTATCATTATTATTTAACATAGTATTACAAATCCTAGAAACAGTAATCAAACAACAAAAAGAAACAAAAGTTATCCATATCAGCAAAGAACAAGTCAAACTTTCATTGTTTGCAGATGCCATGATACTGTATATAGAAAAACCTAAAACTCCACCAAAAACTTGCTAGAACTGTAAAAGAATTCAGTAAAATCTAGGGCACTTCTGTGGATCAGTTGGTTACGCATCCAACTCCTGATTTCAGCTCAAGTCATGATCTCATAGTTTGTGCAATATCAGGGCATAGCTTGTTTGGAATTCTCTCTACCTCTCTCTCTGCAGGGAAAGGGCAGAGAGAAAGGAAGGGAGAGAATCCCAAACAAGCTCCACTGTGTCAGCACAGGGCCCAACGTGGGGCTCAAACCCATGAACCATTGAGATCATGACCTGAGCCAAAATCAAGAGTCAGACACTTAACCAACTGAGTCACACAGGTGTCCCAAAATGAATAAATATTAAAAAAAAAGAATTTGGTAAGTTGCAGGACACAAAATCAATGGAGATCTGTTACATTCCTGTACACCACTAATGAAGCAGCATAAAGAGAAATCAAGGAATCAATCTCATTTACAGTTGTACCAAAACCAATAAGATACCTAGGAATAAACCTAACCAAACAAGTAAAAGATCTGTAGCCTGAACATTATAAAACATTGATGAAAAAAATGGAAGAGAGCACAAAGAAATTAAAAGATAATCCATGCTCATGGATTTGAAGAACAAATATAAAATATCTCTTTTACCCATAGCAATCTGAACATTTAATGCAATCCCTATCTAAATAACACCAACATTTTTCTCATAGCTAGAAAAACAAACATTCCTAAAATTTGTATGGAACTACAAAAGACCCCAAATAGCCAAAACAATCATGAAAAAGAAAAATAGCCCTTGGGAGAATATGGCAGCATATGAGGAACCTGGGTTTACCTCGTCCTGCTGATTCCTTAGATTCCACCCATATCTGCCTAAATAACCCAGAAACCCACCAGAAGACTAGCAGAATGGACTCTCCATAGCCAAGCATAGATAAAAGGCCCACAGAAGAGGGTAGGAAGGGCAAAGAGGTGGTGCATGCTACATGGACTGGCAGGAGGCAGCCAGGGTGGTGAGGGGCAGCCCGCCCAGCAAGGCAGAGTCACTGAAGTCTGGCTTGCAAAAGTGGAGTGGCAGGACTCTGTGAGTTCTGATAGCCAGAGGGACTTAACATCTGGAATGTTAAAAAGGCAACAGCTCTGCTCTCGGAGAGTGGGGAGGCAAAAAGGACAACAGAAGGGAGAGTTGTTGAGCCATGGAAGACAGAGGTCAGCTCGGTGGGGGAACAAATGTTCTGGCAAGCACCATCTCCCTCTTCCATCCCCCAGGCGAAATTCCAAAGGGAACCAGTTCCTGTCACCGAACTTGCTCGGACCTTGCAAATACCCAACACTGTGTTTCTTTGGATCCATCCCTCTGACTGGTCAGCCTCCCTCACGGTGTTGCAGGGCCCTTTCCACAGGGGACCACCCATCGAAAATCCAGCTAAGCCTGCCCCTCCCACCCCTGCACACCTTGCAGATCCACCTGGCTAATACTCCAGATCCTACTGAAGCAGCACCACAAGCCTGGCAGTGTGCAAGTAGCCCAGACAGAGGTCACACCACTCCACATTGAGTCCTGTTCCTGGGAAAGGGGAAGATAAGGTACACACCAGTCTGACTGTGGCCACAGAGGTGGGCTGGGGTTAGACAACACATCTGACTGTGGCCCCACCCACCAACACACTTTACTAGGGACAGCACAGGGGAAGTGCTCTGCAGGTTGGAGCCACCACAGGGACTACCCAACATGACGAAATGGAAGAATTTGCCTCAAAAGAAACTTCAGGAAGTAGCCACAGCTAACGAATTGATCAAAATAATTTAAGCAATATAATGGAACAAGAATTTACAATAATAGTCAAAAAATTAATCGCCAGGTTGAAAAAAGTATAGAGGACAGCAGAAAATCTATTACTACAGAGATCAAGGCACTAAGAAACAGGAAGAGCTAAAAAATGTTATAAATAAGTTAGGTGCAAAATAAAATAGAGGCAACCATAACATGGATTGAAGAGGCAGAGGAGAGTATAGGTGAATTAGAAGATAGAATTATGGACAAAGAGGAAGCCGAAGAAAAGAGATTAAAAAAATCCAGGAGCATGAAGGGAGAATTAGAGAATTAAGTGATGCAATCAAATGGAACAATATCTGTATCATTGGAATTGCAGAAGAAAAGAGAGAGAAAGGGGCTGAAGGTGTACTTGAACAAATCATAGATGAGAACTTCCATGATCTGGAGAAGGAAAAAGGCATTGAAATCCAAGAGGCACAAAGAACTCCCTTCAGATGTAACTTGAATCGATCTTCTGCATGACATATCATAGTGAAACTGGCAAAAATAGAAGGATAAAGAGAAAATTCTGAAAGCAGCTAGGGATAAATAGGCTCTAGCTTACAAAGGTAGACACATAAGAGTAGTGGCAGATCTATCTACTGAAACTTGGCAACCAGAAAGGAATGACACGATCTTCAATGTGATGAACAGAAAATAAATGCAGCCATGAATCCTTTACCCAGCAAGTCTGTCATTCAGAATACAAGGAGAGATAAAGGTCTTCCCAAACAAACAAAAACTGAAGGAATTCATCACCATTAACCAGTGCTACAAGAGATCCTAAGGGGGATTCTGTGAGTGAAATGTTACAAGGACCACAAAGTACCAGAGACAGCATTGCAAGCATGAAACCTACAGACATCACAATGACTCTAAACCCATATCTTTAACACTGAATATAAATGGAATAAATGCTCCAACCAAAAGACACAGAGTATCAGAATGGATAAAACAATAAGACCCATCTATTTGCTGTCTAAAAGAGACTCATGTTAGACCTGACGACACCTTGAGGTTGAAAGTGAGGGGATGGAGACCTATCTATCATGCTACTGGAAGGCAAAAGAAAGCTGGAGTAGCCGCACTTATATCAGACAAACTAGACATTAAAACAAAGGCTGTAACAAAATTTGAAGAAAGGCATTATATAATTATAACAGGGACTATCCATCAGGAAGAGCCAACAATTATAAATGTCTATACACAGAATACAGAAACCCCCAAATATATAAAACAATTAATCACTAACATAAGCAACCTTACTGATAAGAATGTGGTGATTGCAGGGGATTTTGACACTCCACTTACAGCAACGGATAGATCATCTAGACACAGGTTCAATAAAGAAACAAGGGCCCTGAATGGTACACTGGATCAGATGGACTTGACAGATACATTTAGAACTCTGCATCCCAAAGCAACAGAATATACTTTCTTCTCGAGTGCACATAGAACATTCTACAAAACAGATCACATACTGGGTCACAAAACAGCCCTTCATAAGTATAAAAGAATTGAGCTCATACCATGCATACTTTCAGACCACAATGCTATGAAACTTGAAATCAACCACATGAAAAAGTCTGGAAAACCTTCAAAAGCATGGAGGTTAAAGAACACCCTCCTAAAGATTCAATGGATCAACCAGGCAATTAGAGAATAAATTTAAAAATACATGGAAACAAATGAAAATGAAAAAAACAACAATGCAAACGCTTTGGGATGCACCGAAGTCAGTCCTGAGAGGAAAATACATTGCAACCCAGGCCTACCTCAAGAAACAAGAAAAATCCCAAATACAAAATCTAACAGCACACGTAAAGGAAATAGAAGCATAACAGCAAACACACCCCAAAACCAGCAGAAGAAGAGAAATAATAACGTTCAGAGCAGAAATAAACAATATAGAATCAAAAAAATTTAGAGTAGATCAATGCAATCAAGAGATGGTTTCTTGAAAAAATAAACCAAATTGATAAACCTCCAGCCAGGCTTCTCAAGAAGAAAAGGAAGATGACCCAAATAGATAAAATCATGAATGAAAATGGAATTATTACAACCAATCCCTCAGAAATGCAAGCAATTATCAGGGAATACTATGAAAAATTATATGCCAAGAAACTGGACAACCTGGAAGAAATAGACAAATTCCTAACACCCACACACGTCCAAAACGCAATCAGGAAGAAATAGAAAATTTGAACAGACCCATAACCAGCGAAGAAATTGCATCAGTTATCAAAAATCTCCCAACAAATACGAGACTGGGACCAGATGGCTTCCCAGGGCAATGCTACCAGACATTTAAACCAGAGATAATACCTATCTTTCTCAAGCTATTCCAAAAAATAGAAAGGGAAACAAAACTTCCAGACTCATTCAATGAAGCCAGAATTAATTTGATTGCTAAACCAGACGGAGACCCAGAAAAAAAAAAAAAAGAGAGAAATATAGGCCAAGATCCCTGATGAATATGGATGGAAAAAAATGCTCAATAAGACTATCAAATCAAATTCAACAGCATATAAAAAGAATTATTCCCCATGATCAAGTGGGATTCATTCCTGGGCTGCAGGGCTGGTTCAACATTCACAAAGCAATCAATTTGATACATCACATTAATAAAAGAAAAGATAAGAACGATATGATCCTGTCAGTTGATGCAGAAAACGCATTTGACAAAATTCAGTGTCCTTTCTTAATAAAAACCGTTAAGAAAGTCGGGATAGAAGGAACATACTTAAACATCATAAAAGCCATTTATGAAAAGCCCACAGCTAACATCATCCTCAATCGGGAAAAACTGAGAGCTTTTTCCCTGAGATCAGGAACACGACAGGAATGTCCACTCTCACTGCTGTTATTTAACAAAATGTTGGAAGTTCTAGCATCAGCAATCAGACAACAAAAGGAAATCAAAGGCATCAAAATTGGCAATGATGAATTTAAGCTTTCACTTTTTGCAGATGACATAATATTATACATGGATAATCCGATAGACTCCACGAAAAGTCTGCTAGAATTGATGCACGAATTCAGGAAAGTCACAGTATACAAAATCAACATACAGAAATCAGTTGCATTCTTAAACACTAATAATGAAGCAACAAAAAGACAAATAACTGATCCCATTCACAATTGCACCAAGAATCATAAAATACCTAGGAAGAAACCTAACCCAAGATCTAAAAGATCTGTATGCTGAAAACTATAGAAAACTTATGAAAGAAATTGAAGAAGATACAAATAAATGGAAAAACATTCCGTGCTCATGGATTGGAAGAATAAATATTGTCAAAATGTCAATACTACCCAAAGCTATCTACACATTCAATGCAATCCCAATCAAAATTGCACCAGCATTCTTCTTGAAGCCAGAACAAGCAATCCTAAAATTTGTATGGAATCACAAAAAGCCCGAATAGCCAAAATAATATTGAAGAAGAAGACCCAAGGCGGGAGGCATCACAAACCCAGACTTTAGCCTCTACTACAAAGCTGTAATCTTCAAGACAGCATGGTATTGGCCAAAAACAGACATATAAACCAATGGAATAGAATAGAAACCTCAGAACTAGACCCACAAAAGTATGGCCAACTAACCTTTGACAAAGCAGGAAAGAATATCCAATGGAAAAAAGTCTCTTTAACAAATAGTGATGGGAGAACTGGACAGCAACATGCAGAAGAATGAAACTAGACCACTTTCTTACACCATTCACAATGTGAGACAAGAAACCATCAAAACCCTAGAGGAGAAAGCAGGAAAAATCCTCTCTGATCTCAGCCACAGCAATTTCTTACTTGACATATACCTAAAGGCAAGGGAATTAAAAGCAAAAATGAACTATTGGGACCTCATGAATATAAAAAACTTCTGCACTGCAAAGGAAACAGTCACCAAAACTAAAAGGCAACCAACGGAATGGGAAAAGATATTTGCAAATGACATATTGGTCAAAGGACTAGTATCCAAAATCTATAAAGAACTCACCAGACTCTACACCTGAAAAACAAATAATCCAGTGAAGAAATGGGCAGAAAACATGAATAGACACTTCTCTAGAGAATACATCCAGATGGCCAACAGGCACATGAAAAGATGCTCAACGTCACTCCTCATCAGGGAAATAGAAATCAAAACCACACTGAGATATCACCTCATGCCAGTCAGAGTGGCCAAAATGAACAAAACAGGATATTATACCTGCTGGAGAGGATGTAGAGAAACGGTAACCCTCTTGCACTGTTGGTGGGAATGCAAACTGGTGCAGCCACTCTGGAAAGCAGTGTGGAGGTTCCTCAAAAAATTAAAAATAGATCTACCCTGTGACCCAGCAATAGCACTGCTAGGGATGTACACAAGGGATACAAGAGTGCTGATGCATAGGGGCACTTGTACTCCAATGTTTATAGCAGCACTTTCAACAATAGCAAATTATGGAGAGAGTCTAAATGCCCATCAACTGACGAATGGATAAAGAAGTTGTGGTTTATATATTCAATGGAATACTACGTGGCAATGAGGAAGAATGAAATATGGCCTTTTGTAGCAACGTGGATAGAACTGGGGAGTGTTATGCTAGGTGAAATAAGTCATACAGAGAAATACAGATAGAATACATTTTCACTCTTATGTGAATCCTGAGAAACTTAACAGAAGATCATGGGGGAGGGGAAGGAAAAAAATTGGAGACAGAGGGAGCAAACCATAAGGGACACTTAAAAATTGAGAACAAACTGAGGGTTGATGAGGAGTGGGAGGGAGGGGAAAGTGGGTGATGGGCATTGAGAAGGGCACCTGTTGGAATGAGCACTTGGTGTTTAATGGAAACCAATTTGACGATAAATTTCATATTAAGAAATGAAAGAAAATCATAAGGAAAATATATTTACAGTTCTGAAATTTATTTATGGAAAATGTGCATATAAGCATACCTGTATAGTTTAAGCCCTGGTGTTCAAGGGTCAACTGAAAGGGTAGTTTTGGAGAGAAGTGGTGGTGAACACAGATAATTATTTCTCTCCTGTCATGAAGATGTTTATCTGTGTGAGTTAGATACTCCTGAAATATTTTGGGCACCATTAATGAACCTATTTGCCATGATTCTATCTTGAGAAAAAAGTTGTTTTAGAGTCAGATTGTATGGGGCGCCTGGGTGGTGCAGTCGGTTAAGCGTCCGACTTCAGCCAGGTCACGATCTCGTGGTCCGTGAGTTCGAGTCCTGCGTCAGGCTCTGGGCTGATGGCTCAGAGCCTGGAGCCTGTTTCCGATTCTGTGTCTCCCTCTCTCTCTGCCCCCCCCCCGTTCATGCTCTGTCTCTCTCTGTCCCAAAAAAATAAATAAACGTAGAGTCAGAGATTGTATCTGGTTAATGATTTCTCCCTTGCCAACTCTAGATGAAGCCATTTCTGATCGTTTTATTTATTTTATTGGTTATTGTATGCTTTAGTTCCTTTTAGTAATCATTCACTGTAGTTTTTACATACACAAGAACATCGGTAATTAACCAAACCGTTTCCAACTAATTAATATACACACAATAAAATAATAAGAACTCAATTGCTATCTACTACAGCAGAAAGTCCCTTTTGTGACAGACAAAAAGAATTAAATCACCCAGACTGTAAACTTACATAGTGACTATGGGTTAAATAAAATGCAGCTTTTATCTATTTTCCTGATGCAGTTATTAAAGCAGCTATTGAGTGCCTCAGAGATGCAGCTAAAAGAAAAAACAATAAGAATGGAGAATTTCAGGTGGCTATGAAAAGATTGGCAAGGAGTCTGCTGAATTTTTTATTAAATACTTTAATAATTAAACAGTTTAGGGGCGCCTGGGTGGCTCAGTTGGTTAAGCGTCCGACTTCACCCGGGTCACGATCTCGCGGTCTGTGAGTTCGAGCCCCGCGTCGGGCTCTGGGCTGATGGCTCAGAGCCTGCAGCCTGCTTCTGATTCTGTGTCTCCCTCTTTCCTTGCCCTTCCACCATTCATGCTCTGTCTCTCTCTGTCTCAAAAATAAATAAACGTTAAAAAAAAATTAAAAAAAAAAACAGTTTAAAGTGAATGTTTTACTTAGTAATGACAAATACAAAGGGAAAAGATTTATTTCTACTGGTGATGTGGCAATTTTGTTTGTTGTATAACAACAAAAGTGAAGAATTAACAGAATAATTCTATTCTTAAAGATGACTTCCTAATTACATAGCTTTGTCAGTGTTTCATTGATATAAAATGTCAGTAATGAATCTTCAAATCTCTCTGGTAATATTATTTTCTCTGTTATATATTAATTAATTATTATTATTAATTAAAGACATTCTTCTTGTTATTATATAGTTTCTGTTTATTTTTGGGTAGTTCATAATTATAGAAAGAACATCTAAATATCCTTTATAGTTTTAAGGACAGCATAGTGAAAGCTTAAAATGTCCATCGCAGCTAAGAAAAAAAAATTAACTTCTTTTTAAGATTGTCAATACAAACAACCTGAACTTTCATGTTTCTTGGATGACAGTTACATTAAAAGGAAACCCCAAAAGGCCATCAGCAGATTTTTCATCATAAACTGCAGGACAGAAGGGAGTAGCAGAATATATTCAAAGTGCTGGATGGGAACAATCTGCAGCCAAGAATATTCTATCTAACAAGGTTATCATTCAGTATGGTAGCAGAGATAAAGAATTTCTCAATGAACAAAAACTAAAAGAGCTCCCAAAAATGAAACCAACCCTACAAGAAATTTTAAAAGGGACTCTGAGTGAAAGCAAAAGACCATATGTGAGAGTATGAAAAGTTGGAAGCAAAAAAAAAAAAAAAAAAAAAAAAAAAAAAAAAAAAAAAAAACAGTAGAAATATGTATATCTGTAAAAATCTGTCAAACGATTCACAAAATAAAAGAATGACACCAGCATAAATATTGTGTGTGTGGGGGGAGGGGAACAGGGGTAAAGAATGGTATTGAACTTAAGTGACCATCAACTTAATAGAGACTGCTATTTAGACAAGATGTTATATACAACCGTAATGGCAACTCACCAATAAATATGCAAAGAATAAAGAGAAAGGAATTCAAGTGTATCACTAAGAAAAAAACAAACAAACAAAAAAAAAAAAAACATGTAAGAGGAAGAGAAGAAAGGATCAGAGAAAAACTATAAACTCAGCCAGAAAACAAGTAACAAAATTTCAGTAAATACATTTCTTTCAATAATTACTTCAAATATAAATGGCCTAAATGCTCCAATCAAAAGACATACGGTGACAGAATGTATTAAAAACAAGACTTATCTATATTTCAGACCTAAAAACACCTACAGATTGAAAGTGAGGTGATGAAGAAATATGTGTCATGCAAATGAATGTCAAAAGTAAGACAGGGGGCGCCTGGGTGGCGCAGTCGGTTAAGCGTCCGACTTCAGCCAGGTCACGATCTCGTGGTCCGTGAGTTCGAGCCCCGCATCAGGCTCTGGGCTGATGGCTCGGAGCCTGGAGCCTGTTTCCGATTCTGTGTCTCCCTCTCTCTCTGCCCCTCCCCCATTCATGCTCTGTCTCTCTCTGTCCCCAAAATAAATAAACGTTGAAAAAAATAATTTAAAAAAAAATAACAAAAAAAAAGTAAGACAGAATAGCAGCCCTTATATCTAACAAATTATATTTTATGACAAAGACTCTAACAAGAGATAAAGGATGACACTATATAATCATAACGGGGACAATCCAGCATGAAGATATAACAACTGTAAATATTTATGCACCCAACATGGTGAAACCCAAATAACATAAAATAATAAATAAGAAACAAAGTAACTAGTTGATAGCAATGAAATAAAAGTAGAGGGCTTTAACACCTCACTTACATCAATGGACAGACCACCCAAACAGAATATCACAAGAAAACAGTGGCTTTGAATTATACACTTAGAACAGATGGATTTCACAGATATATTCAGAAACATTTTATCCTAAAATGGCAGAATACAAATTCTTTTCAAGTGCACACAAAACATTCTCCAGAACAGATCACATATTGGGCCACAAAACAAGTCTTAACAAATTTTAAAAGCTTGAACTTATTCCATGCATCTTTTCTGACCACAGTGTTATGAAACTAGAAATCAATTACAAGAAAAAAATCTAAAAAGAGCACAAATACATGGAAGTTAAATAAAATGCTACTAAACAATAAATGGGCCAACCAGGAAATCAAAGAAGAAATTAAAAAATTACATGGAAACAAATGCAATTGAAAACACAATAAGTGAAATTAGTCAGGGAAAGACAAAAATCATATGACTTCACTCATATGAAGACTTTAAGAGACAAAACAGGTGAACATAAGGGGAAAATAATATAAAAACAGGGAGGGGGACAAAACAGAAGAAACTCATAAATATGGAGAACAAAGTGAGGGTTACTGGAGGGGTTGTGGGAGGGGGGATGGGCTAAATGGGTAAGGGGCACTAAGGAATCTACTCCTGAAATCATTGTTGCACTATATGCTAACTAATTTGGATATAAATTTTAAAAAATAAAAAATAAAACAAAATTAAAAAAAAACTATAGTACAAAACCTTTGGGAGGCAACAAAAGCTGTTAGAAGAGGGAAGTTTATAGCAATACAGATCTACCACAAAGAAGCAAGAAAAATGTCAAATACACAAACCAACCTTACACCTAACTGATCTAGAAAGAGAATAAAAAGAACAGGAAAAAAACAAAACTAGCAGAAAGAAAGAAATGATAAAGATTACAGCAGAAATAAATTATATAAAATAAACAAAAACAATAGAACAGATCAGTAAAACCGAGAGCTGGTTATTTGAAAAAACTTATTAAAGTTGACAAATATCTAGAAAGACTCATCAGAAAAAAAGGAGTGGTTTCAAATAAACAAAATCATAAAATGAAAGAGGACAAGTAACAACCAACACCACAGAAATATAAGCAGTTGTCAGAGAATATTATGAAAAGTTATATTCCAATAAATATGAAAACCTGGAAGAAATAGATACATTCAGAGAAATATATAATCCATCAAAACTGAAGCATGAAGAAATAGAAAATTTGAACAGACAGAATACCAACAATGAAATGTAATGAGTAATCAAAAAATTCCCAAGAAACAAAAGTCTGAGACCAAACAGCTTCACAGGAGAATTCTACCTAACATTTAAAAGAGTTAATACCTATTTTTTTTCAAACTATTCCAAAGAAAAGAAGAGAAAAGAAAATTCCTAAATTCATTCCATGAGGTCAGCATTACCATGATACCAATGCCAGATAAAGACACCAAAAAAAAAAAAAAAAAAAAAGAATTATAGGCCAATATCACTGATGAAGTTAGATGCAAAAATCCTCAACAAAATACTATCAAACCAAATTCAACAATACATTAAAAGAATCATTCACCACTGTCAAGTGGGATTTATTCTTGGGATGCAAGGATGGTTCAATTTTCACAAATCAAACAATGTGATACATTACATCAATAAGAAAAGAATGAAAGCCATACAATCATTTCAATAGGTGCAGAAAAAGCATTTGACAAAGGATATCATCCACTCATGATGAAAACACTCAACAGAATAGGTCTACAGTGAACATACTTCAACATCATAAAGGCATCATATGAAAAACCCACAGCCAACATCATACTTAATGGTAAAAACTGTGAGATTTTCCCTTAAAATTAGGAAAAAGACAGAGATATACACTATCACCACTTATATTCAATATAGTACTGGACATTTTAGCCACAGCAATCAGACAACAAATATAAATAAAAGATATCCAACTTGGTGAGGAGGAAGTAAGACATTTATTGTTTGTAGATAACATAACACTACATATAAAAAACCCTAAAGACTCTATCAAAAAATTACTAGAACTGATAAATAAATTCAGTAAGGTCATAGGATATATAAATCAATGTACAGAAATCTGTTGCATTCCTACACACACACACACACACACACACACACACACACACACAAAATGAAGTAGCAGAAAGAGAAATTAAGA
Organism: Herpailurus yagouaroundi; assembly: GCF_014898765.1. NCBI lineage: Eukaryota > Metazoa > Chordata > Mammalia > Carnivora > Felidae > Herpailurus > Herpailurus yagouaroundi. Next base: position 432,518 of record NW_024420424.1, on the reverse strand, counting down.
AAATAGTCTCATTTACAATTGCACCAAACATAATAAAATACCTAGGAATAAACTTATCCAAAGAGGTGAAATACCCTGTACTCTGAAAATTATAAAAATGTAAAAAGTCCTAGAAACATATAAACTCCCAAAACTGAAACAGGAAGAAATAGAAAATTTGAACAGATCCATAACAAGTTAAGAAATTGAATCAGTAATCAAAAATCTCCTGACAAACAAGAGTCTAGGGCTGGATGGCTTTCCAGAGGAATTCTACCAAACCTTTATAGGAGAGTTGACACCTCTTCTTTTGAAGCTGTTCCAGAAAAATAGAAATGGAAGGAAAACTTCAAAACTCATTCTGTCAGGCTAGCATTACCCTGATTCCAAAACCAGACTAAGAACCCACTAAAAAGGAGAACTACAGACCAATTTCCCTGATGAACATGGATGTATAAATTCTCAAGGAATAATAGCAAACCAAGTCCAACAATACATTAAAAGAATTATTCACCATGATCAAGTGGGATTTATTCCTGGAATGCAGGGCTGGTTCAATATCTGCAAATCAATCAATGTGATATATCACATTAATAAAAGAAAAGTTAAGAACCACATGATCCTCTCAATAGATGCAGAGAAAGCATTTGACAAAATACAGCATCCTTTCTTGATAAAAACCCTGAAGAAAGTAGGGATAGAAGGAATATACCTTAAGATCATAAAGGCCATTTATGAAAGACCCACTGCTAACATCATCCTCAATGGGGAAAAACAGAGACTTCCCTCTAAGGTCAGAAACACAACAAGGATGTCCACTCTCACCACTGTTTTTTTTTTTATTATTAATTTTTTTTACATTTATTTATTTTTGAGAGACAGAAAGAGACAGAGCACAAGTGGGGGAGGGACAAAGAGAGAAGGATACACAGAATCTGAAGCAGGCTCCAGGCTCTGAGCTAGCAGCACAGAGCCCAATGCAGGGCTCGAACTCTCAAACTGTGAGATCATGACCTGAGCCAAAGTCAGACGCTTAACTGACTGAGCCACCCAGGCGCCTCCACTCTCACCACTCTTATTCAACATAGTGTTGGAAGTCCTAGCATCAGCAATATGACAACACAAAGAAATAAAAGGCATCCAAATTGGCAAGGAGGAAGTCAACCTTTCCATCTTTGCAGAGGACATAATACTCTATGTGGAAAACCCAAAAGACGCCACCAAAAATCTGCTTGAAGTGATCCATGTATTCTGCAAAGTCGCAGGATAAACAATGTACAGAAATCTGTTGTATTTCTATATACCAATAATGAAGCAGCAGAAAGAGACATCAAGGAATCCACTGCTTTGCAATTGTACCAAAAACCACAAGATACTGCACCAAAACCCATAAGATACCTAGGTATAATAACCAAAGAGGTGAAAAATCTATACACTGAACTGTATAGAAAGGTTATGAAGGAAATTGAAGAATATCCCCTCAATAACGGAAAAACATTTAATGCTTGTGGAGTAGAAGAACAAATATGTTACAATGTTGATACTACCCAAAAACAATCTACATATTCAATGCAATCCTTATCAAAATATCACCAGAATTCCTTACAGAGCTAGAACAAATAATCCTAAAATTTGTGTGGAACCAGAAAATACCCTGAGTAGCCAAAGTACTGTTGAAAAAGAAAACCAGAGTTGGAGGCAGCGCAATTCCAGACTTCAAGCTGCATTACAAAGCTGTAATCATCAAAACCGTATGGTACTGGCACAAAAACAGACCCATAGATCAATGTAACAGAATATAGAACCCAGAGCTGGACCCAAAAATGTATGACCAACTTATCTTTGACAAAGCAGGAAAGAATATCCAATGTAAAAAAGACTGTCTCTTCAGCAAATGGTGTTGGAAAAGTTGGACAGTGACATGAAGAAGAATGAACCTGGACCACTTTCTTACACCATACACAAAAATAAAATAAAAATGGATGAATGACCTTAACATAAGACAGGAAGCCATCAAAATCCTAGAGAAGAAAACAGGCAGCAACCTCTATGACCTCAGCCACAGCAACTTCTTTCTTGACATTTCTCCAGAGGCACGGGAAACAAAAGCAAAAATGAACTATTGGGACCTCATCAAGATAATAACCTTCAGCACAGAGAAGGAAATAATCAGCAAAACTAAAAGGCAACTAATGGAACGGGAGAAGATATTTGCAAATGATATATCAGACGAAGTATTAGTATCCAAAATCTATAAAGAACTTATCAAATTTAACACCCCCAAAACCCTCAAATCATCCAGTGAAGAAATTGGGAGAAGGCATGAATGGACACTTTTCCAAAGAATACATACAGATGGCTAAAAGACACATGAAAAAATGCTTAACATCACTCATCGTCAGGGAAATACAAATCAGAACCGTGATGAGATACCAACTCACACATATGAGAATGGCTACAATTAACAACACAGGCAACAACAGATGGTGGCGAGGATGTGGAGAATGAGGAGCACTTCCGTGCTGCTTGTGGGACTACAAACTGGTGCAGCCACTCTGGAAAGCAGTATGGAAGTTCTTCAAAAAATTAAAAATAGAACTACCCTCCGACCCAACAATTACACTATTAGGTATTTATCCAATGGAAACAGGAGTTCTGATTCGAAGGGGCACATCTACTCCAATGTTTATAGCAGCACTAATGACAATAGCCAAGGTATGGAAAGAGTCCAAATGTTTATCAACTGATGAATAGATAAAGAAGATGTGGTATATATTTACAATGGATTATTACTCAGTGCTCCAAATAATGAAATCTTGCCATTTGCAATATTGTGGGTGGAACTAGTGTGTCTTTTGCTAAGTGAAATAAGTCAGAGAAAGACTAATATCATATGATTTCATTAATATGTGGAATTTAAGATACAAAACAGATGAACATAAGGGAAGGGAAGCAAAAATAAGATAAAAACAGAGAGGGAGACAAACCATTAAACACTCTTAAGTATAGAGAACAAACTAAAAGTTACTGGGGGATGGGCTAAATGGGCGAGGGACATTAAGGTGGACAGTTGTTGGGATGAGCACTGGGTGTTATATGCAAGTGATGAATCACTAAATTCTATTCTTGAAATCATTATTACACTATATGTTAACTAAGTTGGATTTAAAATTTTAAAATATAAAATAAATGTGTAATAGACTTCACTGTGAAGCCAAACGGTCCTGGACTTTTTTCTTGAGAATTTTTTTATTACTGATTCTATTTTGTTGCTAGTAATTGGTCTGTTTGAATATTCCATTTCTTCCTGATTCAGTTTTAGAAGGTTATATGGTTTTAGGAACTTATCCATTTCATCCAGATTGTCCAACTTGTTGACATATAACAATAGAATATAACCAGTTTCACTTGTTGGTTGTGGTGGGTGCTAAGGTAAAAGTAACTTAAGACAGCTTCTTTGTTGACCTAATTTGGCCTTAAAATGAGGCAAAAATTATAGAATGTTACACCTAAGGAATCATATAATCCTAACTCTAATTTTGCAGATGAAACAGACTGGAACAGAGAGATTAAGTGATTTACCTAAGGTTGCTCAGAATCTTACATGTTAAGATTGGAGTTTGAACTCAAAATTTCTTAATAGAGTCATGTGTTCTTTAAATTGTCTCCCTATTCATAGCTTAATTTGAAAATGGAGATAGAATACAGGAAAAACAAGGGATGCCTGGGTGGCTGAGTCAGTTGGGCGCCTGACACATGATTTTGGCTCTGGTCATGATCTCAATGTTTGTGAGATTGAACCCCATGTTGGGCTCTGTGCTGACAGTGCGGAGCCTCCTTGGGATTCACTCTATCTCCCTCTCTCTGCCCTTCCTCTACTCTCTCTCTCTCTCTCTCTCAAAATAAATAAATAATCATTCTTTTAAAAAGAATATGGGAAAAAATTACATGACTATTAAAATACTATCTAAATCAATCTTTATGTTTCCTAGCCCTAGGGTAGATTAGCAATGCTTAGTTTCTCTTGCAAAATACATCTCATGGAAGACACTCAGATATTATGGTTAGAAATGAAAACAAATTTGGGGCACCTGGTTGGCTCAGCCAGTTGAGTGTCGAACTATTGATTTCAGCTCAGATCATGATCTCAATGGTTGGTGAGATGGTGGGACCCTGGCCTAATGGTGTGGACCCTGGTTGGGATTCTCTCTCTCCCTCTCTCTCTCTGCACCTCCTATGCACTCTCTCTCTCCATCAAAATGAATAAACTTTAAAAAATTTAAAAAAAAGAAATTAAAACAAATTTTATCCTGAAACTGATAGCATTAACATACTTACTTCAATATGGTTATCCAGATGGAGTTTAGGAAACAAAATAGACTGTGCTCCAACTGTGCCCCTTCTGGTAACAACTCCATGTGAAGCCAGTTATTCTCAGTAGGTGCTGATTGATTACAGTGATTATTGTCAGAGCAGCTAGGAGGAAAGGCATGTACTAAAATGACTATTCACATGTAAATATTTCTTTTACAAATATTACTTATTTTTCTTTGATATTATTCCTTGATCCTTGTATTCCTAAGAGGTGTTCCAGAAACAGAAATTAAAATAAAATTAATTAATTCAGTTGGTGAACTTACTTACTGGACCGCATTGATCCTCATTCAGATGAATTGGGCAAATGGTTTTCCTTAAAATGTAATTCCTTGATTTCAAAGTGGCTCATAAATGAGGAAGGGTACAAGAGGGAGCAGAGATGTTGGTGATGTTAGTGGACCTTGTTAGCAAACCAATTACACAGTCTAGTGACTTCTTTTAATTTTTTTTTCCTTTCATTAAATCAGTTACTTTGTGTTATTGCAGCATGGTGAACTCTTCAGTTGGTATAACATTTTTATTTTTTTTTCCTACAAACATTACAATGTATTTTTTTTCAATATATGAAATTTATTGTCAAATTGGTTTCCATACAACACCCAGTGCTCATCCCAAAAGGTTCCCTCCTCAATACCCATCAGCCACCCTCCCCTCCCTCCCACCCCCATCAACGCTCAGTTTGTTCTCAGTTTTTAAGAGTCTCTTATGCTTTGGCTCTCTCCCACTCTAACCTCTTTTTTTTTTCCCTTCCCTTCCCCATGGGTTTCTGTTAAGTTTCTCAGGATCCACATAAGAGTGAAAACATATGGTATCTGTCTTTCTCTGGATGGCTTATTTCACTTAGCATCACACTCTCCAGTTCCATCCACGTTGCTACAAAGGGCCATATTTCGTTCTTTCTCATTGCCCTGTAGTACTCCATTATGTATACAAACCACAATTTCTTTATCCATTCATCAGTTGATGGACATTTCGGCTCTTTCCATAATTTGGCTATTGTTGAGAGTGCTGCTATAAACATTGGGGTACAAGAGCCCCTATGCATCAGTACTTCTGTATCCCTTGGGTAAATTCCTAGCAGTGCTATTTCTGGGTCATAGGGTAGGTCTATTTTTAATTTTCTGAGGAACCTCCACACTGCTTTCCAGAGCGGCTGCATCAATTTGCATTCCCACCAAGAGTGCAAGAGGGTTCCCGTTTCTCCACATCCTCGCCAGCATCTATAGTCTCCTGATTTGTTCATTTTGGCCACTCTGACTGGCATGAGGTGATATCTGAGTGTGGTTTTGATTTGTATTTCCCTGATGAGGAGCAACATTGAGCATGTGCCTGTTGGCCATCCGGATGTCTTCTTTAGAGAAGTGTCTATTCATGTTTTCTGCCCATTTCTTCACTGGGTTATTTGTTTTTCAGGTGTGGAGTTTGGAGAGCTCTTTATAGATTTTGGATACTAGCCCCTTGTCCGATATGTCATTTGCAAATATCTTTTCCCATTCCGTTGGTTGCCTTTTAGTTTTGTTGGTTGTTTCCTTTGCTGTGCAGAAGCTTTTTATCTTCATAAGGTCCCAATAATTCATTTTTGCTTTTAATTCCCTTGCCTTTGGGGATGTGTCAAGTAAGAGATTGCTACGGCTGAGGTCAGAGAGGTCTTTTCCTGATTCCTCTAGGGTACTGGTAATTTCTGTGGGGGGCCGGGCCCCGGTGCCAGGCTGAGACCGGGTCGAGCAATGTTCCCCGTTGACTCAAGCCAACCTGGTGGTTCCCCCTCCCATTCATGTGGGAGGCCGGGCCCTGGCGCCAGGCTGAGACCGGGTCAAACAACGTTCCCTGTTAACTCAAGCCAACCCGGTGGTTCCCCCTCAATTCCCCAACTTTCAAGGACATACAAAATCCTTGTCAAGGCTGAGAGAGTTAATTCCTAAAGCCTGTGGTCTGCAGGTGTTGACAGTAATGCTACCTCCCTTTTTCTACCCCTAGTCAGATAAACACAAACATGAAAACTGGGTTTTGCTAACAATCTATCAACAAGGTCTTGTGACCCGTTCACAAGGTTCACAAGGTATACAAAACCAAATGTTTTGGCTGGAAGTGATCATGTGAAACCTGTTTATTCTTAAAATGACCAGATCCATAAGAGTCTTATATTGTAAAAAATTGTGTACAACAACAATAAAGCCGTCACTTGGGCCATCAGCCCAGGGGACCCTCCTGTTCCCAAACTTTCTCTTCTCTCTTTTTTCTTACATTCCCCTACCCTCAGGACCCTAACCTCGATGATTGTCGCGCCGGTCACGACAAATTTCCTGTCTCACATTCAGGTCCTTTATCCATTTTGAGTTTATTTTTGTGAATGGTGTGAGAAAGTGGTCTAGTTTCAACCTTCTGCATGTTGCTGTCCAGTTCTCCCAGCACCATTTGTTAAAGAGACTGTGTTTTTTCCATCGGATATTCTTACCTGCTTTGTCAAAGATTAGTTGGCCATACGTTTGTGGGTCTAGTTCTGGGGTTCCTATTCTATTCCATTGGTCTATGTGTCTGTTTTTGTGCCAATAACATGCTGTCTTGATGATGACAGCTTTCTGGTAGAGGCTAAAGTCTGGGATTGTGATGCCTCCTACTTTGGTCTTCTTCTTCAAAATTCCTTTGGCTATTCGGGGCCTTTTGTGATTCCATATGAATTTTAGGATTGCTTGTTCTAGTTTCGAGAAGAATGCTGGTGCAATTTTGATTGGGATTGCATTAAATGTGTAGGTATCTTTGGGTGGTATTGACATTTTGACAATATTTATTATTCCAATCCATGAGCAGGGAATGTCTTTCCATTTCTCTATATCTTCTTCAATTTCCTTCATAAGCTTTCTATAGTTTTCAGCATACAGATCTTTTACATCTTTGGTTAGATTTATTCCTAGGTATTTTATGCTTCTTGGTGCAATTGTGAATGGGATCAGTTTCTTTATTTGTCTTTCTGTTGCTTCATTGTTAGTGTATAAGAATGCAACTGATTTCTGTACATTGATTTTGTATCCTGCAACTTTGCTAAATTCATGTATCATTTCCAGCAGACTTTTGGTGTAGTCCATCGGATTTTCCATGTATAGTATCAAGTCATCTGCAAAAAGTGAAAGCTTGGCTTCATCTTTGACAATTTTGATGCCTTTGATTTCCTTTTGTTGTCTGAGTGCTGATGCTAGAACTTCCAGCACTATGTTAAACAACAGCAGTGAGAGTGGGCATCCCTGTCGTGTTCCTGATCTCAGGAAAAAGCTCTCAGTTTTTCCCCATTGAGGATGATATTAGCTGTGGGCTTTTCATAAATGGCTTTGATGATCTTTCAGTATGTTCCTTCTATCCCGACTTTCTCAAGGGTTTTTATTAAGAAAGGGTGCTGGATTTTGTCAAAGGCCTTTTCTGCATCGAGTGACAGGATCATATGGTTCTTATCTTTTCTTTTATTAATGTGATGTATCACGTTGATTGATTTGCAAATGTTGAACCAGCCCTGCATCCCAGGAATGAATCCCACTTGATCATGGTGAGTCATTCTTTTTATATGCTGTTGAATTCGCTTTGCTAGTATCTTATTGAGAATTTTTGCATCCATATTCATCAGGGATATTGGCCTGTAGTTCTCTTTTTTTACTGGGTCTCTGTCTGGTTTAGGAATCAAAGTAATCCTGGCTTCATAGAATGAGTCTGGAAGTTTTCCTTCCCCTTCTATTTCTTGGAATAGCTTGAGAAGGATAGGCATTATCTCTGCTTTAAACGTCTGGTAGAACTCCCCTGGGAAGCCATCTGGTCCTGGACTCTTATTTGTTGGGAGATTTTTGATAACCGATTCAATTTCTTCCCTGGTGATGGGTCTGTTCAAGCTTTCTATTTCCTCCTGATTGAGTTTTGGAAGATTGTGGGTGTTCAGGAATTTGTGCATTTCTTCCAGGTTGTCCAATTTGCTGGCATATAATTTTTCATAGTATTCCCTGAAAATTGTTTGTATCTCTGAGGGATTGGTTGTAATAATTCCATTTTCATTTATGATTTTATCTATATGGGTCATCTCCCTTTTCTTTTTGAGAAGCCTGGCTGGAGGTTTGTCAATTTTGTTAATTTTTTCAAAAAACCAACTCTTGGTTTCGTTGATCTGCTCTACACTTTTTTTAGATTCTATATTGTTTATTTCTGCTCTGATCTTTATTATTTCTCTTCTTCTGCTGGGTTTAGGCTGCCTTTGCTGTTCTGCTTCTATTTCCTTTAGCTATCCTGTTAGATTCTGTATTTGGGATTTTTCTTGTTTCTTGAGATAGGCCTGGAATGCAATGTATTTTCCTCTCAGGACTGCCTTCGCTGCGTCCCAAAGCGTTTGGATTGTTGTATTTTCATTTTTGTTTTTTTCCATATATTTTTTAATTTCTTCTCTAATTGCCTGGTTGACCCACTCATTTTTTAGGAGGGTGTTCTTTAACCTCCATGCTTTTGGAGGTTTTCCAGACTTTTTCCTGTGGTTGATTTCAAGCTTCATAGCATTGTGGTCTGAAAGTATGCATGGGATGATTTCAATTCTTGTATACTTATGAAGGGCTGTTTTGTGACCCAGTATATGATCTATCTTGGAGAATGTTCCATGTGCACTCGAGAAGAAAGTATATTCTGTTGCCTTGGGATGCAGAGTTCTAAATAGATCTGTCAAGTCCATCTGATCCAATGTCTCATTCAGGGCCCTTGTTTCTTTATTGACCGTGTGTCTAGGTGATCTATCCATTTCTGTAAGTGGAGTGTGAAAGTCCCCTGCAATTACCACATTCTTATCAATAATGTTGCTTATGTTTATGAGTAATTATTTTGTATATTTTTGGGCTCCTGTATTCGGCGCATAGACATTTATAACTGTTAGCTCTTCCTGATGGATAGACCCTATAATTATTATATAATGCCGTTTTTCATCTCTTGTTCCAGCCTTTAATTAAAGTCTAGTTTGTCTGATATAAGTATGGCTACTCCAGCTTTCTTTTGGCTTCCAGTAGCATGATAAATAGTTCACCATCCCCTCACTCTCAATCTAAAGGTGTCCTCAGGTCTAAAATGAGTCTCTTGTAGACAGCAAATAGATGGGTCTTGTTTTTTTATCCATTCTGATACCCTATGTCTTTTGGTTGGCCCATTTATTCCATTTACATTCAGTGTTATTATAGAAAGATATGGGTTTAGTGTCATTGTGATGTCTGTATGTTTTATGCTTGTAGTGATGTCTCTGGTACTTTGTCTCACAGGATTCCCCTTAGGATCTCTTGTAGGGCTGGTTTAGTGTTGACGAATTTCTTCAGTTTTTGTTTGTTTGGGAAGACCTTTATCTCTCCTTCTATTCTAAATGACAGACTTGCTGGATAAAGGATTCTCGGCTGCATATTTTTTCTGTTCATCACATTGAAGATCTCCGGCCATGCCTTTCTGGCCTGCCAAATTTCAAAAGAGAGATCAGTCACGAGTCTTATAGGTCTCCCTTTATATGTTAGGGCTGTTTATCCCTTGTTGCTTTCAGAATTTTCTTTATGCCTGTATTTTGCCAATTTCACTATGATATGTTGTCAGAAGATCGATTCAAGTTATGTCTGAAGGGAGTTCTCTATGCCTTTTGGATTTCAATGCCTTTTTCCTTCCCCAGTTCAGGGTAGTTCTCAGCTATGATTTCTTCACGTACATCTTCAGCACCTTTCCCTCTCTCTTCATCCTCAGGAATACCAATTATGCGTATATTATTTCTTTTTAGTGTGTCACTTAGTTCTCTAATTTTCCCCTCATGCTCCTGGATTTTTTTTATCTCTCTTTCTCTCAGCTTCCTCTTTTTCCATAATTTTATCTTCTAGTTCACCTATTCTCTCCTCTGCCTCTTCAATCTGAGCCGTCATGGTTTCCATTTTGTTTTGCATCTCATTTAAAGCAGTTTACAGCTCCTGGTGACTGTTCCTTAGTCCCTTGATCTCTGTAGCAAGAGATTCTCTGCTGTCTTCTATACTGTTTTCAAGCCCAGCAATTAATTTTATGACTATTATTCTAAATTCACTTTCTGTTATATCATTTAAATCCTTTTTGATCAGTTCATTAGCTGTTGTTATTTCCTGGAGATTCTTCTGATGGGAATTCTTCTGCTTGGTCATTTTGGATAGTCCCTGGAGTTGTGCGGACCTGTAGGGCACTTCCCCTGTGTTGTGGTGTATAACTGGAGTTGGTGGGCGGGGCCTCAGTCAGACCTGACATCTGCCCCCTGCCCACCGCTTGGACCACAGTCAGACTGGTGTGTGCCTTCTCTTCCCCTCTCCTAGGGGCGGGATTCACTGTGGGGTGGCATGGCCCATTTGGCTACTTGCACCCTGCCAGGCTTGTGGTGCTGGGGATCTGGTGTATTAGCTGGGGTGGGTAGGCATGGTGCACAGGGGCGGGAGGGGCAGGCTTAGCTGGCTTCTCCTTTGGTGATCCAGTTCAGGAGGGGCCTTGTGGCAGTGGGAGGGAGTCAGACCTGCTGCTGGAGGGGTGGCTGCACAGACGAACAGAGTTGGGTGTTTACTGGAGCTAGCAAGTTCCCTAGCAGGAACCGGTTCCCTTTGGGATTTTGGCTGGGGGATGGGCGAGGGAGATGGCACTGGGAGCGCCTTTGTTCCCCGCCAAACTGAGCTCTGTCGTCCAGGGGCTCAGCAACTCTCCCTCCCTTTGTCCTCCGGCCTTCCTGCTTTCGGAGCAGAGCTGTTAACTTTTGACTTCCCAGATGCTAAGTCCTGCTTGCTGTTGTAACACACTCCGTCTGGCCTCTCCACTTTTGCAAGCCAGACTTGGGGCTCTGCTTGGCCGGGGGGCCGCCCCTCCACCCTGGCTCCCTCCCGTCAGTCCGTGGAGCGTGCTCCCCCTCGCCGCCCTTCCTACCCTCTTCCGCGAGCCTCTAGTCTGCACTTGGCTCCGGAGACTCCGTTCTGCTAATCCTCTGGTGGTTTTCTGGGTTATTTAAGCACGTGTAGGTGGAATCTAAGTGATCAGCAGGACGCGCGGTGAGCCCAGTGTCCTCCTATGCAGCCATCTTCCTCCCAAACATTTTTAAACAGTGATTTAAATTGTGGGCATAATGATAGATATACGAATAAGTTATGCTTTTATGTACATTCCTCAGAAGCTTGCAGTTCTTTTAAGCCCTATCTCTTTCGTCATCCATAGCAAATAATAAAATTTTAGAATCCTAAAAATGAGGACAAGGTAGTATATCTGTCATAACTGAGGCCAAAATTATAGATTTGACTCAGTAGGGAAAGGAGGCACAAAGAGAATTGAATACCTTTAACCAAGAGAGAGAGAGAGACAGAGAGGAGTAACACCACAAGTTCAGGCATAGGAACTTTTATTTAGGTGTTTACCATGATTTTCTTACTATCCAAATAGAGGAACAAAATGAGGTATTTGTCATTCCAGTCCAAAATAGGCCTGGGATGTTTGAAAACATGTTAGAGTCCTATGCTTCATGTCAGTTGTGCCCTTGCCATGAACTAATGTGTGATACTTATAAGGATGCTGTACCAATAGCATAGTCATGATTAAACACGTGATGTGAGTTCTCAGTCAATATGCCCATGTCTAGCCTTTTGTGCCTTCCTCTATTACATACTTCTTCTCATTAGAAAATTGAAATGGCATCGTCATTTGAAGCAGTCCTATTGTGGCTCTGTAGCCAGTTAAATTGTTAGGCCCTCGTTGAAGGCCAGTATTTTTTGGCCAAGTACTGTTATTGCAAAATGTTGAATTAGTATAAAAACCATAGACCAGGTGGTCAATATAAAAACTAGACAGTGATGAGCAATATGATTATCTGTGTGCTTTCTCTTTTTCCTAATGAGGCTCATTAGAGGCTGGTATGTGTAAGGGATGATTTAGTGTTGAGCACGCCTTTCTAAACGTCCCTATTCAGTTGTCTCTTTGTAAAAAGACAAAAAAAAAAATTAGAGGCCATTTTGTCTTGCTTCTTTTATAACATGAAAGATAAAATTTTCCTTTTTCTCTTTTCTAATGTTGTTAAGCAAGAATGGACAACCAGTTTAAAAGGCCAAAAAAATGTTCTTACTTGCATAGTATTCCTATGAAATGATTTACCTTACATTTACTATACAAAGCATTTTCTCATAAATTATGTAATTTGATCTTCAAATCAGCACTAATTTCATCATCAGAGTAACACTTTGAAGTGCTGTTAGTCCAAGTTTGTAGATAAAGCAATTGAGACTCAGAAATATTAAATGACTTGCTAAATACATAATAGTCTTTATTCCCTTTGTGCCTTCTTTGGCTACTGAGATCAATCTATATTTTTGGCCTCAGTTATGACAGATAAGGCAGGAATAAAACTGCTGGATTTCTACGTAAAAGGAAAAACAGAAATTCAGATCAGTGAAATACTTTAGATCATAGAAGTCTTGAGAAGATTCATTTGTCAGTTTAAGAAGCAAGTGGATACAAGGCTTTTAATATCTTTTAAGCAAATGTAGGACTTTTGAATGTAGTCTACATAAGTATATTCAAATCTCCATTTACAACTACCAAAAAATAATAGTGAAACGAAGCATTTTAAATCTTCCCATTCAGAATCAGTGCACGATATCCATGTTTTTTTTAAGTATCTTATTTGAACAGAAAAATCACTATTTTGTACAGTCAAGAAACAGGTAAGGTCACATTCTTGGTCAGGCATCACTTGGCCTTTAGAGTAGGCAAAAATACTATTACTGCAATCCCAAGGGGATCTACTGTCCCTAATTTCCTTAGTGAAGGCATTTCCTTAGTTCACAAAGAATATTGAGAATGCAGTCAGTTTTCCCTTATGTGTAACTACTTTTGATATGATGAATATACTGTTTTCTCATGACACTGAACCACTAAGGAACTTGGAAACTTTATATATAGGGAGTATTTTTGCAGAATTTGGACTGGTCGTACAGCAAGTGTTCTGCAAAGCTATATGTATTACCTTTCAGATATATTTTGGCTTTGCTATTTTGACATTAGATCCTCTCCTTTAATGTTTTGCAGTGTATTCTTTGAGGAGGAGGAAATCTGTTTGATTTGTCTGATAGTAGAACAGATTTACTCAGGAAAGAAGCCATAGCAAACACCAAGCTTACCTTCTGAAGGAAGTGTGCTCAGATTTGAAAGAACACAAATTGATAGATGGCAAAGCTGAGGCATATGACTTGATATTTGGCCAAAATGAGAAATATGACAAGTATGTTTTAATCCCAACTCCCTACCTTTCTGTAGGGATGCTACCGTTAATGTAGCATCTGAAGTTCTGTATCTTTTACTGGTATCCTTTCCCCCTTCTCCACTTAAACTAAAACTTTAATGTCCTCTGCCTCAATCTCTCGGATAAGAAATTGATAAACCACCAGTAAATTGTTAATAAGCACAAATTGTATTTAATCTTTCATTCTTTAGACCTTCAGATTTGGGTGTTAAGCCATAGGAGGAAGTGAAAATATTGCCCACTGTGACAAGCTATTAGCTACTAGGGAATTTGAGGGATGATGTGTGTTTTACATGTCCCTCATTTGACACTATATACAGGTATTTCCACTACTTGTAGATGTACTCTAAATTCTGGTGGAGAATTTAAAAGCCAAGGGTGTTAAGGTGGTAAAGAGAGGAATTGGGAGATGTTTCTCAAATTAATGCTATTGATTTCAAAACATGAAAGATTCTATACTTACCCATATAATAATGATTTCTGGGATTAGTAGCACACAGACCTTCTGCAGAGTAGTTCTCACTGGGATAATTTACTTATTTTCTATGCTTACTAGAACACATCTAGTAAGTGCCATACTGAGACTTCAATTCAGGTCTTTGTGCCTAATTCCAAAGCAATTTTTTCTAATACATCAGAATTTCCACAAAGCATAAACCACTCTCCCTGCTCTCTATCTTCCATGCTTTTAAGCCCTCTGAATTGAATAGAAAACCCAGAAATAGACCCACAACTGTATGACCAACTACTCTTGTACAAAGCAGGAAAGAATATCCAATGTAAAAATGACAGTCTCTTCAACAAATGGTGTTTGGAAAACTGGACTGCAACATGCAAAAGAATGAAACTGGACCATTACATATACCATGCACAAAAATACATTAAAAATGGATGAAAGGCCTAAATGAAACAGGAAACCATCAAAATCTTAGAGGAGAACACAGGCAGCAACCTCTTTGACCTTGGCCAGAGTGACTTCATACTAGACACATCACCAGAGGCAAGATAACAAAAGAAAAAATAAACAATTGGGACTTCATGAAGATAAAAATCTTCTGCATAATTAAGGAAACAGTCAACAAAACTAAAAGGAAGCCTATGGAATGGGAAAATATATTCGCAAATGACATATCTGATAAAGGGTTAGTATTCAAAATAGATACAAGACTTACCAAACTCAACACCCAGAAAACAATCCAGTTAAGAAATGGGCAGAAGACATGAAAAAATATTTTTCTAAAAAAAGACATCCATATGGCTAACAGACACATGAAAAGAGGCTTGACATCACTCATTAACAGGGAAATACAAATCAAAACCATGATGAGATACCACCTCACGCCTGCCAAAATTAACAACACAGGAAACAACAGATATTGGCAAAGATGTGAAGAAAGGGGAACCCTCTTACACTGTTGGTGGGAATACAAACTGGTGCAACCACTCTCAAGTATAGTATGGACAGTTCCTTATAAAAAAATAGAACTACCCAACCATCCAGCAATTTCACTACTAGGTATTTACCCAAAGATACAAAAATACTAATTCAAAGGACATATGCACCCCAACGTTTATAGCAGCATTATCAAGAGGCAAAACTATGGGGGCACCTGGGTGGCTTGGTCAGTTAAGCATCCAACTCTTGATTTCAGCTTAGGGCATGATCTCACGGTTTGTGAGTTGGAGTTCTGCATTGAGCTCTGCACTGATTGTGTGGAGCTTGCTTGGAATTCTCTCTCTCTTCCTCTGTATCTGCCCCTTCAGTTCTCTTTCTCTTTCCTTCTCTTCCTCTCTCTGTCTCTCTCTCTCAAAATAAGTAAGAACACTTTAAAAAATAACCAAACTATGGAAAGAGCCCAAATGTTCATTGACTGATGAATGTATAAAGATGTGGCATATAGACATATACAATTGAATATTACTCATCCATAAAAAAGAATGAAATCTTGCCATTTGCAATGACATGGATGGAGCTAGAGTGTATAATGCTAAGCGAATAAGTCAGTAAAAGAAAGACAAATGCCATATTATTTCTTTCATATGTG
>NW_024420424.1:355832-416836 GCF_014898765.1 Herpailurus yagouaroundi | reverse complement strand
GAGAACTGAGGGTTGATGGAGGGAGATGGGTGGGGGAATGTACTAAATGGGTGATGGGCATTAAGGAGGGAATTTGTTATGATGAGCGCTGGGTGTTAGATGTAAGTGATAATTCACTTAATTCTACTCCTGAAACCAGTGTTACACTTTATGTTTATTAACTGGAATGTAAAAAAATTTTGAAAAAAAAAAAGAAAAAACTGTATAATTCCGTTGAATTCAATTCTACTTATTCATATGTCCTTCCTCCTGTTGCATCAGTCCACCTCTCTGGTATCTCATCTATTGTATATTTGACACTCTCATTTTCTTTACTTTATTGAGAGAGCGTGAGTGGGGAGGTTGGAAAGAGGGAGAAATAGAGAGGGAGAATCTTAAGCAGGCTCAGTGAGGAGCTTGACACGGGTCTCAATCCCACCACCCTGGGATCACGACTTGAGCTGAAATCAAGACTTGAGCTGAAATCAAGAGTGGGATGCTCAACTGACTGAACCACCTAGATACCCCAACAGTCATTTTCTCATGAATAAACACTTCCATATCTATGTGCAAGGGATTTGGAACCAGATAGTTTGGGTTCAAATTCTGAATCCACCCACCACTTATTAGCTTTTTTTTTTTTAATGTGAACTTAACCTGGATACTTAACCTCAGTTTCTTGGTCTGTAAAATGAGGAGACCATTAGTTCCTATATTACACGTTGTTTATTGGATTAGATGAGTCAAAATATGTAAATCACCTAGAAGAATTCCTGTAATATTTTAATTGTTCACTAAATGTTGGCTGATTATTATATATCTTCCATTTTACTTTAATTAAAACATGAGTTTTACCTGAAATGATACTTAAAATTATACCTTACCGCTGTTCTTCTTATTCTCAATACAGATGGACTCATGTACCTCTACGATCTTCACTGGACCTCAGGATTTCCCCATATGTTCATACTTCTTTCCTTCTGTTGTAAAATAACATGTTCATGGTTTTCTTGGTTATCCCTTTCTCTCCCATTTCTTTAGCAATATAACTTCTCTCTTTCCTGTATCTCTGATTGTTTCCTCTCCATTAACTCCTTACCTGTAGTCTGCAACTACCTCCTTCTTTCAAATATTCCCTCAGCTCTATTGGTTACTCAAATTTTAGTTCCATATCTATTCTTTATATCACTGTTAAACTTTTAAAAGACATGTGCAACATGAGCTTTGCAGGTAGAGGGAAATATCCCAACCCCCTCTCTATTACTTACAAATTGGATAATCTTAAACATGTTAACATCTCGGAGCCAGTTTCCTCATATAAAAAATTGGTATGAGAATAACTGTCTCATTGACTTGTTGTAAGAATGAAATACTGTATTTAAAAAAGTTCTTAGTGTGAGTAACATGCTGCTTCTTTATCTTGGTGCAGTTATATAGGCATGTTCATTTCTGGAAAGTTCATTAACATGTACACAAATGACATTTGCCCTTTTTGGTATATATGTTATAACATATGTTATACTTTTATGTTTAAAATTAAATAAATGATAGTGTAGTTCCTGGCATGGAGTAAGTGCTCAAAAATTGTGGCTATTATAATTTTTATTGCTAGTGATTGCAGTTTGAATTCCACTTCTATGACTAGTTCACTAATGTATACAATGTCTTTTCCTATTTAAAGAGTGAATAGGGGGATGAGGGGAAGATAGCAGCATAGGAGGACGCTGGGCTCACCATGTCCTGCTGATCACTTAGATTCCATCCATATCTGCCTAATTTACACAGAAAATCACCAGAAGTCTAGCAGAACGGACTCTCCAGAGCCAAGCATAAATGAGAGGCCCACGGAAGAGGGTAGGAAGGGTGGAGAGGTGGTGCGCACTACACGGACTGGTGGGAGGGAGCCAGGGAAGTTGAGGGGCAGCCAGCCCACCCGGCAAGGCAGAGCCCCTGAGTCTGGCTTGCAAAAGCAGAAGGGCCAGACAGAGTGTTTTCTGACAGACAGTGGGACTTAACATCTGGAATGTTATAAGTCAACAGCTCTGCTTGGAGAGTGGGAGAGTTGTTGAGCCCTGGAGGACAGATCTCAGCTTGGTGTGGAACAAAGGTGCTGGGAAACGCCATCTCCCTCGCCCATCCCCCAGCCAAAATCCCAAAGGTAACCAGTTCCCATCACTGTACTTGAATGCACAGCACAAACACACAACGCTGTGCTTCTGCAGATCCATCCCTCCTATGGGTCTGCCTCCTTCCCGGTGCTACAGGGCCCCTTCTGAAGCAGACCACCGAAGCCAAAGTGAGCTGAGTCTGCCCCTCCTGCCCCTCTGCGCCTTGGGGATCCACCCTGGCTAATACACCAAATACCATCAAAGCAGTACCACAAGACTGGAAGTATGCCACTAGCCCGGACAGGGGCCAAACCACTCCAAAGTAAGTCCTGCCCCAGGAGAAGGGGAAGATAAGGTAAACACCAGTCTGACTGTGGCCCCAGCTATGGGCTTGGGGCAGACATCAAGTCTGACTGCGGCCCCACCCATCAACACAAGTTACTCCAGACAGCACAGGGGAAGAGCCCTGCAGTTCCGCGCCACTCCAGGGACTATCCAAAATGATGAAACGGAAGAATTCTCCTCAAAAGAAACTCCAGGAAGTAGCGACAGCTAACGAATTGATCAAAAACGATTGAAGCAATATAGCAGAAAATGAATTTAAAATAATGGTCATAAATTAATCGCTGGGCTTGAAAAAAGTACAGAGGACAGCAGAGAATCTATTACTATAGAGATCAAAGGACTAAGAAACAGTCAGGAGGAGCTAAAAAATTCTATACATGAGCTGCAAAATAAAATGGAGGCAACCACAGCTCAGATTGAAGAAGCAGAGGAGAGAACAGGTGAATTAGAAGATAAAATTATGGAAAAAGAAGAAGCTGAGAAAAAGAGAGATAAAAAAATCCAGGAGTATGAGGGGAGACTTAGAGAACTAAATGACATAATTAAAAGAAATAATATATGCATAATTGGGATTCCAAAGGAGGAAGAGAGAGGGAAAGGTGCTGAAGGTGTACTTGAAGAAATCAGAGCTGAGAACTTCACTGATCTGGGGAAGGAAAAAGGCATTGAAATCCAAGAGGCACAGAGAACTCCCTTCAGACGGAACTTGAATCGATCTGCGCAACATATTAGTGAAACGGGCAAAATACAAGGATGTAGAGAAAATTCTGAAAGCAACTAGGGATAAACATGCTCAAACATATAAAGGGAGACCAATAAGACTCGTGACGGATCTGTCTACTGAAACTTGGCAGGCCAGAAAGGAATGGCAGGAAATCCTCAATGTGATGAACAGGAAAAAATGCAGTTGAGAATCCTTTATCCAGCAAGTCTGTCATTTAGAATAGAAGGAGAGATAAAGGTCTTCCCAAACAAAGACAAACTGAAGGAATTCATCACCACTAAATCAGCCCTACAAGAGATCCTAAGGGGGATCCTGTGAGACAAAGTACCAGAGACATCACTGCAAGCATGAAACCTACAGACATCACAATGACTCTAAACCCATATCTTTCTATCATAACAATGAATGTAAATGGACTAAATTCTCCAACCAAAATACATAGGGTATCAGAATGGATAAAAAAACAAGATCTATCTATTTGTGGTCTACAAGAAACTCATTTTAGAACTGAGGACACCTTCAGATTGAAAGTGAGGGGATAGAGAACTATCTATCATGCTACTGGAAGTCAAAGAAAGCTGGAGAAGCCATACTTATATCAGACAAACTAGACTCTGAAGTAAAGGCTATAACAAAAGATGAAGAAGGGCATTATATAATAATTACAGGGTCTATCCATCAGGAAGAGCTAAGAATTATAAATGTCTATGTGCCAAATATGGGAGCCCCCAAATATATAAAACAATTAATCACAAACATAAGCAACCTTATTGATAAGAATGTGATAATTGAAGGGGACTTTAATACTCCATGTACAACATTTGACACATTATCTAGACACAGGATCAATAAAGAAACAAGGGCCCTGAATGATACACTGGATCAGATGGACTTGACAGATCTATTTAGAACTCTGCATCCCAAGGCAACAGAATATACTTTCTTCTCAAGTGCACATGGAACATTCTCCAAGATAGATCATATACTGGGTCACAAAACAGCCCTTCATAAGTTCACAAGAATTGAAATTATATCATGCATACTTTCAGACCACAATGCTATGAAGCTTGAAATCAACCACAAGAAAAAGTCTGGAAAACCTCCAGAAGCATGGAGGTTAAAGAACACCCTACTAAAGAATGAATGGGTCAACCAGGCATTTAGAGAAGAAATTAAAACATGCATGGAAACAAATGAAAATGAAAATACAACAATCCAAACGCTTTGGGATGCATCGAAGGCAGTCCTGAGAAGAAAATACATTGCAATCCAGGCCTATCTCAAGAAACAAGAAAAATCCCAAATACAAAATCTAACAGCACACTTAAAGGAACTAGAAGCGGAACAGCAAAGACACCCCAAACCCATCAGAAGAAGAGAAATAATACAGGGGCGCCTGGGTGGCGCAGTCGGTTAAGCGTCCGACTTCAGCCAGGTCACGATCTTGCGGTCCGTGAGTTCAAGCCCCGCGTCGGGCTCTGGACTGATGGCTCAGAGCCTGGAGCCTGTTTCCGATTCTGTGTCTCCCTCTCTCTCTGCCCCTCCCCCGTTCATGCTCTGTCTCTCTCTGTCCCCAAAATAAATAAACGTTGAAAAAAAAATTAAAAAAAAAAAGAAGAGAAATAATACAGATCAGAGCAGAAATAAACAGTATAGAATCTAAATAATCTGCAGAGAAGATCAATGAAACCAACAGTTAGTTTTTTGAAAAAATAAACAAAATTGATAAACCTCTAGACAGGCTTCTCAAGAAGAAAAGGGAGATGACCCAAATACATAAAATTATGAATGAAAATAGAATTATTACAACTAATCCCTCAGAAATGCAAGCAATTAACAGGGAATACTATGAAAAATTATATGCCAACAAACTAGACAACCTGGAAGAAATGGACCAATTCCTAAGCACCCACACACTTCCAAAACTCAAACAGGAAGATATAGAAATCATGAACAGACCCATAACCAGTGAGGAAATTGAATGAGTCATCAAAAATCTCCCAACAAATAAGAGTCTCGGACCAGAGGCTTCCCAGGGGAATACTACCAGACATTTAAAGCAGAGGTAATACCTATCCTTTTCAAGCTATTCCAAAAAATAGAAAGGGAAGGAAAACTTCCAGACTCATTCTATGAAGCCAGCATTACTTTGATTCCTAAACCAGAGTCCCAGTAAAAAAAAGAGAACTACAGGCCAATATCCCTGATGAATATGGATGCAAAAATTCCCAATAAGATACTAGCAAATTGAATTCAACAGCATATAAAAAGAATTATTCCCCATGATCAAGTGGGATTCATCCCTGGGCTGCAGGGCTGGTTAAACATTCACAAATCAATCGATGTGATACATCACATTAATAAAAGAAAAGATAAGAACCATATGATCCTGTCAATCGATGCAGAAGAACCATTTGTCAAAATTCAGCATCCTTTCTTAATAAAAACCCTTGAGAAAGTCGGGATAGAAGGAACATACTGAAAGATCATAAAAGCCATTTATGAAAAGCCCACAGCTAATATCATCCTCAATGGTGAAAATCTGAGAGCTTTCTCCCTGAGATCAGGAACATGACAGGGATGTCCACTCTCACCGCTGTTGTTTAAGATAGTGTTGGAAGTGCTAGCATCAGCAATCACACAACAAAAGGAAATTAAAGGCATTAAAATTGGCAAAGATAAAGTTAAGCTTTCACTTTTCGCAGATGACATGATATTATACATGGAAAACCCAATAGACTCCACCAAAAGTCTGCTAAAACTGATACATGAATTCAGCAAAGTCGCAGGATACAAAATCAATGTACAGAAATCAGTTGCATTCTTATACACTAATAATGAAGCAACAGAAAGACAAAGAAAGAAACTGATCCAATTCACAATTGCACCAAGAAGCATAAAATACCTAGGAATAAAGCTGACCAAATATGTAAAAGATCTGTATTGTGAAAACTATAGAAAGCTTATGAAGGAAATTGAAGAAGATATAAAGAAATGGAAAAACATTCCGTGCTCATGGATTGGAATAATAAATATTGTTAAAATGTCAATACTACCCAAAGCTATCTATACATTCAATGCAATCCCAATCAAAATTGCACCAGCATTCTTCTCGAAACTAGAACAAGCAATCCTAAAATTTGTACGGAACCACAAAAGGCCCCAAATAGGAAAGTAATTTTGAAGAAAAAGACTAAAGCCGGAGGCATCACAATCCCAGACTTTAGCCTCTACTTCAAAACTGTAATCATCAAGACAGCATGGTAGTGGCACAGAAGCAGACACATAGACCAATGGAATAGAATAGAAACCCCAGTACTAGACCCACAAAAGTATGGCCAACTAATCTTTGACAAAGCAGGTAAGAATATCCGATGGAAAAAACACAGTCTCTTTAACAAATGGTGCTGGAAAAACTGGACAGCAACATGCAGAAGGTTGAAACTAGACCACTTTCTCACACCATTCACAAAAATAAACTCAAAATGGATAAAAGACCTGAATGTGAAACAGGAAACCATCAAAACCCTAGGGAAGGAAGCAGGAAAAAAACCTCCGTGACCTCAGCCACAGCAATTTCTTACCTGACACATACCCAAAAGCAAGGGAATTAAAGCAAAAATGAACTATTGGGACCTCATGAAGATAAAAACCTGCACAGCAAAGGAAATAATCAACAAAACTAAAAGACATGGGAATGGGAAAAGATATTTGCAAATGACATATCAGACAAAGGGCTAGTATCCAAAATCTATAAAGAGCTCCCCAGGCTCCACACCCAAAAAACAAATAATCCAGTGAAGAAATGGGCAGAATACATGAATAGACACTTCTCTAAAGAAGACATCCGGATGGCCAACAGGCATATGAAAAGATGTTCAACATCGCTCCTCATCAGGGAAATACAAATCAAAACCACACTCAGATATCACCTCACGCTAGTCAGAGTGGCTAAAATGAACAAATCAGGAGACTATAGATGCTGGAGAGGATGTGGAGAAATGGGAACCCTCTTGCATTTTTGGTGGGAATGCAAACTGGTGCAACCGCTCTGGAAAACAGTGTGGAGGTTCCTCAAAGAATTAAAAGCAGACCTACCCTATGACCCAGCAGTAGCGCTGCTAGGAATTTACCTAAAGGATACAGGAGTACTGATGCATAGGGGCACTTGTACCCCAATGTTTATGGCAGCACTCTCAACAATAGCCAAATTATGGAAAGAACCTAAATGTCCATCAACTGACGAATGGATAAAGAAATTGTGTTGGGGCGCCTGGGTGGCGCAGTCGGTTAAGCGTCCGACTTCAGCCAGGTCACGATCTCGCGGTCCGTGAGTTGGAGCCCCGCGTCAGGCTCTGGGCTGATGGCTCGGAGCCTGGAGCCTGTTTCCGATTCTGTGTCTCCCTCTCTCTCTGCCCCTCCCCTGTTCATGCTCTGTCTCTCTCTGTCCCAAAAATAAATAAACGTTGAAAAAAAATTATTAAAAAAAAAAAAAAGAAATTGTGGTTTGTATATACAATGGAATACTACGTGGCAATGAGAAAGAATGAAATATGGCCTTTTGTAGCAACATGAATGGAACTGGAGAGTGTTATGCTAAGTGAAATAAGTCATACAGAGAAATACAGATTCCATATGTTTTCACTCCTATGTGGATCCTGAGAAACTTAACAGACGACCATGGGGGAGGGGAAGGAAAAAATGGTTAGAGAGGGAGGGAGCCAAAACATAAGATACTCCTAAAAACTGAGAACAAACTGAGACTTTATGGGGGGTGGTAGAGAGGGGTGGGTGGGTGATGGGTATTGAGGAGGGCACCTGTTGGGATGGCCACTGGATGTTGTATGGAAACCAATTTGACAATAAATTTCATAATAATGAAATAAAAATTAAAAAATTAAAAAATAGTGAACACCATTACTTTGAATCCTTTCCCTTCTTTGGCTTCTATTACACTCAAATACGACTCAGCCAGGCTTTTGTTAACAGTTATATTTTTAATTATGGGTAGTTCTGTGAATTCACATACACATATACATATCTACAGAACTTTCCATAATTTGCACATATATGGATGACAGAGAAGGAATTTTTAGAGAGTTAGGGTTGGAGTCATAATAGTGTATCACCTAGAAAACCAAACCTTTGCTTGTAATATACAATTAATTGCACATTGATCTATGAAGGTAAAAATGAAATAATTGCAAGAAAATGTGCAAAACATTAAAAATCACTGATATTTCCGTTTTAGGGATAGTAGAAAGAAAACTAAGACATAAGTTTGGCAATCTAAGTTCAATTATCAGCCCTTCTACTTGCCAGTAGTGTTGCACTTGGTAAATTTAAAAAAAATTAAGATTTGTTCATTTTTAGAGTGAGAGAGACAGAGCAAGAATGGGGAAGGAGCAGAGAGAGAGGGAGACACACAATCAGAAGCAGGCCCCGAACTATCAGCACAGGGCCCAATGCAGGGCTCAAACTCATGGACTGCAAAATCATGACCTGAGACAAAGTGGGACACTCAACTTACTGAGCCTCCCTGGCGCCCCCAGCTGGTAAATTTTTTAAACCCCTGAGCTTCAGTTTTCTCATCTTCTGATATATATAATAGTCTCTCCTTGCAGTCATTTTCAAAAATTTTCTGTGGGGCTCAGGTAAGATGATATATGTAAAGATGCTTTGCAGCTCACATGACATCAGACAAATGCAGGAGATGTCAGTGTTGTTGTTTTCTTTAAATTTTTTTTTAACATTTATTTTTGAGACAGGGAGAGACAGAGCATGAACAGGGGAGGGTCAGAGAAAGGGAGACACAGAATCTGAAACAGGTTCCAGGCTCTGAGATGTCAGCACAGAGCCTGACGCGGGGCTCGAACTCACGGACTGTGAGATCATGACCTGAGCCGAAGTTGGTGGCTTAACCGACTGAGCCACCCAGGCACCCCTAAGTGTCAGTGTTGTTTAAATTCCATTCTGAATGTGACAACCTGCTGCTTATTCATAGTTGAGTCATTCTTTCTTATATTTATAATCAAATCCCTGTAATCAACTGTGCCTGACTTATATGGGGGCTTCTGTGAAGAAAATAGGAAAGAAATACATGAAGTGCTTTTGTTCCTACTACTTATATTAGCTAATGGAAAGATGAAGAATAGATATTTTAGGAGTTAAAGGATCAATTAGATTCTCAGAAGGATGTTTGTGAGTTTTTAATCTGGAGAACTGAATTTTATTGTAAATTCTAAACTTCAGGGTTAAATTTTTGGGACACAGGACTTTATAACATATATATATATATTATATTTATATGTAATATATACATATATATTAATATATATAATATATACATATATATTAATATATATATTAATGGAAACTTTCCTGCTTAAAACAATCAGATGTCTATCTTGTCTGAAGTACTTGAGCCTTACAAATAAAAAGAAAGAAATGGGAAATATGAATCAAGTGTGATTACACAGTTAAATTGGATTCATGTTTTCATTTATATCTTAATAAAATAAGGAAATTTGCTAATAGCATTTTAACCCTGTCTTGCTATTTGGCAGAATTTTGCACTTGAAGTAGAAGAGACAAAAAAAGCAAGATATTCTGTTTATGAGATAATATATTGAAAATAGCAAATCCATAACATCTTTGAAAATCTTGGGAAGCTGTACTTTTTACACTAATGTTTGGTATGGTTATTATTATGGAAATTGTGCCAGAGGTTCTTTGCAAATACTCCCCAGGAGTAATATGAAACTCACCAAATATGTTGTAGTTGTAATATTCATCAAAATGAGTTATTGACTTTATTACATTTTAATTAATAGCTATTATCAAGCCACAAATTTAATTGTCTCTGTTGACAAAATGTAGCAGTGGCTATGTACTCATAAGAATTTAGTCTTGTTTTCTGGCAAATGTGGAAGGAAATGAGAAATGTGGAAGCAGTGGAAGGAAATGAGAAAATAGATGGGGAAAGCCCTTTGAAATCTGGACATGATATTCATAAGCCCTACTACTGTATTTTTCATTATTAGTTTTTTATTATACATATTTTAAATATTTATAAGTATTTGTAAATATATGAACTTTAAAATTTTTTGATTTAAATTTCAGTTAGTTAAAATACAGTGTAATAAAGTTTCGAGTGTACAATTTGGTGACTCGACACTTACATACACCTGGTGTTCATCATCACAAGTGCACCCTTTAATGCCTATCACCTATTTAACTCATTCCCCCACTCACATCCCCTCTGGTAACTACCAGTTTTTCTCTGTAGTTAAGAGTCTGGGGGTGCCTGGGTGGCTCAGCTGGTTAAGCATCTAACTCTTGATTTTGGCTCAGGCCATTATCTCACAATTTGTGAGATTGAGCCCTGTGTCAGGCTCCGCACTGACAGTGTGGAGGCTGCTTGGGATTCTCTCTCCCTCTGCCCTGCTCGTGCTCGCTCACTGTCTCTCAAAATAAATAAAAAATAAACTTTTTTTTTAAATAAAGACACAGTTCCTTGGTTTGACTCTATCTCCCGCCTCATGCTCATTTGTTTGTTTCTTGAATTCCACATGTGAGTGAAATCATATGGTATTTGTCTTTCTCTGACTGATTTTGCATAGCATAATACTCTCTAGTATCATCCACATCAATGCAAATGGCAAGATTTCATTCTTTTTTAAGGCCAAGTAATATTCTATTGTATATATATACCATACCTTCTTTATTCATTCATCAGTTGATGGACACTTAGGCTGTTTCCATAATTTGGCTATTGTAGATAATGCTGCTATAAACATTGTGGTGCAGGTATCGCTTTGAATTAGTATTTTTGTATCCTTTGGGTAAATACCCAGTACTGCGACTGCTGGATCATAGGATAGTTCTATTTTTAATTTTTAGAGGAACCTCCATATTCTAGAGTAGCTGCCTCAGTTTGTATTCTATCCAAAAGTGTAAGAGGGGTCCCCTTTGTACACATACATATGTTGTTTCTTGTGTTATTAATTTTAGCCATTGTGAACATTTTAATATATTACATATATTACACATATCACATATATGTAGTTTTAAGGGACAAACAGAAAGGAAATTGAGGAATAATTAAACCTTGCCAAGTTTCCCTGATTGCAATTCAGTACACAAATCTGCTAAATTACAAATATCATACAATGGATATTAGCAACAATTATTAACAAATTAGCACAGACTAGTTTATAAGATTAACTTTCATGAAGTTGAAATCCTGGAGAATAACAGCAAATAGAGTGTTCTGCTTAAACTCCAAAGAGACATATTCTATTAGTTAAATAACAAAAAGTAACATTTCCACAATTTGAATATGCCAGTGCTAATCTACCTTCTGTAATACAGACACTTTTGAGTGACACACTCAACTGCCAAAAAGATAGTTTTTGGCTGCAGGAATCCAGAAGTTATGTTAATTATAGCCATAATCATAATTACTTAAATTTGTGCAGTATAATATGAGGTATGTATAAGATTCAGTGGCTGAGCAAACAGGAGAGAAGCTACTTTGGGACAACTGATTAAGGTGGCAAAAATCTGTTTGTAAAAGTGGATGTGAGCCAAAATATTTCACCCTGTTTGCTAACTTATTCTAACAATTTCATTTGGCCAGAAGTGATTCATAGATGTTCCCACTTGAAAAAAACTCATAGTTTTCTATATTGCTTCTAGCTCTTCCACTTATCATCCCCTGCTTTCCTCGCTTATCATCAGTGTTTGGGTGCTTTTTGGTTGTTTGGTTTGGTTTTTCACCCCTTCCTGTGTCTACATCCTGGGAGACAGAAACCCTTTGTGTGACTTCTTCCCAAAACTTTCTCCATTTGCTTGAGATGCCATTTAATTCTGCTGTATATGGGGTTTGGTTGAAGGATCACTGATGTTCAGATACCTGGGCTCTTTTTCTAACTGCCACTAAATTATTATATAACTTAAAACATGTCTCTTCTATCGGGGCCTCAGTATTCTTATCTGTAAATGAGGGGATTAGATAAGGTGATATTTCGGATTAATGCTAGCTACATTCAGTGTTTGTTATACTTGGTTATATGGACTGCCCTGGGAAATGTCTTCCAGTTAATATAACTATTAAATAGAAATTTTGATTTTGTTCATTACTGCTTTTAGACATTTGCTTTGATAAAGCACTTTAAACATAAACATAAAGTGCTTTAAACACATTTATGGGATCACAGCTTCAAGAACAACTGGTGCAGGAAAAGGAATATTCAAATATGATACTGAGAAGGACTAAAATAGCATGAAAAGATTATTTCAGCTTTGTTTAAAATGGGGTTCACAAACTCAAAAAGTCAAGGGATGCAGTGTTCTGGTGATTGTGTTCAAATGAAACAAGCTATTCTTTTAAATTTCATTTTGAACACCAAGTACTACTGTGGGTCCCCTTTTAAACTGGCATAATGTAAATCCAATAGCACATCAAAATAGGATCTACTTTCAGTAATCCTAAGAGTGTAAGACTACTAGAGACCCTAATTCTAGCCTTTTCCCACCCCCAACTGTGGACCTCAGTTTTAGGGTCCATAAAGTTACATTAAGAAAAGATGGGGCACCTGGATGGCTCTGTCAGCTGGGTGCCCGACTTCGGCTCAGGTCATGATCTTGTGGTTCATGGGTTTAGGCCCTTAGTGGGCTCTGTGCTGAGAGCTCAGAGCATGGAGCCTGCTTTGGATTCTGTATCTCCCTGTTTCTCTGCCCCTTCCCTGCTCATGCTGTGTGTGTGTCTCTCTCAAAAATAATAAACAAAAAGACTGAAAGAACCACGTGGCTGGCTTAGTTGGTGGCGCATGCAACTCTTGACCTTGGGATTATACTTGGGTGTACAGATAACTTAAAAAAATAAAATCTTAAGAGAAAAGGGGAAAAAAAAGTGGATCTCCCATAAATGTCAGAGAGGTGCTTGACTTCACTTGTCTCAGCATTCCAGCAAATGTTTTTTATTGAGAAATCTGTGACCACTTGTTGCTTCCAGGTTAGTTTTCTTCTTTCCTCGAACTCATATTCACTCTGAAAGTGTGTGTGTGTGTGTGTGTGTGTGTGTGTGTGTGTGTGTGTGTGTGTAATCTTCTCACGAGAATCCTTACAGTAGCCAACAGATATTTGGACAGTATCTTAAGGGAAACAAACTTTCAACGGCTATTATGGGCAGTGAAAGGTGAAGACAAACTCCCTGTCAACAGGCCCCTCCCTGCACATTGTAAGCCAAGAGCTACGTCATAGAAACTCCCGGAAATGCACCAGGCTCTAGGGGCAACGCATGCGCAGTGCGGGGCAGTTGAGAACGCCCTTTTCCAGACCCAGCTGCCGGTTGGTAGCTGTGGGGATCCTCTCCCCGCGGCCTCAAGCTGACAGGGTAGGGGAAAAGGCAAGTAATAAGACTGCTTACTGTAGCCCTTGCTTGTGGCTGTAGAGGGAGGTGTTTCCTTTTCTGAAGAGCTTCCCTTCTAAAGCCCTAAATGGCGACGCGGTCTGACAGGAATGAGGGTACCTCTCCATGGGAGGTGGCTTACAGTAACTAACAGGGAGGAGGGGCGGGTTTAGTGTGAGGGAGACCACGCAGCCCCTGACCCCACCCCCAGGCTCATGTGGTAAGGCCGCCTTGGCCTTCAACCTCAGCTCTGAGCCTCACATTGTAGATGGAGGTCCGGATAGACTAGTGGCCGATCTTTGGGTGGGGACAGGGCTGGAAAACTGTCTTATGAAAAACCAAGATGGAAAAAGGTGTACGGGAGGGTTACATTGGCCAACTGACAACTCACTGAGAGTTGGCAGATTGGTTGATGCTCGTGAAAATCTTCAGAGACTCCTTCCCAGGAACAGCATGAGGCAGAACTAGGACAAAAATAGGAGTAGGAACAAGAGTTCAGAAAAGGTTGACTTCAACTAAACACGAGGAAAACTTCCCAAATAATTTTAGCTGTTGGCAAGCTCACGCTGCTGCCTCATCAAGCTCTGTGCCACTTCTGTGAAAGCTATCCCAACTGTCGAATTCCAACCTTTTGGTTAGATATCACCTCTATTTTTTAAAATCCCCTGAGTCGATGATTCTCCCTTTATAGTAATAATATAATAATCCATCTCAGCATTATTTATATTATTCTGTTATGGAAAAAGAAATTCACCATGCTCAGAATGGCTGATGATATAATTTAGAATTGTTTGTTTTGAATCGTATTACTTTATTGTCTGTGATATGGATAATAGGACTTCTGTGGTTGTGCGTTTAAAATACATTAGACTTAATTAAAATGCTAACACTTAGGGGACATTTAGCGTCTAGTTTATCCCCCTACATAGTCCTATAGACCCAAGCCTTTCAACATAAAGGAATGTAATTGAAAAAAAAAATTTAAAGCTAGTCAACATTTATAAAAATAGACACTGAAGTCTTGAGGAGGGAATTTTTCCACTATCTTAGCTCATTAACTTTTACTTATTTTTCGTGTTTGTTTTACAAGTTTTGTTTACCTCCTTTCCTTCCCCCCCCCCCTTTTTTTGTTTTTAAGCAAAAAACAAAAGTTTTTTAGCTGAGAGTTTTTAAACCTGAGATGAAACACCTTGGTCAATACTTTGCATAAACATCTATAGGGAATTATAAGAAGAGAAAATAGGCACTAGTCCTCTGAACTGAATTTAAATGAAGAAAGCAATGGAAGTTGGAAAGGCCAAACAAACAAAAAGAGAGGGAAAAAAAGTCATTTAGGTAGATTCAAGAAATAATGTAAATGTTAAATAGCAAAAAACAAAAACAAAAAACAAAAAAAAACCCTCAAAAAACAAAAGAATAGAGAAACCACTGCACACCAAAACCCCGTTTCCTCAAAATTAGAGGACTTTAAGTGATGTTGTACAATTATATAAAACACAACCACATCTTTTAATCAATGAAATTTCCTCTGACACATTGTAAGTGCATCATTACCCATTTGTTGAATATACTTGAAGGAAATGCAACTTTTGCCTGTTTAACCAAGTCTCTGCTGAATGCAAGAACTTCACTATGTATTTCTGTCTATTAACTTTATTTATTTTTATTTTTTCAGAATAACTGAAACTTATTGGAGAGTCACTTCACCGCTGGAGGCTACCCAAATCTTCTTTCCTTTATCCACCACCCACACTGTGTACAGCCTCTCCTACCCTCACACCTCAGGTGAAGGTGAAATCAGAGAATGATCAGCAACTTGCTCGTGTTGCCAATTTCATCATGAATTTTAAGACTACAGATAATCTGACTGTAAGCATCAGGATTCTTTCAGATCTTCCTATTCCCCTAGCAGCTCTCATTTTCAGTCTGAGCTTGTCCACCAAGTATATAACCCTAATGCTTGATTGGAAGTTCTAGAACTGTAACAAATTGGAGTTTCAAAACTATCAGGTAACCACATGTGGCTATTTAAATTTCAATCAATTAAAATTAAATAAAATTAGGAATTGTGTTCCTAAGTCTCACTAGCCACATTTTACATGCCATATGTGGTCAGTAGCTACTATATTGAATAGTGCAGATGTAGAATATTCTAACATTGCAGGAAGTTACGTTGGACAGTGATGCTTTATAAAGTTTGTCTGCCTCTTGTCATTTCTGAAGTTTAAAAGATATTCAGATTAAAATCCAATTTTCTTGAGGGGCAAGATAAAAGTAAACACAAATATGCTGTAGTAGTTCAAAAAGTGCTATGAAAGGCGGGGCCTGAGTTAATTGGCTGAGTGAAGAGGATGATAAAACATGGCACCCCACTCATCTAATATGGTCCTACTTCTTTTGTCTGGGAAAGTGCTACCCATATTCAAGTTTTTTTCAGAAGTGGACTTAGCTGTGATTGTAGACCATTTGTTTAACGTGAACATCAATGATTTACATTTGTAAAGCATTTGTATATACAAGGTCATAAAATTTAGTTTAAAGATGGTAAAATGGAAGGGGAGAACAATTGATTCTTCCAGAATTATCACAATTACACAATATTACTTTTAAAATTGTCATTACTATGTCCTTTGTATCTTGGTTTCAAAAGCTGAGTAATATAGGTAAGGAAAACTGAAAGCTGCAACAAATTGGAGTTTCAAAACTACCAGGACTGATAATGATTCACATTTCCATAATGAATGTTTTACATTTTAGAAAGTGTTCTCCTTCCCATTTGTTTTTCTTTACATAGGTCTCACAAGACACTCCTGATGTAGGCAGGGAAGATATTATTATTTTTCTCTCGAGGTTCTTTTCTGTCTAGTTTGGCTTAACTCAGATGCCACCTGCTGCGTGAAGCTATCTCTTTTCCTTGCAGTTAAACATAAACTCCTTAGCACTTTTTCTGTATAGTACTTGTCTTAATGCTGTTCATGTGCTTTTTATCTTTCTTAATAGATTCACAATTTTTGTTTGACAGAAGTTGTATCAGGTTTATATTTGGTTTTTATTTTTTGGCCTTTTCAATTTTATCTCATTGAGGTAAAATTTACATAACAAAATTAACACTTTTAAAGTGTGCAATTCAGAGGTATTTAATATATTCACTATGTTGTACAACCATCACTTTTATCTAGTTCCAAAACATTTTCATCACCCCAAAAAGGAGCCTTGTACCCGTTAAACAGTTTCTCTTCCCTATCTCTCCCCGGCTTCTAGCAACCACTAATCTTTCTGTGTCTATGTATTTACCTATACTGAATTTTTCATCTAAGTGGAATCAGACAATATGCAACCTTATGTATCTGGCTTCTCTCAGCATAATGTTTTCAATGTTCATCCACATTGTATCATGTATCAGTACTTCATTCGGATTTATATTTGAGGTTTTGTATTTTACTAAAGAGGTGTGCAATACATATTAATTAGTTAATTGATGGTGGATTATTTTATCCCAAACTCCACACCTGACAGCATATGCTAATATAATGTAGTCTGTATGAACAGATAATGCCTGAACCTGATTAAGTTCTGTTATTTCATTCTTAGCTACTTGGATTATCTAAGCCTTAAATATTAACCACCAGAGGATTTGCTCTATTTATCCATCTTGAGACATGGCACAATCATTTAATCTTTTTCAACAAGATCCTACTGTGACATCCTCTCCTACTGAAGTTCGTGTGTGGATAGAAGGTAAGATGTTTTGAAGTATCTTAACTCTGCACGTCACTTCTCATCTTTTGCAGGCTCAGCTGACAAGATTTCACATATTATTTTGCAGTCTCTTACAGAAAATGCTTTAATATTAAAGACTTGAACCTTAAATCTGTAATTTTAAGTTCTTAGCATTGTTTTAATAAACACATCCCAAGAAAAATTTCCTTCCCTTGATTAATATCTTTTTTGTATGAATATTGGAATTAATGTATTATTTTTACTTAACATATTAATGTGTGGTTATATGTGAATATTAGAAGCAACCAAATATTCTAAAATAATGACATTAAACAGTAAAACACACTACTTAAAAGATATGATTTACATTCTTCTATTGGAATGAGCCATTGCTGACTGAAGAGGATGGATTGTATAAAGGAATAGATGCAATGAAAGGAAGAGTGAAATGCAATTAATTTAAATAATTTTATTATTAATTATAATTTATTACATTTAATATATAGTTTACATTTGAAAGCAAAGGCTATGCCTGCTTCTATCACTTACTGTTTGCATTAATAGTTACTAAAATAATAATATATCCAATGATTTTAAGAGGTGGGAAAGATCCAAAGTGTTCTTTATTATCAGCTGTCTTTATTAGCATCATGCTAAGGAGCATTTTAGGAAAGATTGGCGATGTTTACCACTTTTAATTACAGAAACTCTTCTAAAGATGATACTATGAAGCTTTGCTCTATTGCAGTGTTTTCTTTATGTATAGCTGGTTTAGCATATTCTGTTGTGTTAAGTATAATGGATTAGACACTACATAGATGAAAATAATATATTATCATTGCAGAATTATAGTATCTTTTTAAAGTTTTATTTCCCCATCCATAAAATTCAGTGCAGTAAGATTTCCCTCCCAATACATTGAATTCATACAGTTTTATAGCATGATATGTGAAAATTTATTATAAAGTAATTTCAATTATGTGAATAAAATTACTTTAATGCAGAGGAATTTAAAATGAAAAATAAACTCCAAGTTTTCTTGAATCATGCTTTAATCCTAACTTTTATAATTTTTAACATCAGGAAACTTAAATATTCTTTCATCACCCTCACTAACTTAGGGAATAAAGTATTGGTTCCTGCCTTTGGAAGGAAATTCCAAGTTTTCTTAGCTGCATTGTTATTTTTTTCTGAGTAATTGATTTTAAACTTCAGGCCTTTGCATTTGCAAAGGTAGCATTATTTTCAGTAGCATTTGCAAACTACTGAAAATAATACTAATGCAAGAAGAAATGTCTTCTTTCCCCTGTGATTCCGTAATATTTCCTTTGCTTTTCAAAGCATTTTGTGCCTATCACTGTATTTGTGTGTGTGTGTGTGTGTTTCATCTTTTCACTATCAAATTGAAAATAGTTTAAAGGCAAAGTGTAATATTTTACTTATCTTTGTATCTCTGACAACACTCAGCACAATACCTTGCAAAGAGTAGGTACTTAGCAAATATTTTTATTATTGACAAAATAATGACTTTAATATTCCAGTTCTCATTTTTTCCTATAAAATTGGCGTAATGCCCAAAAAATTTCAGGTTGCCACTCTTAGTTAACTTTTGTTTGGTGATATTGGCATATTCTTAAAACAATAATTATAAAAGAAAGTAATTTCAAATAAGCAGGCTATGAATTATAGATACCAGACCTCAATACCTTATTGGTATCCTAGCTTGGATTTGGTCTTTGATTAGTGGTAAGTTACAAAATTACTTAAAAAAAAAACAGTTTCTGTTATATGGGCAGAAAATCAAGGATGATTATAACAATTTGACTTACTGGAGACCTTTTCACACAGTTAATTTAGAGGGAAAAACCTAGAGCAGTCTAGCACTATTAAAACTGAGAATGCCAGAGGGTTTTTGTATTTTTTGAGTAAATACCCAATAATGTAATTACTGTTCAATTTTTAATGTTTTGAGGAACCCCCATACTATTTTCCAGAGTGGCTGCACCATTTTGCATTCGCACGAACAGTGCAAGAGGTTTCCTTTTTCTCTACATCCTTGCTAATACTTGTTTTCTGTGTTGTTGATTTCAGCCATTCTGACTGGTGTGAGGTGATATCTCATTGTAGTTTTGATTTGTATTTCCTTCATGATGAGTGATGTTGAACATCTTTTCATATGTCTGTTAGCAACATTTTTATAGATATGTTTTCTGAGGCAAGAGAAATTAAAGCAAAAATAAACTATTGGGATGACATCAAATAAAAGTCTTATGTACAGGGAAGGAAACAATCAACAAAACTAAAAGACAACCTACTGAATGGGAGAAGATATTTGCAAATGACATGTCCAATGAAACATTAGTATCCAAAATATATGATTTGTTTTTAAGTAAAATAATTTTCTGGATTTTAGTACAAATAGAAAATGTGATTTAAATTTGACAGTTGGAGCATTTGAATCTATTGAAAGAACATAAGCTGAGTTTGGATCCCTATCTTCTAGGCTTGATTGTACCATTAAACCCCATTGTGACTATAAACAAGCCACTGGGACATTAGGATTTCTAAAGTTTTTTTTTTTAATTGGTTTTCTTTCTTTCTTTCTTTCTTTCTTTCTTTCTTTCTTTCTTTCTTTCTTTCTCTTTCCTTCCTTCTCAAACTGGCAACACACATATGTATGTCTGAGAGGTATATTTCAATGAAAAATAATAATCAATAATAACAAGTATTTGGAGAAGGTTAAGTACAAAATAAATGTGACAAGTATTTTATCATTGTTCTACTTATGTTTATCCAACTATCAATTACACTATTGTTATTGTTATGCTAGTGTTACACTGTCAGAAGCACCAACATATTGTTACTATTTATGGACTCTTGGATCTTACAGGTTTAGAAGGTTGTTAGATCTATCTATATGTGGATTTTAATAGCAAAGCCAGGTATATCTCAACTTAGAAAACATTGACTAGGGGATAATTTTCATTAAGAATACATTTGTTTGTCTGGAAAAGATGAATTAAGGTAGAGAGCTTGCAAAATTAGTAAATTAGGAAAGATCATAATAATGGGCCATAAGGGCCTCTCCCTTCATTGATGATGTACATGCATATTGTCAAAATCATAAGCTATACAGGGTGTATTTGATAGGGGGATCATTCTGCTATAGTGATTATGACAATAGTGAGTTTATTATTCTGGAAGATACCTGTGAATGAGCAGAGGGCTCATATAAGTTGAGAATGGTAGGTATCAAAACATCAAGAAAGAGACAAAGTAATTGTTATAGCTTATTCCCTGAAATAATAAAAATACATATATAGATTTTGGAAGAGGTTGAGTACAAATCACCAGTTATGAAATCTGATGCAGTAACAAGAGAGAAAATTTTTATTTGTCGGTAAAATTCTTTCAAGTGATTCTTAGATTACATTTCAGAAATAACTGGCTGTACTGTCTTTATCTCACATGTGAAGCTAGTATTGAGTAGTAGGATAGTGATAGACACCCAGGGGGGAAAAAAAAGATGTCACCCTTCCTTGTCCCTATCATTATTCAAACTCTGGGTATGGAGATTTGGTCCTGATAATTAATACTGAGTTGGGATGACTACAACTGCTATTTAGAGACCACCTATACCAGATTTACCATAGTAAGTTATTTACATTCAAATTGTAAGTTAGGCACTTGGGGAGCTGCTTTAACTTTCAGAGTTCCAAATGCTATTGCTGGGTATGTTGATGTAATTGTTTTATTTAACAGTCTGTTAGAGATCCCAGCAACCTATGCTATTGCACAGAAGATGATTTCTTAAACATTTAAGTGTCACAAAT
The DNA here is from genome assembly GCF_014898765.1 of Herpailurus yagouaroundi. Classification (NCBI taxonomy): domain Eukaryota; kingdom Metazoa; phylum Chordata; class Mammalia; order Carnivora; family Felidae; genus Herpailurus; species Herpailurus yagouaroundi. The sequence continues at coordinate 395,713 of NW_024420424.1, read as the reverse complement.
CCTAATACCTTTGAAAATCTGATGAAAACCTAGACTCTCTCCTTTAAAATTTACATATATGCTCTTTTTTGCATATCATGACAATCAGACAGTTTATACACCCAGTATTCCAGACCAAGGAATGCTTTCACTAGGTAATTAATCATTAATGTGTGATAAGCAGATCTTTCTTCCCATTTCTTCTCAACCTTTTCCCATACTTCTAAGCTTATTGCTCAGATTTAGAGCACCTAAACAGTCTCTCCTAACTGAAAAGTTACAGTTGGATAGTATACATAAAGCGAAAGAAGCATGGAGACACAAAGACTAGGAACAGATTCCTGTCATGAAGAACAGTCACTTCCCTTATTGGTTGCCAGCGTTATCAAGTGGGTAAGAACCACCCATATGTTTATATATCTGCAGTATTTTTACAGTATTAATATCTACCACTGTTTGAAATAATTTGTGTAACTGTTGTTGTTTCTATCAATTTCCTTTTGCCTGCTTGTAGGCTTTTTGCTTTTTCCCTGAGTGGTTGATGGAAAAGTGACCATATATACAGTAATTTCTCAGTATCTGTTTTAGTTTTCTTCCAAAGCAGATCTTCTTAACATCATCAAAGACTGCATTTCTTCACCAAAAAAACACGGCATTGTAAGACTTCTGTGCTTTCTTCAATCCCCACCATGCCCTTAACAATCCTGAGCTGAGCTTTTTCACAAAACCAAAGTGATCTATATTTATTTCTGGTAATGGTCTATGGGTAAGAGGACTGAAAATATCTGAATATCCAGTATATAAATTGAATAGTGAGTCCCTATTGAAAAGAATAATATTTATTTGTAGAATCCAATCTTTCCCATCAGTCAGAATGGAAACTAAAGGTCTCAGTTGTTTTTTTTTTTAATATATTTTACATTTTAGGGCAATTTTAGGTTTATAGCAAAATAGAGCAGAAAATGTAGAGCATTCTCATATATTCCCTGTTCCCCCATATGCACAGTCTCCCCCACCATCAACATTCCAAGCCACAGTGATGCATTTGTTACAATTGATCTAGGTACATTGACACATCATTAACACCCAAAGTGATAATTTACATTAGGGTTCACTCTTGGTATTGTACGTACTGTGGGTTTTGACAAATGTATGGCATGTACCTACATTGTAGTATCATATAAAATAGCGCCCCCAAAAGTCTCTGCACTGTTTATTCATTCCCCTTTTCACCTGAAGGGAAGGAAAAATTCTTCCTCTACCCTTCAACTGAATTGAATTAAATTTACATAAGACAGGTTAACAGGAATAAAAAAATGGAAAGTTTTTTTACTTGTGCAAAGAGATGCAATATTGAAATTGAGACCTAAAGAAATGACCAAGGCAGGTAGTTCTTATACTCTTTAGACAAAGAGACAATAAACTTGTGAGGAATTGACAGGATAAAGGAAACAGATGTTTTGGAACTTTAATCCCTAAGGCATTCCAAGTATTTGGGCTGAGGTACTAGGTTAGTTAAAAAGGAACACAGTTTGTTCCAGTAGCTTTCTCAGCTATAGAGCTACTATCTCTGATAATAAGAATGTCTTTTTACTTCTTAGTACAGCCAGAGTACTTTTCATATGAGAGATTTATTTCCTGCTTTTGTGGGACAGGGGAAGGTCTAAGTGTCCTTGCACTGGCTGTTAAGTAACTTTTATTTTAAATAATACATATGTCAAAGTGGCACATTTTGAGGTGGCCTGCCCTTGGCCCCTACACAACCTAACCATTGGTAACTACTTATCTTTTTACTGTCTCCATAGATTCGCCTTTTCCAACATGTCTTGTAGTTGGAATCATACACTATATAACCTTTTTAGATTAGATTAGTTTCTTTCACTTAGTTACATGCTTTTTAATCTGGATGTTAATTTATACAACCTGATAATTATTTAAATTGTTACTTAACCTCATTGTGGAAACAAAAATAAGCCTAAATATTGAAACTAATAAAAAAAAAAAAAGAAATGACCTATCAAACCATGAAAAGACATGCAACATCCTTAAAAAGCATGTAACTAAGTGAAAGAAACTAATCTAATCTAAAAAGGTTATATAGTGTATGATTCCAACTACAAGACATGTTGGAAAAGGCGAATCTATGGAGACAGTAAAAAGATAAGTAGTTACCAATGGTTAGGTTGTGTAGATCCTGAGAAACTTAACAGGAACCCATGGGGGAGGGGAAGGAAAAAAAAAAAAAAAGAGGTTAGAGTGGGAGAGAGCCAAAGCATAAGAGACTGTTGAGAACTGAGAGCAAACTGAGGGTTGATGGGGGGTGGGAGGGAGGAGAGGGTGGGTGATGGGTATTGAGGAGGGCACCTTTTGGGATGAGCACTGGGTGTTGTATGGAAACCAATTTGACAATAAATTTCATATATAAATAAATAAATAAATAAATAAATAAATAAATAAATTAACATCCATTCAGATAAAACATTGCTGCTTAAAAGTGGCTATATTTTGTAAGTAATAAATATATTTTATGTTTAAGCTAACAGGCACCATCTTGAGAGCAGAAAAAGGTTTTTTTAGCCAATAAATAAATTACATTCAAGAAAACAAGATGTTTATATATAAAATATGATATTATGATATATCCTTAAACGGTTTTCTTCACATAGCACCCAAACTTCCCAAATGTCTAGAAAGTATCTCCCAAAATATAACTCATAACTTAAGTCATAAAAATAAAGGCCAAGAAAAATCAATTTAAGACAAAAATTTACATTCCCACCTCATATGTGGAACTTGAGAAAGTTAACAGAAGACCATTGGGGAAGAGAAGGGGAAAAAATAAGTTCAAACAGAGAGGGATGCAAACCATAAGAGATTCTTAAATACAGAGAACAAACTGAGGTTATGGGGGGGAGGGGAAAATGGGTGATGGGTATTGAGGAGGGCACTTGTTGGGATGAGCACTGGGTTTTGTATGTAAGCGATGAATCACAGGAATCTACCCCCAAAGCCAAGAGCACACTGTATACACTGTGTTAGCTAACTTGACAATAAATTATATTTTTAAAAAGACAAAAATTTACAGTTTATATTCTTAATTCTCCATTCAATAAAATATCAATGGCAAATTTATTGAAAGTAAATTAACTGTATATATGCAATTTGTTAGTGCTGAAAATCTGAAATATATATTTTTAAAACTCTCTTTATCTAAGGTCTTAAAATATTGCATCTCTGGTGGCAAACCCAATAACCATCAAGCATTTTATTTCCCTAGTTTTCATTCTTTCACTCCCACCTCTACCCCTTTATCCTTTAACACCCATCCATTATTTTTGTTTGTTTGTTTTTGGTAAATATACTTATATCCCAACACAAAACACTGACAATACTCCTTGGTAAACAAGGAAATCCCAGAACAGTCCAAGCCTACAGCTTTGCTCCCAAAGTGTGGCACAGGCTAAAGGACAGGGAAAAGAAAACAAGCAATGACCCTTATTGATGCAATTAGAATTCTCCTGAGAATCCACAACTGTTTGAAAATTTGTTGATGTAATCCTGAAGAAAGTTTCAACACATTTTGCATAAAAATATCAGAGAGTAAGTCTTTTTTTAAAAAAAAAATTATTTATTTTTGAGAGAGAGAGAGAACACGAATGGGAGAGTGGCAGAGAGCGAGGGAGACACAGAATCTTAAGCAGGCTCCAGGCTCTGAGCTGTCAGTACAAAGCCCAATGCAGAGCTCAGACGCAGAAACTGCAAGATCATGACCTGAGCTGAAGTCAGACGCTTAACCTACTGAGCCATCCGGGCGCCCCAGAGAGTAAGTCCTTGATAATTTTCTATGTATTTCTGCCAAAGCAATGGAAAACACAAAAGTCTTTTCATCAGAGAGGTTAGCATGTATGTCAATTACCTTTTCCTGTTTCTCTCTTCCTCATGCTTTTTTGTTTTGTTTAGTTTTGTTTTTTGTTTTTCTTATGTGTTTTTGTTTTGTTTTTGCCAGGTGCAGTTTTGGGTCTTCCTCTTCCTTGTCTGATATGATCTGAATGGCTGTTACTTGAGACCTCTTTCTGTTTTCTAAGTCTTTATTTACTGTAGAATTTATCTTCTCTCACCTAACTCTCTCTTTTCACCTTATCTTGGCCTCATGCTTGTTTTCTGCAGAAGGTGGTGATTTTTCTGGGTCTTTTGCATTTAAAAGTTTTCTGCTAATATGTAACCACAGAGACATGATTTACATGCAACAGGAATCTGTTGGTCACACTCTGGGCACGATTTGGTGGCATCTTAACTTTTTTTACTTGAGTTGCAGACATGCTCCTCTCGCAACAGCAGCAGTGGCTGATAGTTCATTTCTTTTTACTGCTGGATAATAATTCATTGTCTGAATGCCCTAAAGCTTATTCATTTATCTATTGAAAAACAACTTGATTGCTACCAATTTTTAGCAATTGGGAATAAAGATGTTATAAACATTTGTGTGCATGTTTTTGTGTGGATGTGTTTTCAACTACTTTGAGTAAATACCACGGAATGTGATTGCTAGGATCTTATGGTAAAATATGTTTAATTTTGTAAGAAACTGTCAAACTGTCTTCCAAAGTGCCTGTATCATTTTGCAATCTAATCAGAAATGGTGAGAGCTCCTGTTGCTTCACATCCTCATATTTATTGTTGTAGTTTTTAAATATTTTATTTAAATTCCAGTTAGTTAACACATAGTTTAATATTTGTTTCAGGTGCACAATTTAGGGATTCAACACTTGTAAACAACACCTGGTGCTCACTGCAAGTGCACTCCTTAATCCCCATCATCTGTTTGACCCATCTGCCCCCAAAATACCTACCCTCTGGTAACCATCAGTTTGTTGTCTGTAGTTAAGGGTCTGTTTCTTGGTTTGCTTCTCTCTAACTCTTGTTTCCCCCTCCCTTTACTCGTTTGTTTGTTTCTTAAATTCTACCTATGAGTGAAATCATAATGTATTTGTATTTCTCTGAATGACTTATTTCGCTTAGCATAATACTGTATAGCTCCACCCATGTCATTGCAAATAGCAAGGGTACATTCTTTTTTATGTCTAAGTAATATTCTATTGCATGTGTATACATATACACACACACCACGTCTTCTTTATCCATTCATCAATCAATGGACATTTGGGCTATTTCCAAAATGTGGCTATTGTATATAATGCTGCTGTAAACATTGGGGTGCATGTATCCCCTTGAATTAGTATTTTTATATTCTTTGGATAAACAGTAGTGAAATTGCTGGATTGTAGGATAGTTCCATTTTTAACATTTTGAATAACCTAGATACTGTTTTTCACTTTCCTACACCATACACAAAAATAGATTAAAAATGCATTAAAGACCTAAATGTGAGACAAGAAACCATTCAAATCCTAGAGGAAGAGGCAGTGCCTTCTTTGTCATTGGCTGCAGCAACCTCATATCAGATATGTCTTCTGAGGCAAGGGAAACAAAAAAAATAAAGTATTGGGAATTCATTAAAATTAAAAGCTTCTGCACAGTGAAGGAAGCAATCAATAAAACTAAAAGGCAACATACAGAATGGGAGAAGATATTTGCAAATGACCTAAGAAAGGGTTAGAACTCCAAGTATATAAAGCACTTATAAAATGCAACACCCTAAAAATGAGCAATCCAATTAAAATATGGACTAAAGAGGGGCACCTGGGTGGCTCAGTTGGTTAAGCATCCGACTTCGACTCAGGTAATAATCTCGTGGTTCCTGAGTTGGAGCTTCACATCATACTCTGTGCTGACAGCTCAGAGACTGGAGCCTGCTTCGGATTCTGTGTCTCCCTCTCTCTCTGTCCCTCCCATGCTCATGTTCTATCTTTCTCAAAAATAAACATTAAATAAAAAAAATTGGCAGAACACATGAATAGAAATTTTTTCCAAAGAAGACTACAGATAGCCAACAGATACATGAAAAGATGCTCAGCATCACATGTTTGTTCTTATCAGTGGTTTGATTTGGAACATTCTGATAGGTGTGTAGTGGTATCTCAAAGGTGTTTTCATTTACAGTTCCCTAATGTTTTTGAAAAGACTATTCTTTCTCCATTTTATTGCTTTTGCTCCTTTGACCAGTTAACTATATTTATGTGGGTCTGTTTCTGGGCTATTCTGTTCTATTGATCTATTTGTTGTTGTTGTTGTTGTTGTTGTTGTTGTTTCACCAATTTCACTCTATCATGATTACTGCAATTTTATAGTAAGTGTTTAAGTCAGTGTCAGTCTGTCAACTTTTTCCCCTATGATATTGTGTTGGCTATTCTGGATCTTTTATCATTCCATATAAACCTTAGAATTTGTTGATATCCACAAAATAACTTGCTGAAATTTTGATTGGGATTATATCAAATCTATATATATCAATTTGGGAAGAACTGATATCTTGACAATATTGAATCTTCCTGTCTCTAAACATGGAATATCTCTTCATGTATTTAGTCCTTTGATTTTGTTGATCAGAATGTTGTAGTTTTCCTCATATAGATCTTGTATATATTTTGTTAGATTTATACCTAAGTATTTAATTTATTGAAGTGCTAATATAAATGGTACTGTGTTTTTAATTTCAAATTCCATTTGTCCATTGATGGTATATAGGAAATTAATTGATTTTTGTGTATTAACCTTGTATCCTTCAACCTTGCTACAATTGTTTGTTAGTTCCAGTTTTCTTTTACAGATTTTGTTATATCTATACCTATTTCATTTTTTGGAGTCCTTAATATAAATGGCATTGTATTTTAAATTTCAGATTCCACTTGTTAATTTCTGGTATATAGGAAAGTGGTTGACCTTTGTATAGTACCTTGTATCCTGCAAACTTGTTAGAATCATTTATTACCAGTTCTTTTTTTCCAATTCTTTTGGGTTTTCTGTATAAACAGCATGTCATCTGTGAACAGAGTTTTATTTCTTTCTTCCCAATCTGTGTATTTTTTATTTCCTTTTTTTCTCTTATTGCATTCTCTAAGACTTCCACCTTGATGTTGAAAGGAGTGGTATGAAGGGACATCCTTGCCATATTCCTGATCTTAGGGGAAAAGCTTAGAGTTTCTCACCACTAAGTGAGGTGTTAGCTATATAACTTTTTGGTAGATGTTCTTTATCAAGTTGAGGAAGTTCCTCTTTATTCATAGTTTGCTCAGAGTTGTATTATGAATTGGTGTTGGATTTTGTCTAATGCTTTTTCTGCACCTTTTGATATAATTGTATGTTTTTTTCTTTAGACTGTTGATAATATGGGTAACATTCATTGATTTTCAAATATTATACCACTAGCCTTGCATACCTGGGATGAATTCCCTTTATCATGGTGTATATTTATTTTTATACATTATTTGATTCAGTTGGTTAATATTTTGCTGAAGATTTTTGCATCTATGTTCATGAGAGATGACTTGTCTGTTATTTTATTTTGGTGCTTTGTCTGGCTTTGGTATTAGGCAATTCTGGCCTCATAGAATGAGAAGGGAGTATTTCCACTACTTTTATATTCTGGAAGAGATTGTAGAGAATTTGTGTAATTTTTTCCTCAAATAATTTGGCAGTATTCATCAGTGAACCCATTTGGAACTGATGCTTTCTGTTTTGGAAAGTCATTAATTATTGATTCAATTTCTTTAATAAATATAAGCCTATTTACATAGTCTACTGTTGTATGAATTTTGGCAGATTGTGTCTCTCAGGGATTTGGTCCATTTTACCTAGTTTACCAACTTTGTGTACATAAAATTGTTCATAGTATTGCTTTATTATGCTTTTAGTGGTAGTGGGATCTATAATGATGTCCCCTCCTTCATTTCTGATATTAATAATTGAGTCTTTTTTTTACTTAGCTTGTGTAGATGCTTACCAATTTTATTAATGTTTTCAAAGAACCAATTTTATTAATGTTTTTGGTTTTGTTGATTTTCTCTATTGATTTCTTATTTTTAAATCATAATTTATGCTCTAGTTTTTATTAATTCATTTTTTCTGCTTACCTTGGATTAACTTTTACTTTTCTAGTTTCCTAACATGGAAATTTAGATTATTTAGTTTGGAATTTATTTTTTTAATGTACACATTCAATGCTTTAAATTTTTCTCTAAACACTGCTTTCACTATATCTCACAAATATTTATTTATGTTTTATTGTTTATTTATTTATTTTTGAGAGAGAGAGTGCACATGCATGCACAGGGGGAGGGGCAGAAAGATAGAGAGACAGAGAATCTGAAGCAGATTCCATGCTGTCAGCACAGAGCCTGATGTGGGGCTTGATCTCAGGAACCATGAGATTATGATCAAGAGTTGATCTGAAATCAAGAGTATGATCTGAAATCAAGAGTTGGACGCTTAACCTACTGAGCCACACAACTGCCCCATTTCACAAATATTTATAAGGTATATTTTCACTTTCATTTATTTCAAGATAATTTTTAAATGCATCTGGAGATTTCTCTTTTGATCCATGCATTAGAAGTATGCTGTTTAATCTCTAAAATTTTTGAATGTTCCATATATCTTTCAGTTATTGATTCCTAATTTAAGTCCACTGTTGCTTGACAGCAGACATTGTATAACTTTTATTCTTTTAAATGTTTTAAGGTGTATTTGATGATCCCAAATATGGTCTACATCTGGTAAATGCTAAATGAGAGCTTGATAAGAATGTGTATTCTGCTACATTTGAATGCAATAGTCTGTAGATGTCAATTATATCCAGATGATTGATGGTGCTGTTGGTGATTGATGGTGCTCCCTAATTTTATGAGGACTCAAATACTCCATTTCAGATAAATGTATGTTGAAGTCTCCAAATATAACTATTGGATTTATCTATTTATTCTTGCATTAGATCAGTTTTTGCCACATGTATTTTGATGCTGTAGTATTAGGCCCATAATCATTAAAGATTGTTATGTCCTCTCACGGAACTGACCTTTGTATTATTACGTTATTCTGCTCTGTCTGAAATTAATATAGTTACTCCAGCTTTATTTTGATTACTGTAAATACAGCATATCTTTCTCCATCCTTTTACTTTTATTCTATATGTTTCTGTATATTTAAGTGTATTTCTTATAGACAACATAATGTTGGATCATGTTTTTTCGTTTGTTCTGACAATGCCTTTTAATTGTTGTATTTAGACCATTGAAATTTAAAGCTAATTATTGGTATAGTTTGATTAATATCTCCTGTATTTGTTACTCATCTCTATTTATTACCCCTGTTTTTTTAAATTTGTATTGTCCATTGTGTTTCTACCTTTGTGATTTTAACTAAGAATTTTGTATGATTTTATTTTCTCTTCTTAGCTTATCAATTATATTTTAATTTTTTATAGTTGCTTTAAGTTTTGAAATATATATTTATAATTAATCCAAGTCCACCTTCTTTTTTTATGATATTTTATTTTATTTTATTTTTAATGGTATTTTTAAAAAATTAGGATATAGTGCAACAATGATTTCATGAGTAGATTCCTTAATGTCCCTTACCTATTTAGATCATCTCCCCTCCCACAATCCCTCCAGTAACCCTCTGTTTATTCTCCATATTTAAGAGTCTTTTATGTTTTTCCCTCTCCCTGTTTTTATAATATTTTTGTTTCCCTTCCCTTATGTTCATCTGTTTTGTCTCTTAAAGTCCTCATATGAATGAAGTCATAAGATATTTGGCTTTCTCTGACTAATTTTGCTTAGCATGATACCCTTCAGTTCCAACCATGTAGTTGCAAATGGCAAGATTTCATGCTTTTTGATTTCCAAGTAATACTCCATTGTATGTATGTATGTGTATATTTATATAATATATACATATTATATATATATATATATATATATATACACCACATCTTCTTTATCCATTCATCCATCGATGGACATTTGGGCTCTTTACATACATTGGCTATTATTGATAGTGCTGCTATAAACATGGGGGTGCATATGTCCCTTCGAAACGGCACACCTGTATCCCTTGGATAAATACCTAGTACTGCAATTGCTAGGTCATAGGGTAGTGCTTTTTTTTAACTTTTTGAGGAACTTCCATACTGTTTTCCAGAGTGGCTGTACCAGTTTGCATTCCTACCAGCAATGCAAAATAGATCCTCTTTCTCCGCATCCTCACCAATATCTGTTGTTGCCTGAGTAGTTAATGTTAGCCATTCTGACAGGTGTAAGGTGGTGTCTCATTGTGGTTTGATTTGTATTTCCCTAATGATGACTGATTTTGAGCATTTTTCATGTGTCTGTTGCCCATCTGGATGTCTTCTTTGGAGAAGTGTCTACTCATGTCTTTTGCCCATTACTTCTTGTATTATTTGGTTTTTGGGTGTTGAGTTTGATAAGTTATTTACAGATTTTTTTAATATTAAATTTATTGTCAAATTGGTTTCCATAAAACATTCAGTGCTCATCCCAACAAGTGCCATCCTCAAGACACATCACCCACCCTCCTCTCCCTCCCACCACTATCAACCCTCAGTTTGTTCTCAGTTTTCAACAGTCTCTTATGGTTTAGCTGCCTCCCTTTCTAACGTTTTTTTTCTCCTTCCCCTCCCCCATAGTCTTCTGTTACATTTCTCAGGATCCGCATAAGAGTGAAAACATATGGTATCTGTCTTTCTCTGTATGACTTATTTCACTTAGCATAACACTCCCCAGTTCCATCCACGTTGCTACAAAAAGCCATATTTCATTCTCTCTCATTGCCAAGCAGTATTCCACTGTTTATATAAACCACAATTTCTTTATCCATTATTCTGGTGATGCACATTTAGGTTCTTTCCATAATTTGGTTATTGTTGAGAGTGCTGCTATAAACATTGGGGTACAAGTGCCCCTATGCATCAGCACTCCTGTATCCCTTGGGTAAATCCTAGCAGTGCTATTGCTGGGTCATAGGGTAGATCTATTTTTAACTTTTTGAGGAACATCCACACTGTTTTCCAGAGCAGCTGCACCAGTTTGCATTCCCAGCAGCAGTGCAAGAGGGTTCCCATTTCTCGACATCCTCTCCAGCATCTATAGTCTCCTGATTTGTTCACTTTAGCCACTCTGACTGGCGTGATGTGGTATGTGTGTGTGGTTTTGATTTGTATTCCCCTGATGAGCTACATTGAGCATCTTTTCATGTGCCTGTTGGCCATCTAGATGTCTTCTTTAGAGAAGTGTCTATTCATGTTTTCTGCCCATTTCTTCACTGGATTATTCGTTTTTTGGGTGTGGAATTTGGTGAGCTCTTTATAGATTTTGGATACTAGCCCTTTGTCCAATATGTCATTTGCAAATATCTTTTCCTATTCTGTTGGTTGCCTTTTAGTTTTGTTTGATTGTTTCCTTTGCAGTGCAGAAGCTTTTAATCTTCATGAGGTCCCAATAGTTCATTTTTTCCTTTAATTCCCTGGCCTTTGGAAATGTGTCAAGTAAGAAATTGCTGCGGCTGAGGTCAGAGAGGTTTTTTCCTGCTTTTTCTTCTAGGGTTTTGATGGTTTCCTGTCTCACATTCAGGTCCTTTATCCATTTTGAGTTTATTTTGGTGAATGGTGTGAGAAAGTGGTCTAGTTTCATTCTTCTGCATGTTGCTGTCCAGCTCTCCCAGCACCATTTGTTAAAGAGACTGTCTTTTTTCCATTGGATATTCATTCCTGCTTTGTCAGAGATTAGTTGGTCATACTTTTGTGGGTCCAACTGTGGAGTCTCTATTCTATTCCATTGGTCTATGTGTCTGTTTTTGTGCCAATACGATGCTGTCTTGATGATTACAGCTTTGTATAGAGGCTAAAGTCTGGGATTGTGATGCTTCCCGCTTTGGTCTTCTTCAATATTACTTTGGCTATTCGGAGTCTTTTGTGGTTCCATACAAATTTTAGGATTGCTTGTTCTAGCTTCGAGGAGAAGGCTGGTTGAATTTTGATTGGGATTGCATTGAATGTGTAGATAGCTTTCAGTATTATTTATTTCGGTATATATTTATTCTTCCAGTCCATGAGCATGGAGTGATTTTCCATTTCTTTATATCTGCTTCAATTTCCTTCATAAACTTTCTATAGTTTTCAGCACACAGATCTTTTACATCTTTGGTTAGGTTGATTCCTAGGCATTTTATGCTTCTTGGTGCAATTGTGAATGGGATCAGTTTCTTTATTTGTCTTTCTGTTGCTTCATTATTAGTGTATAAGAATGCAACTGATTTCTGTCCATTGATTTTATATCCTGCGACTTTGCTGAATTCATGTATCAGTTCTAGCAGACTTTTGGTGGAGTCTATTGGGTTTTGCGTGTATAATATCATGTCATCTGCAAAAAGTGAAAGCTTGACTTCATCTTTGCCAATTTTGATGCCTTTGATTTCGTTTGGTTGTCTGATTGCTGATGCTCGCACTAAGGTACTATTGACATTTTAATAACATTTATGCTTCCAATCCATGAGCACAGAATGTTTTTCCCTTTCTTTATATCTTCTTCAATTTCCTTCATAAGCTTTCTATAGTTTTTAGCATACAGATCTTTGATATCGTTGGTTAGGTTTAATCTAGGTGTTTTATGATTCTTGGGCCGTTGTGAATGGGATCAGTTTCATTATTTGTCTTTCTGTTGCCTCATTATTTGTGTATAAGAATACAACTGATATATGTACATTGATTTTGTATCCTGCAGCTTTGTTGAATTAGTGTGTCAGTTCTAGCAGACTTTTGGTGGAGTCTTCCAGGTTTTCCGTGTATAATATCATGTCACCTGCAAAAAGTGAAAGCTTGACTTCACCTTTGCCAATTTTGATGCCTTTGGTTTCCTTTTGTTGTCTGATTGCTGATGCTAGAACTTCCAGCACTATGTTAAACAACAGCGGTGAGAGTGGACATCCCTGTCATGCTCCTGATCTCAGGGGAAAAGCTCTCAGTTTTCCCCATTGAGGATGATATTAGCTGTGGGCTTTTATAAATGGCTTTTGTGATGTTTAACTATGTTCCTTCTATCCCGACGTTTTTGAGGGTTTTTATTAAGAAAGCATGCTGAATTTTGTCAAATGCATTTTCTGCATTGATTGACAGGATCATATGGTTCTGTTCTTTTGTTTTATTAATGTGATGTATCACATTGATTGATTTGCAAATGTTGAACCAGCCCTGCAGCCCAGTAATGAAACCCACTTGATCATGGGGAATAATTCTTTTTATATGCTGTTGAATTTGATTTACTAGTATCTTGTTGAGAATTTTTGCATCCATATTCATCAGGGATATTGGCCTATAGTTGTCTTTTTTGCTGGGTCTCTGTCTGGTTTAGGAATCAAAGTAATGCTGATCATAGAATGCGTCTGGAAGTTTTGCTTCCCTTTCTATTATTTGCAACAGCTTCAGAAGGATAGGTATTATCTCTGCTTTAAATGTCTGGTAGAATTCCCCAGGGAAGCCATCTGGTCCTGGACTCTTATTTGTTGGGAGATTTTTCATAACTGATTCAATTTCTTTGCCAGTTATGGATCTGTTAAAGTTTTCTGTTTCTTCCTGTTTGAGTTTTGGAAGTGTGTGGATGTTTAGGAATTTGTCCATTTCTTCCAGGTTGTCCATTTTGTTGGCATATAATTTTTCATAATATTCCATGATAATTGCTTGCATTTCTGAGGGATTTGGTGTAATAACTCCATTTTCATTCATGATTTTATCTATTTGGGTCATCTCCCTTTTCTTTTTGAGAAGCCTGGCTGGAGGTTTGTCAATTTTGTTTATTTTTTCAAAATACCAACTCTTGGCTTCATTGATCTGCTCTACAGTTTTTTAGATTGTGTATTGTTTATTTCTGCTCTGATCTTTATAATTTCTCTTCTTCTGCTGGGTTTGGGGTTTCTTTGCTGTTCTGCTTCTATTTCCTTTAGGTGTGCTGTTAGATTATGTACTTGGGATTTTTCTTGTTTCTTGAGATAGGCCTTTATTGCAATGTATTTTCATCTTAGGACTGCCTTCGCTGCATCCCAAAGCGTTTGCGTTGTTGTCTTTTCATTTTCATTTTTTTCCATATATTTTATTTGTTTGTTTTTAAAATTTTTTTATGTTTATTTATTTCTGAGACAGAGAGAGACAGAGCATGAGTGGGGGAAGGGCAGAGAGAGAGGGAGACACAGAATCACAAGCAGGCTCCAAGCTCTGAGCTGTCAGCACAGAGCCTGACATGGGGCTCGAACTCACAAACCGTGAGATCATGACCTGAGCCAAAGTCGGTCGCTCAACCGACTGAGCCACCCAGGTGCCCCCATATATTTTTAAATTTATTCTCTACTTGCCTGGTTGACCCATTCATTCTTTACTAGGGTGTTCTTTAATCTCCATGCTTTTGGAGGTTTTCCAGACTTTTTAATGTGGTTGATTTCAAGTTTCATAGCATTATGGTCTGAAAGTGCTCATGGTATGAGCTCAATTCTTGTATACTTATGAAGGGCTGTTTTGTGACCCAGTATGTGATCTATCTTGGTGAATGTTCCATGTGCACTTGAGAAGAAAGTATATTCTGTTGCTTTGGGATGCAGAGCTCTAAATATATCTGTCAAGTCCATCTCATCCAATGTATCATTCAGGGCCCTTGTTTCTTTATTGACCCTGTGTCTGGATGATCTACCCATTGTTGTAAGTGGGGTATTAAAGTCCCCTGCAATTACCACATTCTTATCAATAAGGTTGCTTATGTTTGTGATTGTTTTATATATATGGTGGCTACTGTTTTCAGCACATTGACATTTATAATTGTTAGCTCTTCCTGATGGATATTCCCTGTAATTATTATATAATGCCTTTCTTCAACTCCTGTTACAGCCTTTAATTTAAAGTCTAGTTTGTCTGATATAAGTGTGGCTACTCCAGCTTTCTTTTGGCTTCCAATAGCATGATAGATAGTTCTCCATCCCCTCATTCTCAATCTGAAAGTGTCCTCAGGTCTAAAATGAGTCTCTTGTAGACAGCAAATAGATGGGTCTTGTTTCTTTATCCGTTCTGAGACCCTATGTCTTTTGGTTGGTGCAATTAGTCCATTTACATTCAGTGTTATGATAGAAAGATATGGGTTTAGAGTCATTGTGATGTCTGTAGGTTTCATGCTTGGAGTGATGTCTCTGATACTTTGAGGTCCTTGCAACATTTCACTCACAGAGTCCCGCTTAGGATCTCTTGTAGGGATGCTTTAGTGGTGATGAATCCCTTCAGTTTTTGTTTGTTTCTTTTATCTCTCCTTCTATTCTGAATGACAGACTTGCTGGATAAAGGATTCTCGGCTGCGTATTTTTTTCTTTTCATCACAATGAAGATTTCCTGCCATTCCTTTCTGGCCTGCCAAGTTTCGGTAGATAGGTCTGCCACTAGTCTTATGGGTCTCCCTTTGGAAGTTAGAGACTGTTTATCCCTAGCTGCTTTCACAATTTTCTCTATATCCTTGTATTTTGCCAGTTTCACTATGATATGTCACGCAGAAGATCAATTCAAGTTACGTCTGAAGGAGTTCTCTGTGCCTCTTGGATTTCAATGCCTTTTTCCTTCCCCAGATCATGGAATTTCTCAGCTGTGATTTGTTCAAGTAAACCTTTAGCCCCTTCCTCTCTCCCTCTTTTGGAATTCCTATGATATGGATATTGTTCTGTTTCATCGCATCACTTAGTTCTCTAATTCTCCCCTCATACTCCTGGGTTTTATCTCTCCTTTTCTTAGCTTCCTCTTTTTCCATAATTTTATCGTCTAATTCACCTATTCTCTCCTCTGCCTCTTCAATCCAAGCTGTGGTCGCCTCCATTTTATTTTGCACCTCACTTATAGCATTTTTTATCTCCTCTTGACTATTTCTTAGTCCTTTGATCTCTGTAGCAATAGGTTCTCTGCTGTCCTCTATCCTTTTTCAAGCCCAGTGATTAATTTTATGACTATTATTCTAAATTCTTGTTCCGTTATATTGCTTAAATCATTTTTGATCAATTCGTTAGCTGTTGCTACTTCCTGGAGTTTCTTTTGAGGAGAATTCTTCCATTTCATCATCTTGGGTACTCCCTGCAGTGGCTCCTAACTTCAGGGCACTTCCCCTGTGCTGAATGGAGTAACTTGTGTTGGATTGCGGGGCCACAGTCAGACCTGATGTCTGCCCCCAGCCCACCTCTGGAGCCACAGTGAGACTGGTGTGTACCTTATCTTCCCCTCTCCCAGGGACAGGACTCACTGTGGATTAGTGTGGTCCCTGTCTGGACAAGTCCACTTTCAAATAACACTCTATCACTTCACTGATAATGCAAGTATCTTATAGTAACAAAATACTAATTCCTTCATCCTGTTCCTTGTATTATTACTGTTTTTCATTTTACTTTTGTATAAGCTGTAAATATTTGGTATACATTTGCTATTACTTTGAGTACACTGTTATCTGTTAGATCAATTCCAAAGAAGAAAACAAAAGTTTATATTTTACCTTTACCTAGTCCTTTTATAATATTCTTCTTTCCTTTTATAGATCCAGGTTTCTGACCTATATCATTTTCCTTCTCCTGGAAGAACTTCTTTTAACATTTCTTGCAAGGCAGGTCTGTGTGTAACAAACTCCCTCAATTTTTTCTTGTCTGAAAGTATTTATTTCTCCTTCAGTTTTGAAGGATAATTTCACGGAATAAAGAATTCTAGGTTGGTGGGATTCCTTTTCTCAAGACTTTAAGTATTTCACCATACTGTCTTCTTACTTACACATTCTTGGAAGTTGGGTATAATTATTATGTTTGCTTCTGTATAGGTAAAGTTACTTTCATCTGGCTTCTTTCAGGATTTTTTCCTTTTCTTATATTTTCTACAATTTGAATTTGGTATGCCTACATACAGCGTTTTTGGCTTTTTGTTTTTTATTTTTGCCATGTATCCTGATTGGTCTGAGATTTCTGGATCTGTGGTTTGAAATCTGACATTAATATTTGGAAATTCTCAGTCATTAATACTTTAAATATTTTATCTGTCCCTTTGTCTCTTTCTTCTTCTTCTCGTAATCTCATTATGATAATATTTCCCTCTGTAGTTGTCCCATAGTCCTTGGATATTCTGTTCCATTTTTCAGTCTTTTATCTCTTTACTTTTCAGTTTTTGAAATTTCTATTGACATAAACTCAGACTTTGTTTTCAGAGCTGTGTTTAGCTTCCTCGTGAGTCCATCAAAAACATTCCTTTTCTGATATAGTGTTTTTGATCTCTAACCTTTCTTTTTGATTCTTTGTTAGAATTTACATTCTAATATTTACATTACTCATCTGTTATTTCATGTTGCCTACGTTTTGAATTAGAACTCTTATCATATTAAACATAGTTGTTTTAAATTCTTGATATGATAATTCAAACATTCTGTTACTGGGTTGCTTGGTTTTTGTTGCAGATGCACCAAAGAATTGGAGACCCAAGACCAGAATGGGGAAATAGACTTTATTGAGTAGATAAGTATAATACACCTTCAAGAGAGAAATTAGGCCATTACCAGAGCAAGAGTGGCAATGGCATGGAAAAGCTCTAGCTGCATCCTTTTAAGCCTGCTTTGTGTACCTGGAAATTGGGCTTTGATTGACTTTTTTGATTGGCAGCTGGTAGTTATATAACATTTTGGCTTCTGTGCATTCCCCTATGCATGATGCATTTTGTTATAATTGTATTCCCTTATGTAATGTATATTTATGAGTGCCTAGTAAGCTTTTGTTGTGGCCTTAGAGTTACTTAAGGGAAAATTGCCCCCAATGTGTGCATGCTCAGCTCTTAGAAGTCTCCTTGTGGCTTTTGAACTAACTCTGTGTCTAGACCTTTCCTGTTCTGTTAGCCCTTAGAGGTGGCTCTGAGGGTGTTGCCAGCATCTGTTTTATCCATCCTTGCTCATGTCTAACTAACTGCCTAACAAATCCTGCCATATCCAAGTCTGCTTTTGATGCTCTCTGTGTCTCTTTGAAAATGTTTGTTGTTGTTGTTGTTGTTGTTGTGTGTGTGTGTGTGTGTGTGTGTGTGTGTGTTTGTTTTTGCTTTGTAGCATGACTTGTAATTTTTTCTTGAAAGCTAAACATAATGTACTTGGTAAAGGGAACTCTGGTAAATAAGCCTTTAAGCCTTTAGTGACTGGTGGGAATATAAGCATTTTATATTCCTATGATTGGGCCTTAGATGTTAGTGAACTTGTGACCTTCATCTATGACTTTCATAAGTGCCTCTAAGTTTTTTCCCCACCTTTGGTGGCATAAGATGTCCAGTGGGGGTGGAATTTTGTGTTTTCCCTCCCCCACATGGAAGGCAGAGCAGGCTAGAGTATTTTCTTCCCCTAGGTAAGTTAGACTCTGATAGAAGACCAATAGGTGAGGCTCTGGTAAAATAGTTTTTCTTGAGGTCAGGCCTTCTAAGAACTGAAAGCTCTGGTGCATTTAAAAAAGTTCTGTTTTGCCTCTCCCTGCTGGAAGCATAAGGGGGTTTTTCTTTGATATTCACTGTAAGAATGCAGTAGGGCTCCTATTGGTAAAACTCATAAAACTGTGAAGTCTCTGTGTAAGTGACCCCACTTCCAGAGTTTTTTAACTCTCAGACTTAGCCACACTGAATCTCCAACAATTCATCAATTATAGTTTAGATTTTTCTACCCTGGTACTGGTTCCCAAGGTTTTTGCTTGTAATAAAGGTTATGTTCTCAGTAAATTGTGATTCATCTTATCTGCCTGTTGGTCTTTCCCATTTTTGGAGCAGCAGTTTGCCCTGTGACCTTGCTTCTATGAGGTATCTAAGAAGAGTTGTTGACTTTTCAGTTTGTTAAAATTTTTACTTGTTAGGATAAGCAATGACTTCCAAGCTCCTTGAATTCCAGACTGGAAAATGGAAGTCTTCTTGGGTTTGTGTTTTTTACATTTTTTTATCTTTCTTTCTTACTTTCTTTCTTAATTTAATTTAATTTAATTGTTTTAAGTAAGCTCTGTGCCTAATTTGGGGCTTCAGCTCACAACCCCAAGATCAGGAGTCACATGCTCTACCAATTAACATAGCCAGGTGCCTCTATATATTTACATTTTAGTGAAACAATACAATGCAGAACATGTCTGATACAACTTTTAAACGTTCAAATAACTTTCATTTCAAATCTGAACAAAACAATTTATAATTTACTTTGAGAACCTGCTAGTTTGTGGTCACATTCCTTTTATTCTTGTACTTGAATGAAGTAATTGTGTACAATCTGAAATGCAGTTACCAGATTTTTAAAAATGTCTACAGTTATTGATATATTGTATTTGTTCTTATTCTGTGATAGGAACAACATCTAGCAGTAAATTCTAGGGTTAAAAAAATATATTCTAAATTTATCATATGACTTTGTGAAGTTGAGATATTTTTATGACTCTGATTTGCCTCTGCTTTATTAGAATGAACCTACTATTGGTTCATATTTACAACATTGCAAAGTGATAAAAATCCACATATATCTAAATAACAAATGCTACCTCTGACAAGAGTACCAAATTATAATTTTCAGTGAGTCATTAAAGAATGTTTGTATCTGATATGAGTGACATGTATAATTTTCATATCAAGCTATAAAGAGAAAAAACAGCTTCAGTACATGAAGGAAACCCTTTCAGCAGAGAGGACATGTATTTTTTTCCTTAATAGGAAATAAAGATACACCAAAACTAGGAGGTAATTCAGTTTGCATTGATTTTACTTAGAATAATTATAGATTTGGTTTACGGGTTTACTTAACGTGTAATTTTCTAACTTCAGGCAAGCTTGAGGGAGGGTGGAAGGAGAGGCAAGAAGTGGAGAGGAAAAGCTTCTCGCATCATTTGAAGTCTTTAGCATTCCCATCACACAGCCCTTTGCAAACTTTTTGAATCTTTTGGTTTTCATTATATCACTACCTGCATTAAGACTGCTTGACCCTAACTGTGAATCTCCCAAATTTCTTAAACTTTGCCATTTTGTTGTTTTATCAGCTTACCTGCCTGGGGAATATGACATGTTAGATGTTAATTACTTATAAGGAATATATCTTAATAGCACAGAGCTCTTCTGTAGGAAATAGAAATATAAAACTCAATTTTTTCTGGTAGTATATTGTTAAAATTAGTTATTTACTAAATATAAAGTGACTTTCAGGTATGTATGAGAATGTAACTGTTACTATTTCCAAGCAGGGCCCCAATGAGTATACTCTGTGTATGTGACTAATAGCCCCATTGTACATTAGAACACTAAATTGAAATCAGTGAAAGTGACACTTGTTATCCTTTTGTTTTTCAAGTTTTTATTTAAATTCTAGTTAGTTAACATATAGTGTAATACTGGTTTCAGTAGTATAATTTAGTGATTCATCACCTAACATATAACACCCAGTGCTCATCACAAAAAGTGCCCTCTTAAATACCCATCACCCACTTAGCCCATCCTGAGCCCAATTCACGTCCAACAACTCTCAGTTTATTCTCTGTAGTTAAAAGTCTCTTATGCTTTGCCTCCCTCTCTTTTTTTTCTTCCCTCCCTATTGTTCATCTGTTTCTTCAATTTCACATATGAGTGAAATCATATGGTATTTGTCTTTTGCTGACTGACTTAATTCACGTAGCTAAATATATCCTAGCTCCAAACATGTTGTTGCAAATGGCAAGATTTCATTCTTTTTAATGGGTGAGGAATATTCCATTGTATATATATACCACATTTCTTTATTCATTCATCAGTTGATGGACGTTTCCATAATTTGGCTATTGTTGATGCTGCTGATATAAACATCAGGGTGCATGTGCCCCTTTGAATGAGCATTTTTGTATTCTTTGGGTAAATACTTAGTAATGAAATTGCTGAGTCATAGGGTAGTTCTATTTTTAACTTTTTGAGAAACCTCCATACTGTCCTCCACGGTGACTGCACCAGTTTGGATTCCCACCAACAATGTAAGGGAGTTCCCCTTTCTCCACATCCTTGATCATCTGTTGTTTCCTGTGTTAATTATATTCATTCTGACAGGTGTGAGGTAATATCTCATCAGGGTTTTGATTTTTAGTTCCCTGATGATGAGTGATATTGGGAATCTTTTCATGTGTTTGTTAGCCATTTGTATGTCTTCTTTGGAAAAATGTCTATTCATGCCTTCTGACCATTTCTTAACTGGATTGTTTGTTTCTTGGGTTAAGTCCTTTATAGATTTTGTATATTAGCCCTTTATCCGATATGTAATTTGCAAATATCTTCTCCCATTCCATAGCTTGTCTTTTAGTTTTGTTGATTGTTTCCTTCACTGTGAAGAGCTTCTTATCTTGATGAAGTCCTAATAGTTTATCAATGCTTTTGTTTCCTTTGCCTCCAGAGACATGTCTAGTAAGAAGTTGCTATGACCAAAGTTGAAGAGGTTGCTTCCTGTGTTCTCCCTCAGGATTTTGATGGTTTCCTCACATTTAGGTCTCACCTTTAAGTCTTTCATCAATTTTGGATTTATTTTTGTGTACAGAATAAGAAAGTGGTCCAATTTAATTCTTTTGAATGTTGCTATCATGTTTTCTGAACACCATTTTTTGAAGAGACTGTCTTTTTTCCTTTGGACATTCCTTTCTGCTTTGTCTAGATTAGTTCACCATATATTTATGGGTCAATTTCTGAGTTTTCTGTTATTTTCCAGGGATCTAGGTGTCTGTTTTTGTGACAGTACTATACTGTCTTGATTATTACAGCTTTGTAATATAGCTTGAATTGCAGAATTGTGATGCCTCCAGCTTTGCCTTTCTTTGTCAAGATTGCTTTGGCTATTTGGGGTCTATTGTGGTTCCATATAAATTTTAGGGTTGTTTGTTCTAGCTACGTGAAAAATTCTGGTGGTATTTTAGTAAGGATTGCATTAAATTTGTAGATTATTTTGGGTAGTATAGACTACCCAAAATTTTAGCAATATTTGTTCTTCCAATCCATGAGCCTGGAATGTTTTTTCCATTTTTTTGTGTCATTTTCAATTTCTTTCATAAGTGTTATATAATTTTCAGAATGCGGATCTTTTACCTCTTATGTTAAGTTTATTCCTAGGGATCTAATGTTTTTTTTATAAATGGTATCAATTCCTTGATTTCTCTTTCGGATTCATCATTGGTGTATAGAAATACAACGAATTTCTGTACATTGATTTTGTATCCTTTGAGTTTACTGAATTCATGTATCAGTTCTAGAAATTTTCTGGTGGAGTATTTCAGATTTTCTACATAGAGTATCATGTAGTCTACAAATAGTGAAAGTTTGACTTATTCCTTGCCAATTTGAATGTCATTTATTTCTTTTTGTTATCTGATTGCTGAGGCTACGCCTTCCAGTGCTATGTGGGAGTGGACATCCCTGTCTTGTTCCTGCATATAGAGGAAAAATTCTCAGTTTTTCCCCACTGAAGATGATATTAGCTGTGGGTGTTTCATATATGGCTTTTATGATGTTGAAGTACATTCCCTCTATCCCTGCTTGTTGAGGGTTTTTGTGAAGAATGGACACTGTACTTTGTCAGGTGCTTTTTCTGTATCTATTGAGAGGCTCATGTGATTTTGTCCTTCCTTTTATTAAAGTGGTGTATCATGTTGATTGATTTGAAAATATTGAACCACTCTTGCAGCCCAGGAATAAAACCCACTTGGTTGTAGTGAACTATCCTTTTAATGTATTGTTGGATTCAATTTGCTGGTATCTTGTTGACAATTTCTCTGTTGATGTTCATCAGGGATATTGGTCTGTAAATCTCCTCTTTCGTGGGGTCTTGGTCTGGTTTTGGAATTAAAGTAATGCTGGCCTTGTAGAAGGAGTTTGGAAGTTTTCTTTCCATTTCTATTTTTTGGAATAGTTTGAGAAGAAAAGGTATTAACTTGTTTTTATACATCTGGTAGGTTTCCCCTGGGAAGCCAGCTGGCCTTGAACTTTTATTTGTTAGGAGGTTTTTGATTACTGATTCCATTTTTTCCTGGTTATGGGTATTTTCAAATTTTCTATTTCTTCCTGTTTCAGTTTTGGTAGCTTGCATGTTTCTAGTAATTTATCCATTTTCTCCAGATCACCTAGTTTGTTGGCATATAATTTTTCATAATATTTTCTTCTTAATGTCTGTTTTTCTGTTGTGTTGGCTGTGATCTCTCCTCTTTCATTTGGGATTTTATTTATTTGAGTGCTTTCTCTTTTCTTTTTGTTTTTGAAGTTTATTTATTTGTTTTGAGAAAGAAAGAGTGCATGCATGTACACAGGGAAGGGGCAGTGGGAGAGAGAGAATCCCAAGCAGGCTCTACCCTGTCAGTGCAGAGCCCGACATGAGACTCGATTCCATGAACCATGAGATCATGACCTGAAATGAAATCATGAGTTGAACACTTAACTGACTGAGCCACCTGGGTGCTCCCTTTTCTAGGTCTGGCTAGAGGTTTATCAATTTTATTAATTCTTTCTAAGAAACAGCTCCTAGTTTCATTGATATGTTGTACTGTTGTTGTTTTTCTTTGTTTCTTTATCATTTACTTCTACTCTAATCTTACTATTTCCCTTCCTCTCCTGATTTTAGGCTTTATTTGCTGTTTGTTTTCTAATCCTTTAGTTTTAAGGTTATGTTGTGTATTTGAAAGGGGTTTTTCTGTTGTTTGTTTTGTTTTGTTTTTACTTCATGAGGTAGGCCTAGATTGCTATATACTTTTCTCTTATATGCTTTTGCTGCATCCTAAAAGTTTTGGACTGTTGTGTTTTCGTTTTTATTCGCTTCCATGTATTTTTTAGTTCTTCTTTAGTTTCCTGGTTAACACATTCTTTCTTTAGTAGGCTGTTTTTAACCTCCATGTATTTTGTGGTCTTCCCAAATTTTCTTGTGCTTGACTTCAAGTTTCATAACATTGTGGTCAGAAAATATGCATGGTATGATTTCAATCTTTTTGCACTTTTCGAGCACTGATTTGTAATCCAGTATTGATCTCTTCTGGAGAATGTTCCATGTGCACTTGAAAAGAATGTGTAATGTGCTGCATTAGGATGAAATATTCTGAATATATCTGTTAAGTCCATCTGGTCCAGTGTGACATTCAAAGCCATTTTTTCCTTGTTGATTTTCTGCTTAGATTATCTGTCCTTTGATGTATGTGGGTTTTTAAAACTATATGCTGGCAGGCAAAAGCCAGCATTCAGGTTAGCTGCCCTCAGCAGGTGTCTGTGCCCCTATACTAATGCATGGGGCAGCAAAATGGTGTCCACCACCTCTTTTGTCCCCTGAGAGGCAATGCCACCTCTCTGAAATACACTCCAAGGAGGGCAAGTGTCTCTCCCAGTGTTACCTAGGGGATCCTTTCAGGCCACAATGTCTGCTTCTGGGCCTCTGCCCTCCTCCACAGGAGCTTGCCACCCCTGCCGGGCCACTGTGTGGACTTCTAAGACCTCAGTCTTTGAGCTGTGCTAATTGTAAAAACTCAGGATATTCAGCCTCTTTTGTTTTCATACTCAATGGTTTTGGATAAGGGTTTTTCTTGTGCATTCCTCTGTGTTCTGCTCTCTTTCTCTCTCTGTTCTTTCTCCATGATCCGGGATCCCTCCTCTCTGCAGAACCTGCAGTTCTTTTCTCCCCCAAATCATGACCCTGCACATCCTACCTTCCATGGAGTGTCCTCTTTTCTCCCTCTAGTCTTGCAGTTTGTTCACTCTAAAAGTGACACTTGTTAAAAAAAGTATTGCATTTCAACTTCTTTTCATTATTAAAGACGTTTTAGTTTTGAATTTATACACTTAGTACCTTCCAGCTGGAGTTCATTTAGAAGCAGTGTTTTCTAAAAATACTGCTTCTTTGGGCATGTAGGTGGCTCAGTGGGATAAGCATCCGACTCTTGATTTTGGCACAGGTCATGATCTCATGGTTTGTGAGATTAAGCCCCACATCAGGCTCTGTGCTGACAGCATGGAGCCTTTTTGGGATTCTTTCTTCCTTTCTTTCAAAATAAATAAGTGAACATTATTTTTAAAAAAATACTGCTTCTTCAGGATAATTAATTAGTTCTTTCAGGATGCATACACCACTAATGAAATTTTAATCTATTTAAAAATACAGAAGTAACATTTATTGTGTACTAAGAAAATATAGAGAAGAAAAAAAATAAGAAACTCAGAATCATCCATAATCTCTATAATTCAGGTAACCACAGGCAATTTTCCCAACTAGGCTTTCATATAATTTTATCTACATAAATACATGCAAATATATCTTTTTCTTTAAGAACAGTGGATTATGCATGTACAGTTTTGAGGGCTCTGGTATTTATTGAAGTTTATTGATAAAGAATGTGATTTGATCCCATCAGCAACAGAAAAAAAGAGTTAAAGGATTATGGGGTGTGTTCTTTCTTTCTTTCTTTCTTTCTTTCTTTCTTTCTTTCTTTTTTTATTTTTTGACATTGTTTATTTGAAATCCAGCTAGTTAATATGCAGTGTAATATTAGTTTCAGGTGTAAAATATAGTGACTCAGCACTTTCATACAATACCCAGGGCTCATCATAAAAAGTGCATTCCTTAATTCCCATCAACTATTTCACCCATACCGCCCACCCAATTCCCCTCTGGTAACCATCAGTTTGTTCTCAATAGTTAAGGGTCTGTTTCTTGACTTGCCTCTCTCTGTCTCTTTTTTTCCCCTTTGTTTTGTTTCTTGAATTAAACATGAGTGAAATCATATGGTATTTGTCTTTCCTGATTGACTTATTTTATGTGCCACAATACTCTCTAGTTCTATGCATCTCCTTGCAAATGGCAAGAATTTATTCTTTTTTATGGCTGAGTAATATGACATTGTATATATGTATATACCACTTCTTCTGTATCCATTCATCAACCCATGGACACTTGGGCTGCTTCTATATCTTAACTATTGTAGATAATGCTGCTATAAATAACAGGGTACATCTATTTCCTTGCATTAGTATCTTTGTATTCTTTGGGTGAATAGTAGTGCAATTGCTGTATGGTTGGATAGTTCTATTTTTAACTTTTTGAGGAACCTACATACTGTTTTCCAGAGTGGCTGCACCAGTTTGCATTCACACAAACAGTGTAAGAGGGTTCCCCTTTCTCCACATCCTCACCCACACCTGTTGTTTCTTATGTTGTTGATTTTATCAGTTCTGACATATATGAGGTGATAACGCATTGTAGTTTTGATTTGCATTTCCCTGGTGATAAGTCATGTAGAGTATCTTTTCATGTGTCCATTGGCCATCTGTATGTCTTCTTTGGAAAAGTTCCTATTCATTTCTTCTGCCCATTTTTAATTAAATTATTTTTGGGGGGATGTTGAGTTTTATAATTTCTTTATATTTTTTGCATACTAACCCTTTATCAGATATGTTATTTGCACATATCCTCTCCCATTCTAAAGGTTGCCTTTTAGTTTTGTTGATAGTTTTCTTCATTGTGCAGAAGATTTTATTTTGATGAAGTCCCAATAATTTATTTTGCTTTTGTTTCCCTTGCCTCAGAAGACATATCTAGAAAGAAGTTTCTACAGCCCATGTCAAAGATACTACTGTCTGTGTTCTCTTCTAGGATGTTTATGGTTTCAGGACTCACATCTAGGTCCTTAATCCATTTTGAATTTATTTTTGTGTTTGGTGTAAGAAAGTGGTCCAGGTTCATTCTTTTATATGTTGCTCTCTGGTTTTCCCAACATCATTTGTTGAAGAGACATTCTTTTTCCCATTGGATATTCTTTCTTGCTTTGTCAAAGGTTAATTGACCATGTAGCTATGTGACCATTTCTGGGTTTCCTTCTGTTCTATTAATCTATGTGTCTATTTTTTTGTGCAAGCACCATACTGTTTTGATTAATACAGCTTTATAATATAACTTGAAGTCCAGAATTGTGATGTGTCCTGGTTTGCTTTTCTTTTTCAATGTTGCTTTGGCTATCTGGGGTCTTTTGTGATTCGATACAAAGTTAGGGATTGTTTGTTTTGGGTCTGTGAAAAATGCTGTTGGTATTTTGAGAGGTATTGCATTAAATGTATAGCTGGCTTTAGGTAATACATGCATTTTAGCAATATTTGTTCTTACAATCCATAAGCATGAAATTTTTCAACTTCTTTCTGTCATTTTCAATTTTATCAGTGTTTTATAGTTTTTAGAGTACAGGTGTGTCACCTCTTTGCTTAGATTTATTCCTAAGTATCTCACTGTTTTAGTACAATTTTAAATGGGACTGATTCCTTGATTTTATTTTCTGCTGCTTCATTATTGGTGTATAGAAATGCAACAGATATCTGTACATTTATTTTTTATCCTTCAACTTTATTGAATTTGTATTTCATTTCTAGCAGTTTTTGGGTGGGGATGTTCAGTTCTTTTATATATAGTATCATGACATCTGCAAATTGTGAAAAGTTAAATACTTCCTTATTGATTCAGCTGCCCTTTATTTCTTTTTGTTGCTGATTGTTGTGGCTAGGACTTCCGGTACTATTTTAAATAACAGTAGTGAGAGTGGAGATCCCTGTCTTGTTTGTTACCATAAAGGAACACACTCAATTTTTCCTCCCTGTGCATGATATTAGCTGCGGGTTTTTCATAGATGGTCTTTATTATGTTGAAGTTTGTTTCCTTTAAACTCAACTTTGTTGAGGGTTTTTTTCCATGAATACATATTGTACTTTGACAAATGCTTTTCCTGTATGTATTGAAATGATGATATGGTTTTTTTCCTTTCTTATTAAAAACATTTTATTGTATTTATTGTTTTTATGTATTTATGTATGTATTTATTTATTTAGAGGGAGAGGGAGAGAGCAGGGGAGGGGCAGAAAGAGAAGGAGAGAGAATCCCAAGCAGGCTCCATGCTGTTAGTACAGAGCCTGACATGAGGCTCGATCTCATGAACCATGAGATCATGACCTGAGCCAAAATCAAGAGTCAAATGTTTAACTGACAAACTACCCAGGTGCCCCTCCTTTCCTTTATTAATGTTATATATCACATTATTTATTTTTGAATATTGAAGTACCCTTTCAACTCAGAAATAAATCCCACTTGACCGTAGTGAGTGTGTGTTTTTATGTATTTTTGGATTCAGTTTGCTAGTATTTTATTGAAAATTTTATATCTGGGTTCATCAGGAATATTGGCCTGTAGTTCTCTTTTTGTGAAGTCTTTATCTGGTTTTGCTATCAGGGTAATGCTCCAGTCTTAGAATTAATTTGGAAGTTTTCATTTCTTTTCTATTTTTTGGAATATTTTGAGAAGGGGTATTAACTCTTCTTGAAATGATTGGTAGAATTCCGTTTGGCTATGGACTTTTGTTTGTTGGGATGTTTTTGGTTACTGATTCAATTTCTTTGCTGGTTTTCAGTCTGTTCATGTGTTTGATATTTTCCTGTTTCAGTTTTGGTAGTTTATATGTTTCTAGGAATTTATCATTTTCTTCCAAGTTGCCCAATTGTTTGGCATGTAATTTTTCATAAATATAATCATATAGTTGTTTGTATTTCTGTGATGTTGGTTATTTCTCCTCTCTCATTTGTGATTTTAGTTGTTTGGGTCCTTTCTCTTTCCTTTTTGATTATGTCTGGATAGAGCTTTGTCAATTTTACTGATTTTTTTTTCTAAGAATGAGCTCCTGGTTTCATTGATCTGTTCTATTGTTATTTTAATTTCTATATAATTTATTTCAGCTCTAATTCTTTGTTTCATTCTTTCTTCTGGTTTTAGGCTTCCTTTGTTGTTCTTTTTCTAGCTCCTTTAGGTGTAAGGTTAGGTAGTGTATTTGAAATTCTTCTTCCTTCTTGAGATAGGCCTGTATTGCTATGTATTTCCCTTTTAACATTGACATTGCTACACCCTGAAGGTTTCGGACCATTGTGTTTTCATTTTCATTTGTTTCAATGTATTTTTCCATTTGTTTTTTGATTTACTGGTTGACCCATACATTGTTTGGTATCAGCTTGTTTAACAGCCATATATCTATGGTCTTCCAGATATTTTTGTTGTTGTTGTTGACTTCCAGTTTCAGAGCAGTGTGGTCAGAAAAGGTGCATGGTATGATTTCAATCTTTTTGTATTTGTTGAGGCCTGTTTTGTGATCTAATAAGTGATTTACTCTGGGGAACGTCCCATGTGCACTTGAAAAGAATGTCTGTTCTGCCGTTTTAGGATGAAATGTTCTGATATATCTGTTAAGTCCATCTGTTCCAGTGTGTCACCCAAAGCCATTGTTTCCCTTTTTATTTCCTGTTTAGATGGTCTGTGTGTTTATGTAAGTGGGGTGTTAAAGTCCTCTGCTATTATTATATTATTATTAATTAGTTTATTTTTTATTAATTATTTGATGTATTTGGGTGTCCCCATGTTGTTGGGTGCATAAATATTTACAGTCATTAGATTTTCTTGCTGTATTGTCCCTTTTGTTTGTATATAGTACTCTCCTTTGTTTCTTGATAGAGTTTTTGTTTTAAAGTTTAGTTTTATTCCAAATAAGTATTGCCACCGCTGTTTTTTTGAAAATATTTATTTGCATAATAATTGTCCATATCCTCACTTGCAATCTGTATGTGACTTTAGGTCTAAAATGAGTCTCTTTTATTCAGAATATAGATGCATCTTTTTCTTTTATCCATTCTGACACCCTATGTCTTTAGAGTGTTTAGTCCATTTACATTCCAAGTAAGTATTGATAGATATGTACTTATTACCATTTTATTACTTGTTTGACATTGTTTCTGGAAATTTTCTCTTATTCTTTTCCATGTTGCCACTTTTAATCTCTCCTTTTCATTCAAAGAGTCCCCTTTAATATTTCTTATAGTGCTGGTGTAGTGGTTATGAACTCCTTTAGGTTTTGTTTGTCTAGAAAACTTTACCTAACCTTCTATTCTGAATTATAGCCTTGTTGGATAGTATTCTCCACTGCACATTTTTCCCATTTAGCACTTTGAATATATCATGCCACTCCCATCTGGCTTATCAATTTTCTGTTGAGAAATCTCCAGCTAACCTTATGGGTTTCCTTTGTAAGTTAAGGACTTCTGTGTCTTACTGTTTTTAAGACATTTTTTCTTTACCACTACGTTTTACAAATTTAACTGAAATATGTCTTGATATTGACCTGCTTTTGTTGATTTTTGATGAGAGTTCTCTGTGCCTCCTGGAAAAGGATATCTGTTTCCTTCCCCAGACTGGGGAATTTTTCAGTTATTATTTCTTCAAATAAAATTTCTGCCACATTTTCTCTCTCTTCTTTTCCTGGCACTCTTATAATACAAATGCTATTATGTTTGATGGAGTCACTGAGTTCCCTAAGTGTATTCTCATGTTGCATAGTTCTTCTTTCTCACTTTTGTCCAGCTTCATTACTTTTATTACTTTGTCTTCTAGGTCAGTAATTTGTTCCTCTACATCTTTCATCCTGCTGTTTGTTGCATCATGTGTGTTTCTAATCTTGTTTACTGCACTGTTCATCTGTGATCAATTCTGTTTTAACTTTTTTTTATGTCTGTATTAAGGGTCTCTTTTCTCAAGCCCAGTGAATATCCTTATGATTTTTGCTTTAACTTCTTCATCAGTCATGTTACTTCTGTCTGTTTTTAGATCTCTGGCTGTGGCTTTATCTTGTTCTTTCATATGGGATAAGTTCCTCCATGTTCGTAATTTATTACAGTCTCTGCCTTCTTCTGTGTTAGAAGAGTCAGTTATGCCTCCTTGTCCTGAAAGTAATGGCATTATAAATAAGAGGTCATATAGTGCCCAGGTCCTGGTGCTTCAGGGAGTGTCTCTTATTTGTGCTGCATATACTTTGCTGTTATGTTTTGGCCTCTCTATCCTTCAGACCAGTCATCTGCAGAGGCTCTACTAGCCTGTTGTGGGCAGTGCTTGGTCACTGGCCTGAATGTGGCAAGTTTTTTTTTAATTAAATGTTTATTTATTGTTTATATAGAGTCCAAGTATGAATGGGAGAGGGGCAGAGAGCGAGGGAAATGTAGAATCAGAAGCAGGCTCCAGGCTCTGAGCTGTCAGCACAGAGCCTGACGTGGGGCTCAAACTCACGAACTGTGAGATCATGACCCTAGCCAAAGTCAGATGCTTAACCAACTGAGCCACGCAGGCGCCCCAAGAATGTGACAAATGTTAACTGGATGTGCTCACATCTGCTTGTGAAATGAGACCTGACACCATATCCAGAAGAACTGAAGCCCTGCAGAACTCTATTCTGGAGACATGGTGTGGATAGGGGTTTGTGCTGGTCTTCTGGGGGGTACAGGTCCATCACGCTGGAACTGAGGTAAGCTTGACTGAGAAGGGCAGTCCCACCATAGCATGGGGTGGGTTGGGTTTGGTGTATGTAAATTAGGCAGCCAGTGTTTGCACTTGCTGCTTCTAGTAGGTGGTTCTGTGTTTGTGCTGATGGGTGGGGTAAGGAAATGGAATGGGCCAGTTCCTTTGTTCCTGGAGAAGTGTCTCTATGAATTCTACCTATCAGGGATAC
Organism: Herpailurus yagouaroundi; assembly: GCF_014898765.1. NCBI lineage: Eukaryota > Metazoa > Chordata > Mammalia > Carnivora > Felidae > Herpailurus > Herpailurus yagouaroundi. The sequence goes on along the minus strand of NW_024420424.1, from coordinate 364,231 downwards.
ACTTAGAGAAGAGCAAATAATTTCCCCCTGTATGTCCCAGATGCTCTTCACATTGCTTTTTCCATGCTGTCTGCCCCTGGATTGCTGCCAGCTTTCTCTCCAGAAGCAGTGCTATACCCTCTGGGCTCTATTCCAGCCAAGCAAGCTTACCTTTAACACTCTAGGGTTTAAGCCCCTCTTCTTGCAAGAACTCATGAAAATTCAGCCCCTCTCGTTTTTTAAGCCAATGGCTTTAAATGGGACACATTCTCCTTGTGCATTCCCCTATGTTCTCTTTCTCTCATCCTTGTCTGAAGCAATGGGTCCCTCCTCCCCACAGTACCTGTGATCTGTTTCTGCCATCAACCATGTGTCTACAGTTCTTCACTGTGGCCTCTTCTCTCCCTTTAGTTTGGTAGTTTGTTCTGTCAGTCTTCAGGTCAATTTCTAGAATATTTAATATGATTTGATAGTTATCTAGTTGTGTTTGTGGGACGAGGTAAGCCTAGTGTCCTCTTATTCCTCTGCAATCTTCCTATGGGAGTGATGTACCTTATTAACTGTTTCAGGCATTAGGTGCCAATTTTCTAATGGGAGTATTGTTTTTAAAATGAATAACCCTAATTAACAAATCTATTTTACCATATACTACTCCTTCACTCACTCATTTTGTACAAATTTTCTGTCACAAATTATATGCAAAACATTGTTTTTTGGCAATGAAACCAATTCAGGGGTGTATTAGAAAACTTCTTTCTATTTAGCTGCATTTCAAAGCTGGCAATACCAAAGGGAAATGATGTTATCAGAGAAGCTTATTGAAAATATACAAACACCAATAAACTCTTTTGAGATTTTGGGCTAACAGTAATATTTACACTTATGAACATTTTATATCAAGCAAGTTACTAATAAAATGGTCAAGCTGAGTCACTAAAAGTAAAAGCAATAATTCTGAAGTCAGTCATGAGGTCAACTAACAACTCTTAATGATGGGTGCATGCAAGTCTCCAGGCAATAGCTCCAGCTCATTGTAGCATATGATGAGCTGGGACCTTAAAGGTGGTGTTGAAAGAAGTAAATTTCTTTTTTTTAATAAAGATTTAGAATATTATCCTTGTCATGTGACTATCTTCCTAAATCATAAGGCATCCAAAGTCAGCTTTTCTACCTATTCTTCCTTTATTTCTCAGGTTTTCACCTGTAGTACCATTTTTAATGGAAATTTCTTTTATGCCAGTCAATGCATTATTATTTGTAAATCATAGTATAATTCAGCAGAAGTTTGTGATACAGGTTGGTTCTAATAACAGATGGAATAGGTAAGGGAGAAAATAGAGTAGTTTTGGAATCATATTCAGCTGTATCTGTCTTCTAGATTGACTACGATAAGATATAATCAGCATCTACAAAGACCTTCAGAATTGGCCAAACTGAAACAATGGATAAGTGTTAAAAACAAGAGTAAAAAGCAAATTGAAAAATAATTATTTAATTGTCACATAGCACCCCACATTCAATGAAGTGAAGGTTTCAAGATAGTGAACAAAATCAAGGCTAAACTTTGTAAAGACAAACTATTTTGTACAATTTTCTGTTGTTAACTAGGAAAAGATATTTTATGTTCTTTACACAAAATACAAATCCATTTGATTTTTCAACTTTTTTGTGAATCCTTTGTGAATCCTTAACATTTAATGAACATAAACTTTTTTTCATCATAGAACTTTAATTTCATTTATGAGGTTAGTGACATTTCTCAAGGAAAAAAATGTGCTTCAAGGAATATCACAATTATATTTTTGGTAACATCTCTGGATTCTTATTCATAGTATAAGTGCTGCCTAAGCTTCTTAGCATGTGTAAGAGATCCCTTTACTATGTAATTATAAAAGGGAAAGGGAACCCCCTGAAACACTTGCTTGTGGGCATAGAATATAGTATGTACGTTAGAATGTATGTACTTCTACCATTTAAGTATTTTTAGGTAAAATTCAGTGTTTTTGTCTTTAAAAAGTATTTCTTTTTTTTAGAATGAATTTATAGAGGTGATATTTTGAATGTAAGCTTACAGCAGGTTTTATTATTATCTTCAAGTAAGGATATATTTTATAAAGTTTCCTGTTTGAGCAAAATTTACATACAATGTTATATTAGTTTCACATGTACAACATATTGGTTCAACTTCTTCATATGTTATGCTGTGGTTACCACAAGTATATAGCTACCATCTGTCACCATACATTATTCAAGTATCAGTGACTATATTCCTTATGCTGTGCTATTTATTCTCATGACTTATTCATTTCATAACTGGAAGCCTGTATCTTCCACTACCCTTCTGCCATGTTGCCCATCTTCCCACACCTCCTTTACTTTAGAAACCATCAGTTTTTTCTCTGTATTTACAAATCTGATTCTACTTTTTTTTGCTTGTTTATTCATTTATTTTATTTTTTTAGATTCCACACGAGTGAAATCATAACATTTATCTTTCTCAGTATGACTTATTTCACCTAGTACAGTACCCTTTAGATCTATCCATGTTGTCTCATATGGCAAGATCTCATCCTTTATTATTGCTGCATGATATTCCATTACATATATATTTCATATGTATACCACATATTATTAATCCATTCATCTATCAATGGACATTTGGGTTGCTTGTATAGCTATTGTAAATAATGCTCCAGTAAACATAGAATGCATATCTTTTTGAATTAGTGTTTTCAGTTTTCTTGGGTAAATACCCAGTAGTGGAATTACTGGCTACCATAAAAAATTACCACAAACTTGGTGGACCAAACAACTCGAGTTTATTATAATACAGGTCTCGAAGTCAGTGGTACACATTCTGTTTCACTTGGCTAAAGTCAAGATTTCAGCAAGACTGTCTCTTTCTCGGGGCTCCTGGGTGGCGCAGTCGGTTAAGCGTCCGACTTCAACCAGGTCACGATCTCGTGGTCCGTGAGTTCGAGCCCCGCGTCAGGCTCTGGGCTGATGGCTCAGAGCCTGGAGCCTGTTTCCGATTCTGTGTCTCCCTCTCTCTCTGCCCCTCCTCCGTTCATGCTCTGTCTCTCTCTGTCCCAAAAATAAATAAACTTTGAAAAAAAATTTTTTTTTGAAAAAAAAAAAAAAAGACTGTCTCTTTCTCGATGCTTTAGAGGAGAATCTATTTCCCTGCATTTTCTAGCATCCAGAGGCCTCTTAAATTCCTTGGCCCTATCACTCCAACCTCTTGCTTTCATTGTCGCATCTCTTACTACTCTTGTGTAGTCATATCTCTCTTTGCCTCTATCTTATAATGACACTTATGATTACCTTTAAGCTCCATCCACATAATCCAGAATCTTACCATCTCAGGATACTTAATCATGTCTTAAAAGTCCCTTTTACTATTAATTTGTAGGTTCCAAGGAGTAGTATGTGGATATTTGGTGGGAGGGGAGGACATTATTCAGGTTCCCACATTTATGTACATGTAATATGTGTTGCATGTAATAGGGTTCAGGATAGGTATTTCCATTTTGGGGAATGAAAGTTAGATATAGATATGTTATATGAATATATTTAAATAACTGTGGTTTATAGGGTGTACGTCTGTGAGAATCAAAAACACATAAATAAGGAGGGCATAGTGCGCAGGGGTTAGGCAGTATTAAGCATTTGAAAATACTATAAGATAAGGATTCCCATGGACTTTGCCCTTCTTGGCTTCCATTTGAAAGGTGGTAGGCAGTGTTTAAATACCTGAAAACCTCTAATGAAGGAACAATGTTGGTGTAAAAGATTGGTGCTAGAGAAGAATAGCAACAGTGAAAAAAATATAGCATTTCAGGGGGGAGATAAATTGTGATTTCTTTAAAGGTAGATTTGAATTAAAAATGGCACTCTTTCCTTAGGGAATCAAAAATGGTCAAATGTAACCAACTGAGCAATTATAGCACTGCTTTTTAAGAAGTGCTGGAGAGTTTCAATAAATTAAGAATTTTCTGGGTTTATGATTTATATGAGAAAGAAATTTAGTATAATTGACAACATAGATATTTGCAAACACTGTCAGGGGACTATCTAGAAGTCAAAAAAAAGTGATATAGAGGATAATTGGTTGTAGGCTTTCCTTTTGATATACAAGCTGATACACAACTAATAAATTCTGAAAAAATTTGAACTCCAAAGAGGACTGACTCATCCCATTTTTGGGGGGTTTATTTTTACTTTAATGTAACAATTGAAGAGATAAGGAGGTGTGTGACAAGTGACTGTGTGTGGGAAGTTTCAGATATAAGCTTCTTCAGCCTTTTCCATAAGTGAATGATACAATTTTTAGTAAAATGACTATAATTTTTAGTAAATACATGCCTACTGAATTTCATGTGGATTATTTTTGTAGCGGTAGGGGAAGTATCAACTTGGCATAATGTATCATTTTTAGTAGCTTTCTAAGTTTATATTCAATCTAATAAGGTACATGCTACAATACATTGTAACAGTTATGTCACATCATAAAGACTCAGTAGTAACCTTTAGATTATAAGTAATGGCAAACAACTTCTAATTTTATAAATTACTTTCAGAGTAAGGACTACTTATAAAGAAGTGACATACATTTAAATCTTTTGATTTATCAAACTCCCTTAAAACCTAAATGTATTTTTATTTTTAACTTTGGAAATTTCAAATTTATGCAAAATAGAGACAATTATATAATGAATCTCAAAGCATCCATCATGTAGCTTCAGTAATTACTGAGATATGGTTAAGATTATTTCATCAGTAGTATTAATTTCTCCCCTTCCCCTTATATTATTTTGAAGCAAATTTTAGTTCACATATAATTTCATCTGTAAATATTTAGTATGTTTTTCTATAAGAAGCTAAAAAATAACTACAATACCATTATACCTGAAATTAGCAGTTATTACTTAATATTTAAAAATATCCACTCACTGTTCACATTTTAATAATTATCTTATAATTTTTTACAGCTTGTTTATTCAAATAGGTATCCAAATAAGGTTCATATGTTTCCATTGACTGACATGACTCTATCTGTGTTGCCTCTCCATTTACCTTTTTTATCCATTGTAGTTTTTTTGTTGTTGTTGTTGAAGAAACCAATTGGCACTTTTAAAATCTTTTAGCATATTCATTTGTTCCCTATATTTCCTGTACACTAATTGTTATATGTAGAGATTAGATGACAAGTCTATTACTTAAATCACTCTATTTTCTGTTCCTCATCCAAGATCCAAGTAAATAAATCTGTCCCAAACATCAATTTGTCACTTTTATAATACTTAAAATACAAAGCTATAGTAAACCAGTTATATATATAGACTAAATACTACATTAGATGGAATAAAAATAAATGACACATATAACTTTAGTTTTTGTTTTTATTCCCATGCTAACTTATTTAAAATGTTATTTGTAAGACTTCACAAATAATGATAAGTTTTTCAGGTAATATGACCTAGTGGAAATGGCTTCTAATCATATCATATAGAAATTGTGCCATCTTGGTCTAGTCACTTATCCTTCTGAGTCTCAACTTCACCACCTATAACATGGATATAATACTAATCTCACAGAACTTTTGTGAAGATTGAGTGAGATACTGATTGTAGAACACTATACATTTATCTGTATCTAAATCTATTTATTTGTATCATATATCTATATTTACTGTGCATTTATCATCTATTATCTACCTACCTACTTATCTACCTATCTACCAAAGAGGGTTTAATTAAGAGAAATATGCACTCACTCATTCTCATGAACTTTGCCTCTAATTTTCCCCCTGTGGCTAAGTAATTATAATGGCTAGATCTTACATATGCAGTATACACTTTATGTACCACAAATCAGTGTAAATCCTAAAAAAATTGGCACTAACTTGTGTGTAGTGCACCTATAGTAGTTTGACTTTTTCCTGCCAAGCCTTTTCATTTGTTTGCCCTAGTGATAAGTTTTCCTTAGTAGAGAGGGAACTAAGCTCAGAGTAATAACTGAATCATCATGGTAACACAATAAAACAAGAGATTGGAATCCAAGTCTTCTGATTCCAGGTTTACTATTCTTTCTGTTTCACTGTCTAAATGAGACTGTAGGCAAAATCACAACACCCTACTTTCTCAAACAGAATCTCATTTATATGATAGTGTAATATATATTAGATGTAAGTAGAGCTAAGCAGGGTATATTGGTGACTTTATGCAAATGTGAAAAAGCAGGGGAAAAAAGGAAATATCTGCCAGCTGTGTCAAAATGACATCATGTAGCATTATGCTCTATTACTAAATACTCAAAATACTGTAGTACAGTCATTAAACAAACTTGTCAACAAATGGAATTTTGCTTGAAAACTGTTAAAAGTATTATACACAGAAGTTGGCAAGTGCTAACTTGTGTGTCTTCGTTTTTTAGTTGTTACAGAACCTGAAAAACTTGTAAGTGGCAAAAGAAATGGCAAGTCCTAGAAATATGAGATAGGGAAAAGAGAAATCTTGTTTGGATATAAATTCAATGCTGTGACAATATTAGAGAATTGAGAATTTGAAACTTCAAGTTTTGTTTTTATAGTGATAAAATCTTAGTGCATAACTGTCAATTATATTGACAGATCAATGTTGTTCATTCATTAATAATCTGAATTTGATAACCAAGTGGATGTGGTACACTACAACAGTATTGGAACAGAAATGCTCATTGGCTTGCAGCAGTTCTGTGCATTGGGGCTGAGGCAGCAAAGAAATGAAAAAAAATCCCCTATTTACAGATGATGGAAATCTCTGCTTGCTTTAATTAATTTTGAGTAACTATAAAAGTGTCATTTTTCTTTTATATCATACCATACTGATACCAATCTATAATACTTTGAAGATATAAGCGAAACAAGGGTACTCCCTTTTTAACAGCCTAGTGAGTGCTTATAATAAATATGCATAGCAACTCTGGTTTTGAATGATTGTCTGTAGTTCCCTGCTCCAGGAGAGCAAATATTTTACTCCTAGTTACTTGCATCTGGTATAGGAGAGCCATTTTAATTTTGAAGAGTTATATCACATGGATGTATAGATCACAAAGACTTTATCTCTGAGAAGCTATAGTGTTCTTTCTTCCTTTTTTTTCAGTATTTTTTAAGTTGAAGTATAATTGATATAATATCCTATTTTGACATTATATAATTAATTGATATAATATCCCATTAGTTTCAGGTGTATATCATAGTGATTTAATATTTTATTTATTGTTTATTTTTTTTAATTTACATCCAAATTAGTTAGCATATAGTGCAACAATGATTCCAGAAGTAGATTTCTTATCTACTCCTGTTTTTTCTTCCTTTAATGAGGAAGATATAAGTTGTAGAAATGTGAGAATAGTAGACCCCATTTGAAAATTGTATGTCTGTCTACGGCTATACCATCCTGAACGCACCCGATCTCATCTGAAAATCATATATCTTAGTGACTTTTATCATGGACTACATTTAATTGAAATAAAATAAACAATATGAAAATGAAAATTGGGGAACATTTATCAACCTGGCTTGTTTTGTTTTGTTTTGTTTTGTTTTTTGTCTCAAGAAGGAGGAATAACAAGTTGGATGCATGGAATGTCAGAGCTGGAAAAAAAAATTAGAAATATTTTAGTTTCAACTTAATAATTTTTTATGGATACGGAAACTAGAGCTCAGAATGTTTACATATTTGTGAATTGATTAGTGACTGTGTTTAGAAACCAGTTCTGAATTTTAGTGCTTTTTAAATTGCATGCATTTCTTTTTTGGTACTTTTTGATTAGTAGTGTATGTAAATTTAAATAACAACCAGTCAGTACTTTTAAAATATTATCCTGATAAAACATAATACCACATACTTTAAAGTTTAGTTTAGTTAGGTTAAAATTAGTTCCCCATATGGAAGAGAGAGAGAATTATTAGAGATATGCAAACTGTATTTTATTTTATTTTTTTTTCTCTTTCAAATTCTTTTTTTTTCTTTTTATTTTATTTATTTATTTTTATTTATATATGAAATTTATTGTCAAATTGGTTTCCATACAACATCCAGTGGCCATCCCAACAGGTGCCCTCCTCAATACCCATCACCCACCCTCTCCTCCCTCCCACACCCCATCAACCCTTAGTTTGTTCTCAGTTCTCAACAGTCTCTTATGCTTTGGCTCTCTCCCACTCTAACCTCTTTTTTTTTTTTTCCTTCCCCTCCCCCATGGGTTCCTGTTAAGTTTCTCAGGATCCACATAAGAGTGAAACCATATGGTATCTGTCTTTCTCTGGATGGCTTATTTCACTTAGCATCACACTCTCCAGTTCCATCCACGTTGCTACAAAAGGCCATATTTCATTTTTTCTCATTGCCACGTAGTATTCCATTGTGTATATAAAC
>NW_024420424.1:338575-350832 GCF_014898765.1 Herpailurus yagouaroundi | reverse complement strand
GCGTGGTGAGGACCTGCAGGGCACTTCCCCTGTGCTGTGGTGTATAATTGGAGTTGGTGGGCGGAGCCGCAGTCAGACCTCATGTCTGCCCCCAGCCCACCGCTGTGTCCACAGTCAGACCGGTGTGTGCCTTCTCTTCCCCTCTCCCGGGGGGGGATTCACTGTGGGGTGGGGTGGGGTGGCCCGTCTGGGCTACTTGCACACTGCCAGGCTTGTGATGCTGGGGATCTGGCGTCTTAGCTGGGGTGGGTAGGCAAGGTGCACAGGGGCAGGAGGGGCAGGCTTAGCTTGCTTCTCCTTAGGTGATGCACTTCAGGAGGGGCCCTGTGGCAGCAGGAGGGAGTCAGATCCGCTGCCTCAGGTTTGGCTCTGCAGAAGCGCAGGGTTGGGTGTTTGCGAGGAGCAAGCAAGTTCCCTGGCAGGAACTGGTTCTCTTTGGGATTTTGGCTGGGGGATGGGCGGGGGAGACAGCGCTGGCAGGCGCCTTTGTTCCCCACCAAACTGAGCTCTGTCGTCAGGGGGCTCAGCAGCTCTCCTTCCCTTTGTCTTCCAGCCTTCCCGCTTTCTGAGCAGAGCTGTTAAGTTATGACCTCCCAGACGCTAAGTCGCACTTGCTGTCGGAACACAGTCCGTCAGGCCTCTCCACTTTTTGCAAGCCAGACTCGGGGGCTCTGCTTGGCTGGCGAGCCGCCCCTCCGCCCCGGCTCCCTCCCGCCAATCCATGGAGAGCGCACCGCCTCGCCGCCCTTCCTACCCTCTTGCGTGGGCCTCTCGTCTGAGCTAGGCTCCGGGGACTCCGTTCTGCTAATCCTCTGGTGGTTTTCTGGGTTATTTAGTCAGGTGTAGGTGGAATCTAAGTGATCAGCAGGACGCGTGGTCAGCCCAGCGTCCTCCTACGCCGCCATCTTCCCTCTCCATCCTGTCTTTCTTTTAATGTTTATTTTTGAGACAGAGACAGAATATGAACGGGTGAGGGACAGAGAGGGAAATCCAGAATCTGAATCAGGTTCCAGGCTCTGAGCTGTCAGCACAGAGTCTGACTTGGGGCTCAAACCCACGAACTGTTAGATCATGACCTGAGCTGAAGTTGGACGCTCAACCGACTGAACCACTCAGGCGCCCCACTGTCTCTCTTTTTTTTTTTTTAATAGAAAACAAATGTGCATTAGGTATTTGTTAATGAAAATATTCTCTCATTGCTATACCCTGTGCTTCTATGAAAAAATAATAAAATATAATTATGTAATGAATGCCTCAATGTGTTAAACATTGAGTAGTATGTATATGGATATGTATGAGCTGAAGTTTTGAGTGACAGTGTACATTCCAGTGGTTCACATCAGTGGATGTTGAAATCAGTTACAAAGCCCCAAGTCCAACTTTTCTGATTTCACAATTTTGTCTGTGATCTGTTTTGTCAATGACTCATGTTGAGACAAAAGCTGTCCTCTAGGCAGCAACCAAATTGGATCTCAATTTTTTTTTTTATTAGTAGCTTTTTCAGAGTTTAATATTTTGGTCTTTATTCTAAATCAGCCTCCCTACCCCCACCTCATTATTTGACATTGATAATTTTTTAGTGTTCTTAGAAACATCTTTATCATGTGTTCTTACACACTTCATTGCATCCATTGAAGAATGTGTATAACTATCACTGTTATAATACACTCTTCTAAGTATACGTAAAACACTTTTAGGATACACATTCTAAGTAATATGTAAACAGTGTTCTTCCAAACATCTTTCTTAGAAGTATTCTTTAACACCGTTCTACATGTATTGCAGAATATGTATAACTTCTATTGACTGATAGAATATTAACTTCTATATAGTAAGCAAATATCATTCTTAGAAATACCTTTATTACAAGTGTTCTTAAACACTTCACTATATGCTTTGCAGACTGTATAGATATCATTCACTGATATTACACTATTCTGAGTATATAGAAGTAGCAAACTTTTATAATTTAAATAGCATCATAAGCCATTTAAAAATTAAGAAACATTTCCCACAAAATGTACATACAAACATAAATATAAAAATTAGCATATCCCCTTGGATTCCAAATATATATAAAATGTATATGCATTTACTTTGGATTTTCTACATTTTTAGTCTCATTAAAGAAGATAACATTAAGAATTAATTTTGTGTATAATTTAAAATACCATTTTGGGTATAATTCTCAATATTTAAAGTTATAGCTTGCTTATTTAGCTTTATAATTGTTTAGCATTTTTTCAAGCCAGTTTATTTCAACTTTGTTTTTATTTTATTTTATTATTTTATTTTATTTTATTTTATTTTATTTTATTTTTTTCTAACTGTATTTTAAATTGAGTCCTCTTGGATGTATTGAGCATCTTTCTTATGTTTGACTGTTGTTCTATAACATAAAATGAAAATGCTAGTTTTCTGTTGGTGCCAGGTTTGTTTTCTACATTTGAAATCCCTGGATGTCTTTGGAATCTAATTTTGTAGTTTCTTCATAGTAGTATGTCTAGGCTTTGTCACATATGGTTTGTATGACTTGCTAATTTGAAGAAGCTCTCAGTTAAAATGCTGTTGCTTGAAATTCAGTAAACGAAGAGTTTTAAAATGCATTGGGTGTCTTTTTTGGCCCTTTTTTATTAAAAGTATATACCACTTTCTTATAAAATATAGAGATATGAAATTTTCTTAATTGTTGAGTTTTAGGAAATTTTAAAAGCTTTTGGCTGTATAAATATTTCTTTAATTTTCAGTTGTGTTATTGGTTTCAATAATTTAGCCTATTTGTGACTAATATAATTCAACAATATATATATATTTTCCTTGAATTTTTAGTATTTTTTGCCCTCTTCTAGATAAAGTCATAGCCCATACAAATAAGAAACCCAATTAGACCCAAAATAGTATTGTATTAATCTATATACAATATGGTGGATTTTAAGAACATAAAGAATTGACTGGTGAAGTTAAATAACATGCTACGTACAATGTTAGGAAACACGAGATTGCAGTTTTATTGTGCAGGATATGAATGTGTGAAAACATTGCCCCATCACTCAAATTCACTCTGATCTTTCATTTCTTTTATTAACTAAAGCCTACAATATTTCTCATTCACTTAACTCTTGGGGCATATTTCTTTTAGTTTAAGATACATGATATTAACATTTTTTGTGTGTTTCTGTTTAGTGTCCTAAAATAAAATTGTAAGCTCTCTAAATGCAGGGATTGTGTTGTGTGTCTTCCTGTCCCCCTGAATTTGTCACAATTATTATGCACATAGAAATCATTTATTAAATCTTTGCGGAACAAATGAATGAGTGAGATTAAGGAATGGTGAGCTGTACATATGGATTATGATCTTTGAAAAAATTCACAGTTGTGGTTAACTGACTGCACTTAGATTACTCTGAGATTGTGGCCAGCTGTATCTTACATGGCATTCTAGAAGGTATTTTGTGGGTGTCATAAGTAGTCATTTCCAATTTTAGACCATCTCAATTACTATGAGAAGTAGTATGACATAGTGGTTAAGAGCATGAGATCTATAGTCAAACTTCTTGGCTTTAAATCCTGACTCAGCCACTTACTAGCTTTGTATCCTTTGTTAAGTGACTTACCTCTCCTTGAGTCAGTTTTTGCATCTGCAGAGTGCAGATAATAGTAGTTCCTTTGTCAGAATTGTTGTAAGAATTGAGTTAATATATGAAAAGTGTTTAAAATGGCAAATATTAGTTATTATTATTACAGTGGGTCTTGCAGCTTCTTAAACTAAGAGAAAAAAACTGATCATTTTTATATTTATAAACAAAATATACAATCTACTCTTAATGGCTTATGTCAATCCATGCATATACAATGGGGTCATGACTATATAAATTACTCACATATTTGGGAAAATAAATTTAAAACATATACAAATGCATGCACATATTCATTCATATACACAACATTTAAGAATAATACTGTGACTCAAACTTATAAATCAATATTGTTAATATTAAGCTCTGACGGGACAAAGTGACATGGGATAAAAATAAAAACCGGGTAGGTGTGGATGTGTATGTCATATAAATCAATTTGAAAGTTACATATTTTCTTATTGATAGCTTAGTATTCAAAAAATTTATCCTTGGAGGTAATTTGAACAGCACTACTATGAATTGTGAAAATACATCAAAATATAAATGGTTTTACAAACCTGGAAGCTTTTGTGCCAGATATTGAGAATGAGCTTTCTGCCTTTCATTGGTGGTATCACTTTGAAGGGGCATGCTAATTGTGGAATTGTAATCAATTCTTAGGCTTACTAAATGTGTCCTTGGACATTTGCCACGGATTTTTTGCATCATGAACATTTAGCTTCTTCAGTCTTCATGCTTCCTTACAGAAATGGCCTCGTCTCTGATTTGCAAGCTTTATATGCTTATAGCTGATATATGTTAATCAGACCAACTTGATAATTATGCCATTAATGACTCAAAAGGCCTATATATAAATGAAGACCAAATGATATGTATAGATTCAATCCAGAATCCTGTAATAAAAGGATGCAGGCTATCGGTTGGTGAAGGCATGCAACTAGTTTCAGGTCCATAGTTATTATCTGGTCCATATGCTTTCTAAGGAAGTTTTAATAAGAGGATTTATAAAAACAAGGCAAAGTAACCTAGGAGAAATAACTGACATGTACTACATCAGATACTCAATCATCTATAGAGACTAAGTTATTTTATTTAATTTGTATACATCACAATTATTTAATTTATTCCTACAATCTTGTTGACAGTATATTACATTTCAGTGCAAGTATCTGTTGCAGTTCATAAACAGAATGTGACACTGGGGGGTGTCAAATATTCAAGGCATTACTATTCACTCTCCATATACACATGAAGAGTAAAGAAAAGATCAAATCCCCTCTGATAAATCATTCAACATTCAAATATATTTACTGAGTAAAGTTTCAAGTACATATGAGCACCATCCATAATAATATATATATCATTCTTTTGGACAAAGCTATATATAATTTTCTCCTAGTCAATTGATAGCATGAGAACTGACTCATAGAAATTTCAGTTTATTTTTTATCATATTTAACCAGTGTAATGAAATAAGTACAGCAAAGTCTTCTATAAGTTAATAGGAAGATTACCTTGAGAAATTAAGCTTTCAAATTTATTTTGACATAGTTACACAGCTTCCCTCAAATAGCCAAAGCAATCCTGAAAAAGAACAAAGCTGGAGGCATCACAATTCCAGATTTCAAGTTATATTACAAAACTGTAGTGATCAAAACAGTATGGTATTGGCACAAAAATAGACACATAGATCAGTAGAACATAATAGAAAACCCAGAAGTGAACCCATAGCTATATGGTCAATTAATCTTCAACAAAGCAGGAAACAATATATAATGGGAAAAAGACAATCTCTCCTCTTGATATTTTTTATTTACTTTTATTCACTCATATATGTACTCTTATAAATCAAATACTGAATTATTTCTCTCTGCCCAATGAAAGGAAGTAATAGCCTGAAAAATAAGCTGAGACATACACCCAAGTTTAGGTAGGTACTTTGTAACTCTGAATTATATTGCTGGTTATTTTATAGCATGGAACAGAGAAGTGTTCTCTGTTATAATGTTCCAATGGATGGAAATGGGAAATCTAAATAATAAACTGACAAAAGTTGAGCTATTCCAGGTGGCTTTACTTTAAAATTTTTTTAATTCAATGAGAAACTCTACTAATTTATGAGTAATCAAAGGGTAAAACCAGTCTAAATATGTAGCAATAAAGAATTACAAAAATTTAAAATAAAAGAAATATACTTTTATGCCTTTAAAGGGTAGGTTGTAATAAGAATGAAACTAACAAGCACCAAAAAGAATCTTATTAAAACATGGGCAGAAAAAATTTTTAAATAAAAAACAGGCAGAATACCTGAATAGACATTTTATGAAAGAATACCTGCAGATTGCCAACAGACACATGAAAAGATGCTCAACACCACTAATCTTGGAAATGCAGACCAAAACCATGATGAGATATCACCTCACACAAGTCAAAATGGCTAAAATCAAGAAGACAAAAAATAGCAAGTGTTGGTGAGGATGTGGAGAAAAAGGAACTCTCATGCACTGTTGGTGGGAATGTAAATTGGTACAGCCACTGTGGCAAACAGTATGGAGGTTCCTCAAAAAACTAAAAATAGATATGCTATATGATCTAATAATTCCACTATTGGGTATTTACCCAAGGGAAATGAAAACATTAACTCAAAAAGATATATGCACCCCTATGTTTATTGCAGCATTAGTTACAATAGCCAAGAATGGAAGCAAACTAAGTGTCCATCAATAGATGAATGGATAAGGAAAATGTAGTATATATATATATATAATGTGGTATATTATTATGTATTATATATGTGTGATACATTATAAGATGAATGGATGAGGAAAATGTTATATAAATCATATATTATGATTATATATCATATTATATAATATATAAAATGGAATATTAAACAGCCTTAAAAAAGATTAGATTGTGTTATTTGAGACAACATCAATGGACCTACTTAAGCTAAGTAAAATAAGTCTGACTGAGAAAGATAAATACCTTATGATTCCACTCATGGAATCTAAAGATAAAAATTAAAAAAAGAATAAAAAAACAAAAAGCACAATCAGAGCTACAAATACAGAGAAAAAAACTGATGGTTGTCAGGGGGGAAGGATGTGGGGGGGATTGGAAAAAAATGGGTGAAGAGGAGGGGGAGATACAGGCCTCTAGTTATGAAATGATAAAGTTATGGTAATATGGCACAGAGCAAGAGGAATACGGTCAATGATACTGTAATGATGTAATGGGACAGATGGTACCTATACTTATGGTGAACATAGCATAATGTATAAACTTGTCAAATCACCAAGTTGTACAACTGAAATTAATGTAACATTGTGTGTCAACTATACTCGAATAAAAGATAAATTAAATAAAAAGAATGAAACTAACAAAGTAAATTTATCAGAGGTCATTGACAGGACTTGTTTTAATAAATAGGTAAGAATGCAAATATTATTTAATTAGCATATGAGTATAGTGAAGTGTATACCTGTATTTGACAAGCTTTCTGTTTATTTATTTATTTATTTTGAGAGAGAGTGAGAGAGAGTGAGCACGAGTAGGGGAGAGGCAGAGAGAGAGAGAATCCCAAGCAGGCTCCATGAGTCAGCACAGAACCCCATATGGGGCTTGAACTCACAAACTGTGAAATTATGATCTGAGCTAAAATCAAGAGTCAGAATTTTAACTGACTGACCACCCAGATGTCCCCGTACTTGAGAAGTTTTAAAAGCAGTTTAAATATTCCTCATGAAATGCTATTTATATTATCAAATTCTTTAGCAGATTATCTAAAGATATTATAAAGGTAAACACTCTCCTGAGTTATTTTTAAAAAATCAAAGTTGTAAGATCTGTATTAATCAGCTTATATCATTAGTTCCCAGGATATTAGCCACATTCACTTTCATAGGGAAGTTCATCAAATTTCAAATAAATTATGTTAATCTAGGACCATTTCCACTGTACCCTTACTCTTACTATGTGTAACCAAAGAAGAATGATAATTTCATAATTTAGTCTTCTTATTTTAAGTTTACGGAGCAGAAAGAGAGAGAGAGAGAGAGAGAGAGAGGGAATCCCAAGCAGACAGCACAGAGCCCAACTATGGACTCTAGATCGTGAACATTGAGATCATGACTTGAGCCAAAATCAAGGGTCAGATGCTTAACGACTGAGCCACCCAGGTGCCCCCATAATGTATTTAGTCTTCTGATGCCTTTAGTTATTCATATAAGCTCAGCTTTCTTTTATATCAGATTAAGTTAATTTTTCTCCATTATTTAATATATATTGTTTTACTTATGGATCTTCTAATTACTTCTTTCTAAATAGAGCTAAAGAAATGGCAGAAGCAGGTTACTAAAATATATATGTGAATAATTTTGGATTTTTCCCTCTTAATTATAGTTATGAAGCAGTTTACCCAAGAGATTGTACCCTCCCCAAATAGGTCACATATATTAACTATATGGATTCTTAATTGATCAAATTCCAAATGTTAAAGCAGTCACAAATCAAGAAGTACATTTTATCTCAGTTCTGTGAAGTCCATCTTCAATATTATTATAACAGATTATAAATATACTTTCAGTTATAATCTCTAACTATAGGTGTATATTTAACAGGGTATCTTTCATTAATTAAATTTTCTACTTAAGCATTTCTGTGAGGGCCTACAAAAATCTCTCCTTCCTAAGCCTTTCTAACTAAGGACGCTGAATTTAAGATGGAGTGTTGGAATAAAAACTGTAAGTGGCTCATTGATAATAAGAAAAAAGGCACAAGTAATTCTATACTGGTTGAATTATATAGTTGTCTTTAAAGGAGGTATGGTCTCTATTTTCTTTGACATTTCCTCTACCTCTTTTGTCTTTTTTCAGAATTGAATTATAATTTTCTGATATATGGAGAACACTTTGAAAGAGCAAAAATCAATGGGGAGAAGCTACTTAACATTACTCGGCAAAAACTTAATGAACTTGGCATAATACAGACTGACCACCAGGACATCATATTAAAAGCGGTTGCTAATATTAATAAAAAGGTGAGTATAGCACTGTCCTAATTTGCCTTTCTTTTTAATTAACAAAAAATGAATTAAAGAAAAGAGTGTGTTTCCATCAGATACGTGGTCTACAGTGAATTTCAGTTTTTTGCCTTTCTAGTTCAAAAGTAATTATGACTGATATGGTCTCTAATTACTCTGTGGATCCTTCATAATCCTGTATTTGAATCATGGCACTGTCTTAAGTGGTTGCTGTTTCTTGCTCCGCCGTGAGGATAATGTGTCCCATCATTCCTGGGAAAACTCAGAGATATTCTGCCTAAACTGAAGGTTACTCTGCCTTATAGAATTGAAAGTGAGAGATGGAGGTTCTAAAAAATAAACTCACAAATTTTTATGAGATAAAAGGATTGAGAGAATTGCTATATCCACTGAATCTGAAAATGAATCAAAGAATGATAAAAGAGTTATCAAGGCCAGACACAATATTCTAGACAGTTGTCTTTGCACCTAGAAATAGAGTGGTCACTTTATATAATAGCTCAGTCAAACCAAAACTCAATAATAAATACAAAGGACAAGTCTGGAACTCATTAACAAAGATGAAGTAGATTTGGATTTTTTCATTATTTCAGGACTGTGATCAAAATCCATCTACCTATTCAACAAATATTGATTGAGGACCTTCAATTACTTGAATAATTCAAGAAATATCA
The DNA here is from genome assembly GCF_014898765.1 of Herpailurus yagouaroundi. Lineage (NCBI taxonomy): Eukaryota > Metazoa > Chordata > Mammalia > Carnivora > Felidae > Herpailurus > Herpailurus yagouaroundi. The sequence continues at coordinate 341,476 of NW_024420424.1, read as the reverse complement.
TATGCCTAATTGTGTCTACTGAGTTTCATTTTCCATTATTTTTATTTTTTTTAACTATATTTACTTATTTTGAGAGTGAGAGAGTGCAGGAGGGGCAGAGAGAGAGGAGAGAGACAATCTCAACCAGGTTCCGCACTGTCAGTGCAGAGCCCAATGTGGGGCTGAAACTTACAAACCAAGAGATCATGACCTGAGCTGAAATAAAGAGGTGGACGCTTAAATGACTGAGCCACGCCCCTAAATTTTCATTTGACAGGCTTAAAAACTATTTCTTTCACAGTACAACCTATTTCACTTAGCATAATACCCTCTAGGTCCATCCATGTTCTTGCAAATGGCTAGATCTGGTCCTTTTTGTTGCTGTATAACATTTCATTGTATGTATATACCACTTCTTTAGTCATTCATCTATCAGTGGACACTTAGGTTGCTTCCATATCTTAGCTATTGTAAATAAAGTCATTTTCTTTAGATAAATACCAATTAGTGGAATTTTTGAATCATATGGCATTTCTATTTTTAGAAATTGGCTGTACTAATTTATATTCCCACCAACAGTTCATGAAATTTCCTTTATTTTCTATACTCTCACCAACATTTGTTATTCCTTGTGTTTTATTTTATCCATTTTGACAGGTGTGAGGTAATGTCTCATTGTGGTTTTGATTTACATTTTTGTGATGATTATTAATGTTGAGCATTTTTTCATGTATCTGTTGGCCATCAATGTATCATCTTTGGAAAAATGTCTATTTAGGTCCTCTGCCAATTTTTACAATGGAATATTTTGGATCCATAAAAAAGAATGAAATTGGGCTGCCTGGGTGGCTTAGTCGGTTGAGCATCCGACTTTGGCTCAGGTCATGATCTCACAGCTTGTGAGTTCAAGCCCCGCGTCAGGCTCTGTACTGAAAGCTCAGAGCCTGGAGCCTGCTTCGAATTCTGCATCTCCCTCTCTCTCTGCCCCTCCCCTGCTCACACTCTGTCTCTCTCTCAACAATAAAAATAAACAATATTTTTAAAAAAAGAATGAAATCTCTCCATTTGTGACAACATGGATTGACCTAGTGGGTATTGTGCTGAGCAAAATAGGTCAGACTGAGAAAGACAAATGTCATATGATTTCTATCATATGTGGAATCTAAAAAACAAAACAAATGAATAAACAAAAAAAGCAAAATTAGACCTATAAGAACAGGCAAGAAACTAATGTTTGACGGAAGGTGGGCAGGAGAATGGGCAAAATGGGTGAAGGGGAGTGGGAGTTACAGGCTTACAAATATGGAATGAATAATTCCTGGCAATCAAAGATGTAACATCAATGATATTGTAGTAGCATTGTGTGGTAACAAATGGTAGCTATACTTGTGAATATAGTATCACATATACAGATGTTGAATCACTCTATTTAGGACTGAAACTAATGTAACATTGTGTGTCAACTATAATAAATAAAAATAAAAACTATTTCTGATGGATTTAAAGTGTTCTAATATGTCCTATTGAGTTTTGAAAACTCTTATCCTTCTACTTTCTCTTTAAGGTCAATGTGTACTCCTTTTTAAAGTAGTCTTTTTGTATCTTTTCCATCATAGCCTTACAAGAGTATGATGATATGTATATTTGATTCTACTTTATATCCCATTAGGTTAGGTATTCAATTGAGACTATTAAATAGCAAACACCATGAGAATCCTTGCATACTGCATGAACTGATTTACTGTGTCATTGGAAAAGGTTTATTTTCTTTTTCTTTTTCTTTTTCTTTTTCTTTCTTTCTTTTTTTTTTTAATTTACATCCAAATTAGTTAGCATATACTGCAACAATGATTTCAGGAGTAGATTCCTTAGTGCCCCTTACCCATTTAGCCCATCCCCCCTTCCACAACCACTCCCGTATTTGTTCTCCTAATTTATGAGTCACTTATGTTTTGTCCCCCTCCCTGTTTTTGTATTATTTTTGTTTCCCTTCCCTTATGTTCATCTGTTTTGTCTCTTAAAGTCCTCATATGAGTGAAGTCATATGATTTTTATCTTTCTCTGACTGACTAATTTCACTTAGCATAATACCCTCCAGTTCCATCCACATAGTTGCAAATGGCAAGATTTCATTCTTTTTGATTGCCGAATAATACTACCATTATATCACATCTTTTTTATCCATTCATCCATTGATGGACTTTTGGGCTCTTTCCATACTTTGGCCATTGTTAATAGTTCTGATATAAACATGGGGGTGCATGTGTCCCTTCGAAACAGCACAGCTGTATACTTTGGATAAATTCCTAGTAGTGCAATTGCTGGGTCATAGGGTAGTTCTATTTTTAGTTTTATGAGGAACCTCCATACTGTTTTCCAGAGTGGCTGCACCAGGTTGTATTCCCACCAACAATGCAAAAGAGATCCTCTTTCTCTGCATCCTCGCTGACATCTGTTATCGCCTGAGTTAGTGTTAGCCATTCTGACAGGCATAAGGTGGTACCTCATTGTGGTTTTGATTTGTATTTCCCTGATGATGAGTGAAGTTGAGCATTTTTTCAAGTGTCAGTTGGCCATCTGGATGTCTTCTTTGGAGAAGTATGTATTCATGTATTTTGCCCATTTCGTCACTAGATTATTTGTTTTTTGGGTGTTGAGTTTGATAAGTTTTTCATAGATTTTGGGTACTAACCCTTTGTCTGATATGTCATTTGCAAATATATTCTTCCATTCTGAAGGTTGCCTTTTAGTTTTTCTGATTGTTTCCTTTGCTGTGCAGAAGCTTTTTATTTTGATGAGGTCCCAATAGTTCATTTTTGCTTTTGATTCCCTTGCCTCTGGAGACATGTTGAGTAAGAAGTTGCTGCAGCCAAGATCAAAGAGGTTTTTGCCTGCTTTCTCCTCGAGGATTTTGATGGCTAC
>NW_024420424.1:323247-338475 GCF_014898765.1 Herpailurus yagouaroundi | reverse complement strand
CTTGCCTCTGGAGACATGTTGAGTAAGAAGTTGCTGCAGCCAAGATCAAAGAGGTTTTTGCCTGCTTTCTCCTCGAGGATTTTGATGGCTTCCTGTTTTACATTGAGGTCTTTCATCCATTTTGAGTCTATTTTTGTGTACGGTGTAAGAAAGTGGTCCAGGTTCATTCTTCTGCATGTCGCTGTCCAGTTTTCCCAGCACCAGTTGCTGAAGAGAGTGTCTTTATTCCATTGGATATTCTTTCCTGCTTTGTCAAAGATTAGTTGGCCATACATTTGTGGGTCCATTTCTGGGTTCTCTATTCTGTTCCATTGATCTGAATGTCTGTTTTTGTGCCAGTACCATACTGTCTTGATGATTACAGCTTTGAGGTATAGCTTGAAGTCTGGGATTGTGATGCCTCCTGCTTTGGTTTTCTTTGTTAAGATTGCTTTGGTTATTCAGGGTCTTTTCTGGTTCAATACAAATTTTAGGATTATTTGTTTTAGCTCTGTGGAGAATGCTGGTGTTATTTTGATAGGGATTGCATTGAATATGTAGATTGCTCTCAGTAGTATCGACATTTTAACAATATTTGTTCTTCCTCTCCAGGGGCATGGAATTTTTTCCATTTTTTTTTGTATCTTCTTCAATTTCATTCATCAGCTTTCTATAGTATTCAGTGTATAGATTTTTCACCTTTTTGATTAGATTTATTCCTAGGTATTTTATGGGTTTTGGTGCAAATGTAAATGGGATAGATTCCTTAATTTCTTTTTCTGTTGCTTCATTGTTGGTGTATAGGAATGCAACCGATTTCTGTGCATTGATTTTATATCCTGCAACTTTTCTGAATTCATGAATCAGTTCTAGCAGTTTTTTGGTGGAATCTTCTGGGTTTTCCATATAGAGTATCATGTCATCTGTGACGAATGAAAGTTTGACCTCCTCCTGGCCAATTTGGTTGCCTTTTATTTCTTTGTGTTGTCTGATTGCAGAGGCTAAGATTTCCCATTCTATGTTGAATAACAGTGGTGAGAGGGGACATCCCTGTCTTGTTCATGACCATAGGGAGAAAGCTCTGTTTTTTCCCCATTGAGGATGATATTAGCATTGGTCATTCATATATGGCTTTTATGATCTTGAGGGTTTGTATCAAGAAAGGATGCTGTATTTTTTCAAATGCTTTCTCTGCATCGATTGAGAGGATCATATGGTTCTTGTCCTTTCTTTTATTGATGTGATGAATCATGTTAATTGTTTTGTGGATATTGAACCAGCTCTGCATCCCAGGTATAAATCTCACTTGGTCGTGGTGAGTAACATTTTTTAATGTATTGTTGTATCCGGTTGGCTAATATCTTGTTGAGGATTTTTGCATCTATATTCATCAGGGAAATTGGTCTATAGTTCTCCTTTGTAGTGGGGTTTCTGTCTGGTTTTGGAATCAAGGTAATGCTGGCTTCATAGAAAGGGTTTGGAAGTTTTCCTTCCATTTCTATTTTTTGGAGCAGCTTCAAGAGAATAGGTGGTAACTCTTCCTTAAATGTTTGGTAGAATTGCCCTGGAAAACCATCTGGCCCTGGACTCTTGTGTTTGGCAGATTTTTGACTGCTAATTCAATTTCCTTACTAGTTATGGGTCTGTTCAAATTTTCTATTTATTTCTGTTTCCGTTTTGGTAGTGTATATGTTTTGAGGAACTTATCCATTTCTTCCAGATTGCCCATTTTATTGGCATATAATTGCTCATAATATTCTCATATTTTTGTTTTTATTTCTGCTGTGTTGGTTGTGATCTCTCCCCGTTCATTCTTAATTTTATTTACTTGGGTCTTTTCCTGTTTATTTTTGATCAAACTGGCTAGTGGTTGATCGATTTTGTTAATTCTTCCAAATAACCAGCTTCTGGTTTCATTGATCTATTCTACTGTTTGTTTGTTTGTTTGTTTGTTTGTTTGTTTTTTGGTTTGGATAGCATTAATTTCTGCTCTACTCTTTATTATTTCTTGTCTTCTGCTGTTTTTGGGTTTTGTTTGCTGTTCTTTTTCCAGCTCCTTATGGTGTAAGGTTAGGTGGTATCTGAGATCTTTCTTCCTTCTTTAGGAAGGCCTGGATTGCTATATACTTTCCTCTTATGACCGCCTTTGCTGCGTCCCAGAGGTTTTGGATTGTGGTGTTATCATTTCATTGGCTTCCATGAACTTTTTAAGTTCCTCTTTAACTTCTTGGTTGGCCCATGGATGCTCTTTAGTCGCCATGTATTTGTTACTTTTCCAATTTTTTTTCTTGTTGTTGATTTCGAGTTTCAAAACATTGTAGTCTGAAAATATGCACGGTATGATCTCGATATTTTTGTACTTGCTTAGGGCTGCCTTGTGTCCCAGTACATTGTCTATTGTGGAGAACGTTCCATGTGCACTGCAGAAAAATGTATATTCTGCTGCTTTAGGATGAAATGTTCTGAATATATCTGTTAAGTCCATCTGGTCCAAAGTGTCATTCAAAGTCATTTTTTCCTTGTTGATTTTTTGATTAGATGATCTGTCCATTGTTGTGAGTGGGGTGTTGAAGTCTCCTACTATTATGGCATTACTATTGATGAGTTTCTTTATGTTTATGATTAACTGATTTATATATTTGGGTGCTATCACATTTGGTGAATAAATGTTTACAATTTTTTGGTCTTCTTGGTAAATAGACCCTTTCATTATGATATAATGCCCTTCTGCATCACTTGATACAGTCTTTATTTTTTTTATTTTTTTTAAATGTTTATTTATTTCTGAGACAGAAACAGAGCATGAATGGGGGAGAGGCAGAGAGAGAGGGGGACACAGAATCCGAAGCAGGCTCCAGGCTCTGAGCTGTCAGCACAGAGCCCGACGTGGGGCTCGAACTCACAGACTGCGAGATCATGACCAGAGCCAAGCCCGGACGCTCAACCGACTGAGCCACCCAGGCACCCCAATACAGTCTTTATTTTAAAGTCTAGATTATCTGATACAAGTATGGCTACTCTGGCTTTCTTTTGTTGACCATTAGCATGATAGATGGTTCTCCGTCCCCTTATTTTCAATTTGAAGGTATCTTTAGGTGTAAGTGGGTCTCATGTAAATAGCATATAGATGGATCTTGTTTCCTTATACATTCTGTTACCCTATGTCTTTTGATTGGAGCATTGAGTCCATTGACTTACTGAAATATATGAATTTATTGCCATTATGATGCTTGTAGAATTGGAGTTTCTGGTGGTGTTCTCTGGTCCTTTCTAATCTTTTCTGCTTTTGGTATTTATTTATTTATTTATTTATTTATGTATTTATTTTTCCTCTTTTCTCCCCACAGAAAGTCCCCCTTAAAATTTCTTGCAGGGCTGGTTTAGTGGTCACAAACTCCTTTAATTTTTGTTTGTCTGGGAAGCTTTCCATCTCTCCTTCTATTTTGAATGACAACCTTCCTGGATAAAGAATTCTTGGCTGCATATTTTTCTGATTCAGCACACTGAATATATCCTGCCACTCCTTTGTGGCCTGTCAAGTTTCTGTGGATAGGTCTGCTGCAAACTTGATCTGCCTTCCCTTGCAAGTTAGGGACTTTTTTCCCTTGCTGCTTTCATCATTCTCTCCTTGCGTGAATATTTTGTGAATTTTACTATGATATGCCTTGTTGATGGTCAGTTTTTGTTGAATCTAATGGGAGCTCACTGTGATTCCTGGATTTCAATGTCTGTGTCTTTCTCCAGGTTGGGAATGTTTCCAGTATGATTTCCGCACATAACCCTTCTATCCCTATTTCTCTCTTTTCCTCTTCTGGGACCCCTATGATTCTGATGTTGTCCCTTTTTAATGAGTCATTGATTTCTCTAATTCTTAAATCGTGCACTTTTGCCTTAATCTCCCACTTTTTTAATGCTCCTTTATTCTCCATAAGTTTGTCCTCTATATTGCTGATATCTCTGCCTCATCCATCCTTGCTGCAGTGGCCTCTATTCGAGATTGCAGCTCATTTATAGCATTTTTTATTTCATCCTGACTAGTTTTTACTTCAATATCCGCAGAAAGAGATTCTAATCTATTTTCGACTCCACCTAGTATTCTTATTATCATGATTCTAAATTATGGTTCAGACATCTTGCTTGTATCTGTGTTGGGTAAATCCCTGGCTGTTGTTTCTTTGTGCTCATTCTTTCGGGGTGAATTCCTTCGTTTCATCATTTTGAAGGGAGAAAAGGAATTAATACAGTAGAAAAAAGAAAAAATAAAAATCCCAAGCCAAGGAAGATGGCAGCATAGGAGGGAGCTGGGCTCACCTCAGCCTGCTGATCACTTAGATTCCACCCACACCTGAGTAAATACCCCAGAAAACCGCCAGAATCTAGCAGAATAGGCTCTCTGGAGCCACGCATAGACCAGAGTCCTATGGAAGAGGATCCCCCTGAGCTAAGACGCCAGATCCAATCAAAGTAGCACCACAAGCCTGGAAGTGTGCAAGTAGCCTGTACAGGGGACACACCACTCTACAGTGAGTCCTGTCCTTGGGAGAGGGGAAGAAAAGGTACACACCAGTCTGACTGTGGCCCAGCCAGCAGTGGGCTGGGGATAGATATCAGGTCTGACTACGGTCCCACCCACCAACACAGGTAACTCCAGACAGCACAGGGGAAGTGCCCTGCAGTTTGGTACCACCACAGGGACTACCCAAAATGATGAAATGGAAGAACTCCCCTCAAAACAAATTCCATGAAGTGGCAACAGCTAACGAATTGATCAAAAACTATTTAAGAAATATAATGGAACAAGAATTTAGAAGAATAGTCATAAAATTAATTGCTATGATTGAAATAGGTATAGGGGATAGCAGAGAACCTGTTGCTACAGAGATCAGGGGATGAAGAAATAGTCAGGAGGAGCTAAAAATGCTATAAATGAGGGGCAAAATAAAATGGAGGCGACCACAGCTTGGATTAAAGAGGCAGAGGAGAGAATAGGTGAATTAGAACATAAAATTATGGAAAAAGAGGAAGCTGAGAAACAGAGAGATAAAAAAATCCAGGAGTATGAGGGGAGAATTAGGGAACTATGAGATGCAATAAAACAGAACAATATCCGTATCATAGGAATTCCAGAAGAGGAAGAGAGAGAAGGAGTGAAGGTGTACTTGAACAAATCATAGTTGAGAACTTCCCTGATCTGTGGAAGGAAAAAGACACTGAAATCCAAGAGGCACAGAGAACTTCCTTCAGATGTAACTTGAATCGAACTTCTTCACGACATATCATAGTGAAACTGGCAAAATACAAGGATAAAGAGAAAATTCTGAAAGCAGCTAGGGATAAACATACTCTAACATATAAAGGGAGACCAATAACTCTAGTGAAAGATCTATCTACTGAAACTTGGCAGGCCAGAAAGGAATGGCAGGAAATCTTCAAGGTAATGAATAGATTAAAAAAAAATGCAGCTGAGAATCATTTATCCCAGCAAGTCTGTCATTCCGAATAGAAAGAGAGACAAAGGTCTTCCCAAACAAACAAAAACTGAAGGAATTCATCACCACTAAAGCAGCCCTACAAGAGATTCTAAGGGGGACTCTGTGAGTGAAATGTTGCAAGGAACACAAAGTACCAGAGACATCACTATGAGCATGAAAGCTACAGACATCACATTGACTCTAAACCCATATCTTTCTATAATAACACTGAATGTAAATGGAGTAAATGCTCCAAGCAAAAGACATAGAATTTCAGAATGGACAAAAAAACACAAGACCCATCTATTTGCTGTCTACAAAGATTCATATTAGACCTGAAGACACCTTCAGATTTAAAGTGAGGGGATGGAGAACTATCTATCATGCTACTAGAGGTCAAAAGAAAGCTGGAGTAGCCATACTTATATCACACAAACTAGACTTTAAATTAATGGTTGTAGCAAGAGATGAACAAGGCCATTATATAATAATTACAGGGTCTATCCACCAGGAAGAGCTAACAATTATACATGTCAATGTGGCGAATACAGGAGCCCCCAAATATATAAAAAATTAATCACAAACATAAGCAACTCTATCGGTAAGAGTGTGATAATTGCAGGGAACTTTAATACTCCACTTACAACATTGGATAGATCATATAGACACAGGATCAAAAAAGAAACAATGGCCTGAATGATACATTGGATCCGATGGACTTGACATATATTTAGAACTCTGCATCCCAAAGCAACAGAATATACGTTCTTCTCGAGTGCACATGGAACATTCTCCAAGATAGATCACACCCTGCGTCACAAAACAGCCCTTCATAAGTATACAAGAATTGAGATCATACCATACACTCTTTCAGACCACAATGCTATTAAGCTTGAAATCAACCACAGGAAAAAGTCTGGAAAACCTCCAAAAGCATGGAGGTTAAAGAATACCCTACTAAAGAATGAATGGGTCAATCAAGCCATTAGAAAAGAAATTTAAAGGGGCGCCTGGGTGGCGCAGTCGGTTAAGCGTCCAACTTCAGCCAGGTCATGATCTCGTTGTCTGTGAGTTCGAGCCCCACGTCAGGCTCTGGGCTGATGGCTTAGAGCCTGGAGCCTGTTTGCGATTCTGTGTCTCCCTCTCTCTCTGCCCCTCCCCCGTTCATGCTCTGTCTCTCTCTGTCCCAAAAATAAATAAACGTTGAAAAAAATTTTTTTTTAAAAAGAAGAAATTTAAAAATATAGGGAAACAAATGAAAATGAAAAGACAACAATGCAAACGCTTTAGGATGCAGCAAAGGCAGTCCTGAGAGGAAAATACATTGCCATCCAGGCCTATCTCAAGAAACAAGAAAAATCCCAAATACAAAATCTAACAGCATAGCTAAAGGAACTAGAAGCAGAACATCAAACACACCCCAAACACAGCAGAAGAAGAGAAATAATAAAGATCAGAGCAGAAATAAACAATATAGAATCTAAAAAAACTGTAGAGCAGATCAATGAAGCCAAGAGTTGGTGTTTTGAAAAAATAAACAAAATTGATAAACCTCTAGCCAGGCTTCTCAAAAAGAAAAGGGAGATGACCCAAATAGATAAAATCATGAATGAAAATGGAATTATTACAACCAATTAGTCAGAAATAAAGCAATTATCAGGGAATAGTATGAAAAATTATATGCCAACAAACTGGACAACCTGGAAGAAATGGACAAATTCCTAAACACCCACACACTTCCAAAACTCAAACAGGAAGAAATAGAAAGCTTGAACAGACTCATAACCAATGAAGAAATTGAATCAGTTATCAAAAATCTCCCAACAAATAAGAGTCCAGGACCAGATGACTTCCTTGGGAAATTCTACCAAACATTTAAAGCATAGCTAATACCTATCCTTCTCAAGCTATTCCAAAAAATGGAAAGGGAAGGAAAACTTCAAGAGTTATTCTATGAAGCCAGCATTACTTTGATTCCTAAACCAGACAGAGACCCAGTAAAAAAAGAGAACTACAGGCCAATATCCTTGATGAATATGGATGCAAAATCCTCAATAAGATACTAGGAAATCAAATTCAACAGCATATAAAAATAATTATTCCCCATGATCAAGTGGGATTCATTACTGGGCTGCAGGGCTGGTTCAACATTCGAAAATCAATCAATGTGATACATCACATTGATAAAAGAAAAGATAAGAACCATATGATCCTGTCAATAGATGCAGAAAAAGCATTTGACAAAATTTAGCATCCTTTCTTAATAAAAACAGTCAAGAAAGTTGGGATAGAAGGAACATACTTAAACATCATAAAAGCCATTTATGAAAAGCCCATAGCTAATCTCATCCTCAATGGGGAAATACTGAGAGCTTTCCCTTGAGATCAGGAACGAAACAGAGATGTCTACTCTCACCGCTGTTGTTCAACATAGTGTTGGAAGTTCTAGCATCAGCAATCAGACAACAAAAGGAAATCAAAGGCATCAAAATTGGCAAAGATGAAGTTAAGCTTTCACTTTTTGCAGATGACATCATAGTATAAATAGAAAACCCGATAGACTCCACCAAAAGTCTGCTAGATCTGATACATGAATTCAGCAAGTCTCAGGATACAAAATCAATGTACAGAAATCAGTTGCATTCTTCTACACTAATAATGAAGCAACAGAAAGACAAATAAAAAAACTGATCCCATTCAAAATTGCACAAAGAAGCATAAAATACTAGGAATAAACCTAAGCAAAGATGTCAAAGATTTGTATGCTGAAAACTATAGAAAGCTTATGAAGGGAATTTTAGAAGATACAAAGAAATGGAAAATCATTCCATGCACATGGATTGGAAGAATAAATATTGTTCAAATGTCTATACTACCCAACGCTATCTACACGTTCAATGCAATCCCAACCAAAATTGCACCAGCATTCTTCTCGAAGCTAGAGCAAGCAATCCTAAAATTTGTATAGAACCACAAAAGAGTCTGAATAGCCAAAGTAATTTTGAAGAAGACCAAAGCAGGAGGCATCACAATCCCACACTTTAGCCTCTACTACAAAGCTGTAATCATCAAGTGAGCATGGTATAGCATAAAAACAGACACATAGACCAGTGGAATAGAATAGAGACTCCGAAATTATACCTACAAAAGTATGGCCAACTAATCTTTGACAAAGCAGGAAAGAATGTCCAAAGAAAAAGACAGTCTCTTTCACAAACGGTGCTGGGAAACCTGGACAGCAACTTGCAGAAGAATGAAACTAGACCACTTTCTTATACCATTCACAAAAATAAACTCAAAATGCATAAAGTACCTGACTATGAGACAGGAAACCATCAAAACCCTAGAGGGGAAAGCAGGAAAATCCCTCTCTGACCTCAGCCACAGCAATTTCTTACTTGACACATCCCAAAGCAAGGGAATTAAAAGCAAAAATCAACTCTTGAGACCTCATGAAGATAAAAAGCTTCTGCACTGCAAAGGAAAAAATCAGCAAAACTAATAGGTAACCAACAGAATGGGAAAAGATATTTGCACATGACATATAGGACAAAGAGCCAGTATCCACAGTGTGTAAAGAACTCATTAAACTCTGCACCTGAAAAACAAATAATCCAGGGAAGAAATGGGCAGAAAACATGAATAGACACTTCTCTAAAGAAGACATCCAGATGGCCAACAGGCACATGAAAAAGATGCTCAACGTCACTTCTCATCAGAGAAATAGAAATCAAAACCACACTCAGATTCCACCTCATACCACTCAGAGTGGCTAAAACGAACAAATCAAGAGACTATAAATGCTGGTGAGGATGTGGATAAACGGGAACCCTTGTGCACTGCTAGTGGGAATTCAAACTGGTGCAGCCACTTTGTAAAATAGTGTGGAGGTTCCTCAAAAAATTAAAAATAGACCTACCCTATGACCCAGCAATAGCCCTGCTAGGAATTTACCCAAGGGATACAGGAGTGCTGATGCATAGGGGCACTTGTACCCCAATGTTTATAGTAGCACTTTCAACAATAGCCAAATTATGGAAAGAGCCTAAATGTTCATCCACTGATGAATGGATAAAGAAATTGTGGTTTATGTACATAATGGAATACTACGTGGCAATGAGAAAGAATGAAATATGGCCTTTTGTAGCAACGTGGATGGAACTGGAGAGTGTGATGCTAAATGAAATAAGTCATATAATGAAAGACAGATACCATATGTTTTCACTGTTATGTGGATCCTGAGAAACTTAACCAAAGACCATGGGGGAGGTAAGGAAACAAAAAGTTAGAGAAAGAGCGAGGCAAACCATAAGAGACTCTTAAAACCTGAGAACAAACTGTGGGTTAATGTGGGATGGGAGTGAGGGGAGGGTGGGTGAGTGGTATTGAGCGGGGCACCTGTTGGGAGGAGCACTGGGAGTTGTATGCAAACCAATTTGAGAATAAATTTCATATTAAAAATAAATAAATAAATAAATAAATATAATTTTAAAAATAAAAAAATTAGGGGCGCCTGGGTGGCGCAGTCGGTTAAGCATCCGACTTCAGCCAGGTCACGATCTCCCGGTCCGTGAGTTCGAGCCCCGTGTCGGGCTCTGGGCTGATGGCTCAGAGCCTGGAGCCTGTTTCCGATTCTGTGTCTCCCTCTCTCTCTGCCCCTCCCCCGTTCATGCTCTGTCTCTCTCTGTCCCAAAAATAAATAAACATTGAAAAAAAAATTAAAAAAATAAAAATAAAATAAAATAAAATAAAATAAAAATAAAAAAATTAAAGTTAAAAATATATTAAAATTAAAAACACACATGCAAAAAAATTGAATAAATCATGCTCGATTCTTGGTGTGTTTTGGTCTGGGTGTTGAACGTTGTTTGATAGATTAGAGATAAAAAGATGGAAAAAAAAGGAAATTGTTTGAGAATTTGAATAAATGAATACACTGAAGTAGACTAGGATAAAATTATGGTAGTAAAATAGAATTTGAAAAAAATATATACAAAAGTAAAGAATATAGTAGAAAAAGTCAAATTATTTTTAATAAAATTAAAAGTAAAAATGATTTTTTCTCTGTATTGAAGAAAAAAAAACCAAAAGGAGAAAAAAGAAAAACAAGGAAATCAGTTGAAAATTTGAAAAAGTTAATACACTGTACTAGACCAAAATAAAATGATGGAAGTAAAATAGAATTTGAAAAAATTACATAAAAGTAATAAATATAGTAAAAAAGAATGAAAAATATTTTTAATTAAAATTGAAAATAAAATTATTTATTTCTCTTTATGTATTCAATGAAAACAAAGAAGGTAAAAAGAAGAAAAAAGAATGAAAATTGAATAGGTGGACCCGATAACAGATTGAAATACGAGTGAAATTACTTCGTTTTCCCCTAAAAGTCAGAGTATGAAATGCTTTATAGTCCTTAAACTAAGCACGTGGTGAGACTTGTGTTCTTGAAGAGCGAGGTTGGCCCAATTGGGCGGGGCTTAATGTAACGGCTCTGTTCTCCACTAGGTGGCGCTGCTAGCCCACTGGGGTAGAGTGTTGCTGCGCTCATAGGTGTGTATGCGCATGCATGGGAGTGGTGAAAATGGCTTCACACAGCTACCCAATCTCTAGTGTCAGAACTCTCTTCTCCCCAATCAACAATCGCACACCCGTCCTCTGTCTTCAGCTTTCATCCACTGCCCGCTTTTTCACTGTGACCAAGCCCCAGGCAGTACCTCTCTCCCGTGTTCTAAGATGTGGCTGTATTCCCCGGCCCCTTACTTTGAAGGACTGCAGCTTTGACCCGTTGGCCCCTCTGCAGCCAGGTCTCACCGAGCAATGGCTGAATGCTGGCTGCACCCAGGAACGCCTGCTGGACCGTGCTGCTGCTGGTGCCCCAAGACTGCAGCCAGGTGCCAGCCCACCCCAGAAAAAGTTCACAAGATAGTGTAGCAGTAGCGTTACAGGTATTATGGAAAATCACAACACACATCTGGCACCAAGCTTCACCCTTAATGACCTTGTTCCAACACCAGCAAATGTGGCCATTCCCTGGGGTCTGCTGGAGCCTGGTGGCCTCAACAGTCTCTACCAAATGTCCTTCCATCAGTGGAACCGCTTTTGCCCGTGTGGCCCGAGAACCTCTGAGACCCCACTCTGCTCCTGGGGATTCGACCTTCCCACCAGAGCACTGCCTGGTATCGAGCTACAGAGTTTCAGACTCTACACGCCACCTATTTACAGTCTTAATGGAATTTAAACCATTTCTACTTTCTCCCTTTTTAGTTTAGTCCCTGTGGCTGTTTCCAATTTTCCACTTTCTCTCCATCTGATTTTGGGGAGGGGTGCTTTTCCCGTAACGCCATCCCCCATCTTCATCCTCTCTCTGCCTACAAAAGTGGCTCCCTTCCTGTTGCAGCTTCTCTCTCCCCAAGTTCACCTCTCCATGCCATGTACCTCCTGAATTCTTTGGTTCAGTTTGTGCAAATTGTTGTGTTAATCCTCCATTCAGTTTTCTAGGTGTGCAGGATGGTTTAGCGTTGGTCTGGCTATATTTCATGGACATGAGACACTCAAAAAACTTCCGTGCTGTTCTGCCATCTTGGCTCCCCTCATAAAATGGTTTAGTTATAACAGTCACATATACTATTTAAACACCAGTTTATTTCTACATGGAAGACATATTGGAGACTATTGATTATATCAAGGGGTCAAGTAGTTTTTCCCTGCAGAGCAGAATGCCATTTTAAAAATACTGGATGAAAAGAAAAATAAAAATATTTGATGTGGGAAAAACTAATAAAAGTGTCAATTTCTTCCAACTAGCCAGCAATTCTCTAGAATACCTTGACATCAACATTGTTTCTAATTATTAGATAATTTCATAAATATTTGTGATTATGCTGCCATGTTACCCATCCTTAGCAGCATGTTTTAAAGAATATTCTTTTGATAAAAAGGGAAAAAGGATTTGTAATGTGTCAGTACTTCATTCAAATTATGGAGGTATATATGAGCCTGAATATCTTAAAAACTTATACCCTATAAATGTTCCATGACAAAGTTTATCTTGCCTGGGATCTGCCTGAATAAAACACGTTGGCCAAAAGCCAAGCTATAAACCATATTTCATTGAATTTAAGAATAAGCCATTGAAATGTGCCATTATATACTTTATCACTGTGAAAAAAATAAAAGCTACCAATTAAGCGAGTCCAATGCTTTTTACCCATGTGGGTAAACAATAACATCCTGATTTAACAAATTTTAAAATACAAAAATACATCTGCCTTATCCAAACATTGAAATATTGTATTTGTAGGTTTATATGGTCCCTAACACAGATTGTGATAATATTTTGAAAGATCAAACTAAAAAGGAACACATGTTCCTAGAGGTCATAGGTAAGTTTTCATATAGCTGAATAACAATGACTTTTGATAAGGAGGTTACTGTTTCAAATTCTGAAAATGAGTCAAGTATCATATCATATAATGTATTTCGTATTATAATATTATATTTTAACTGGATATCTGGAGTTTGCAGGGTAGAATAAATGATAATTTGATTAGAAGAAAAATTCTCAAAAAATATGACCTAGAAATAATCAAACAGAAAAAGTGGTGAGGGGAAAGTTTCTAAATAATAAATGATTTCTTAGTAAAGAGTATATCTGTTTTATTTCTGTGCTTTCATGGAGAGATGGAACTTTAAAAATGAGAGAAGAAATCAGCAATAGTGGAATATAACTATTCTTGGCATTTATTTATTTATTTATTTATTTATTTATTTATTTATTTTTATTTTTTTTTATTTATATATGAAATTTATTGTCAAATTGGTTTCCATACAACACCCAGTGCTCATCCCAAAAGGTGCCCTCCTCAATACCCATCACCCACCCTCTCCTCCCTCCCACCCCCCATCAACCCTCAGTTTGCTCTCAGTTCTCAACAGTCTCTTATGCTTTGGCTCTCTCCCACTCTAACCTCTTTTTTTTTCCTTCCCCTCCCCCATGGGTTTCTGTTAAGTTTCTCAGGATCCACATAAGAGTGAAACCATATGGTATCTGTCTTTCTCTGGATGGCTTATTTCACTTAGCATCACACTCTCCAGTTCCATCCACGTTGCTACAAAAGGCCATATTTCATTTTTTCTCATTGCCACGTAGTATTCCATTGTGTATATAAACTACAATTTCTTTATCCATTCATCAGTTGATGGACATTTAGGCTCTTTCCATCATTTGACTATTGTTGAGAGTGCTGCTATGAACATTGGGGTACAAGTGCCCCTATGCATCAGTACTCCTGTGTCCCTTGGATAAATTCCTAGCAGTGCTATTGCTGGGTCATAGGGTAGGTCTATTTTTAATTTTCTGAGGAACCTCCACACTGCTTTCCAGAGCGGCTGCACCAATTTGCATTCCCACCAACAGTGCAAGAGTGTTCCCGTTTCTCCACATCCTCTCCAGCATCTATAGTCTCCTGATTTGTTCATTTTGGCCACTCTGACTGGCGTGAGGTGATACCTGAGTGTGGTTTTGATTTGTATTTCCCTGAGAAGGAGCGACGCTGAACATCTTTTCATGTGCCTGTTGGCCATCCGGATGTCTTCTTTAGAGAAGTGTCTATCCATGTTTTCGGCCCATTTCTTCACTGGGTTATTTGCTTTTCGGGTGTGGAGTTTGGTGAGCTCTTTATAGATTTTGGATACTAGCCCTTTGTCCGATATGTCATTTGCATATATCTTTTCCCATTCCGTTCATTGCCTTTTAGTTTGTTGGTGGTTTCCTTTGCTGTGCAGAAGCTTTTGATCTTCATAAGGTCCCAGTAATTCACTTTTGCTTTTAATTCCCTTGCCTTTGGGGATGTGTCGAGTAAGAGATTGCTACGGCTGAGGTCAGAGAGGTCTTTTCCTGCTTTCTCCTCTAAGGTTTTAATGGTTTCCTGTCTCACATTCAGGTCCTTGATCCATTTTGAGTTTATTTTTGTGAATGGTGTGAGAAAGTGGTCTAGTTTCAACTTTCTGCATGTTGCTGTCCAGTTGTCCCAGCAACATTTGTTAAAGAGACTGTCTTTTTTCCATTGGATGTTCTTTCCTGCTTTGTCAAAGATGAGTTGGCCATACGTTTGTGGGTCTAGTTCTGGGGTTTCTATTCTATTCCATTGGTCTATGTGTCTGTTTTTGTGCCAATACCATGCTGTCTTGATGATGACAGCTTTGTAGTAGAGGCTAAAGTCTGGGATGGTGATGCCTCCTGCTTTGGTCTTCTTCTTCAAAATTACTTTGGCTATTCGAGGCCTTTTGTGGTTCCATATGAATTTTAGGATTGCTTGTTCTAGTTTCGAGAAGAATGCTGGTGCAATTTTGATTGGGATTGCATTGAATGTGTAGATAGCTTTGGGTAGTATTGACATTTTGACAATATTTATTCTTCCAATCCATGAGCAGGGAATGTCTTTCCATTTCTTTAAATCTTCTTCAATTACCTTCATAAGTTTTCTATAGTTTTCAGCATACAGATCCTTTACATCTTTGGTTAGATTTATTCCTAGGTATTTTATGCTTCTTGGTGCAATTGTGAATGGGATCAGTTTCTTTATTTGTCTTTCTGTTGCTTCATTGTTAGTGTATAAGAATGCAACTGATTTCTGTACATTGATTTTGTATCCTGCAACTTTGCTGAATTCATGTATCAGTTCTAGCAGACTTTTGGTGGAGTCTATCGGATTTTCCATGTATAATATCATGTCATCTGCAAAAAGCGAAAGCTTGACTTCATCTTTGCCAATTT
>NW_024420424.1:245764-322847 GCF_014898765.1 Herpailurus yagouaroundi | reverse complement strand
GCGTGGTGAGGACCTGCAGGGCACTTCCCCTGTGCTGTGGTGTATAACTGGAGTTGGTGGGCGCAGCCGCAGTCAGACCTGATGTCTGCCCCCAGCCCACCGCTGGGGCCACTGTCAGACTGGTGTGTGCCTTCTCTTCCCCTCTCCTAGGGGCAGGATTCACTGTGAGGTGAGGTGGCCTGTCTGGGCTACTTGCACACTCTCAGGCTTGTGATGCTGGGGATCTGGCGTCTTAGCTGGGGTGGGTAGGCAAGGTGCACAGGGGCAGGAGGGGCAGGCTTAGCTTGCTTCTCCTTAGGTGATGCACTTCAGGAGGGGCCCTGTGGCAGCAGGAGGGAGTCAGATCTGCTGCCAGAGGTTTGGCTCTGCAGAAGCGCAGAGTTGGGTGTTTGCGCGGAGCGAGTAAGTTCCCTGGCAGGAACTGGTTCTCTTTGGGATTTTGGCTGGGGGATGGGCAGGGGAGATGGCGCTGGCGAGCGACTTTGTTCCCCACCAAACTGAGCTCTGTCGTCCGGGGGCTCAGCAGCTCTCCTTCCCTTTGTCCTCCAGCCTTCCCGCTTTCTGAGCAGAGCTGTTAAGTTATGACCTCCCATACGCTAAGTCGTGTTTGCTGTCGGAACACAGTCCGTCAGGCCCCTCCGCTTTTTGCAAGCCAGACTCGGGGGCTCTGCTTGGCCGGCGAGCCGTCCCTCCGCCCCGGCTCCCTCCCGCCAGTCCGTGGAGCTCGCACCGCCTCGCCACCCTTCCTACCCTCTTCCGTGGGCCTCTCGTCTGCGCTTGGCTCCGGCGACTCCGTTCTGCTTATCCTCTGGCGGTTTTCTGGGTTATTTAGGCAAGTGTAGGTGGAATCTAAGTGATCAGCAGGACGCGCGGTGAGCCCAGCATCCTCCTACGCCGCCATCTTCCCTCTCCTCTCTTGGCATATATTTAATAGAAACCATCATAATTTCCTTAGTGTCAAGTCAAAAGTAGATACATGTGCATGTACCCCTTTTAATTAATATTTTTGAATGCTTTCAATAAATACCTAGTATCGCAATTGCTAGGTTGTAGGATAGCTCCATTTTTAACTTTTTGAGGAATGTCCATACTGTTTTTCAGAGTGGCTGCACCAGTGTGCACTCCCACTAACAGTATAAGAGAGTTCCCCTTTCTCTGTACCCTCACCAACATCTGTTGTTTCCTGTGTTAATTTTAGCCATTCTGACAGGTTTGAGATAGTATCTCAGTGCGGTTTTGATTTCAGTTTTCCTGATGAAGAGTGATGCTGAGCGCCTTTTCATGAGTCTGTTGGCCATGTGATGTCTTCTTGGGAAAATGGCCTATTCATGACTTCTGCCCATTTCTTAACTGGATTATTTGGGGTTTTTTGGGGGGGGCGGTATTGGGTTTGATAAGTTCTTTACAGATTTTGGATACTAACCCTTTATCAGATATGTCATTTGCAGATACCTTCTCCTATTCCCTAGGCTGCCTTTTAGTTTTGTTGATTGGTCCCTTCATTGTGCAGAAGCTTTTTAGTTTGATGAAGTCCCAATAGTTTATTTTTGCTTTTGATTCCCATGCCTCCAGAGATGTGTCTAGCTAGTAAGAAGTTGCTATGGCCAATGTCATAGAGGTGTAAGAAGTTACTATGGCCAATGTCAAAGAGGTTGCTGCCTGTGTTTTCCTTCAGGATTTCGATGATGATTTCCTGTCCCACATTTAGGTCTTCCATCCATTTGGAATTTGTTTTAGTGGATGGTGTAAGAAAGTGGTCCAGTTTCATTCTTCTGCATGTTGCTGTCCCATTTTCCCTACACCATTTGTTGAAGAGACTGTCTCTTTTCCATTGAATATTCTTTCCTGCTTTGTCAAATATTCTTTGGATATTCTTTTCCTGATTATTTTACCATATACTTGTGGGTCCGTTTCTCAGTTTTCTATTCTGTTCCATTGATCCATGTGTTTGTATTTGTGCCATTACCATACTGTCTTGATGACTACAATGTTTTAATATAGCCTGAAGTCTAGATTTGTTATGACTCCAGCTTTTTTTTTCAAGGTTGCTTTGGCTATTCAAGGTCTTTTTTGGTTCCATATAAATTTTAGGATTTTTTGTTGTAGCTCTGTAAAAAATGTTGGTGGTATTGTGATAAGGATTGCATTAAATGTGTAGATTGCTTTGGGTAGTATAAAGATTTTAACAATATTTGATTTTCCAATCCATGAGCATGGAATATTTTTCCATTTCTTTGTGTCATCTTCAATTTCTTTCATAAGTGCTCTAGGGGTGCCTGGGCAACTCAGTTGGTTAAGCGTCCAACTCTTCGTTTCAGCTCAGGTCATGATGTCACAGTTTTGTGAGTTTGAGCCCCACATCAGGCTCTGCACTGACAGAGCTCTCTCTCCCTCTCTCTCTGCCCCTCCCTGGCTCATGTTGTCTCTGTTTCTCTCAAAAATAAATAAACTTAAAAAAATAAGTGTTCTATAGTTTTCAGAGTACAGATCTTTTTACCTCCTTGGCTAGGTTATTTCAAGGTATTATTAAGGTTTTTGCTGTAATTGTTAATTGGATCAATTCCTTGATTTCTCTTTCTCCTGCTTCATTATTGATGTATAGAAATGCAACATATTTCTGTATGTTGCTTTTGTATCCTGTAATTCTGCTCAATTTGTGTATTAGTACTAGCAGTGTTTTCGTGGAGTATTTCTGGTTTTGACAGAGTATCTTGTAATGTGTGAATAGAAAGTTGGACTTCTTCCTTGCCCATCCGGATGCCTTTTACTTTTGTTGTTGTTGTTGTCTGATTGCTGAGGCTAGAACTTAGAGGACTGTGTTAAATAAAAATGGTGAGAGTGGACATCCTTGTCTTTTTCCTGACCATAAAAGAAAATTCTGTTTTTCCCCATTGAGGACGAAATTAACTGTGGGTCTTTACATTGTTCTTTATGATGTTGAGATGAGTTCCTAATATCCCTTCTTTGTTGAGGGTTTCTATCAAGAATGGATGCTGTATTTTGTCAAATGATTTTTCTGCATCTATTGACAGGGTCATATGTTTCTTATCCTTTCTTTTATTAATGAGATGTGTCTCACTAATTGATTTGTAAATATTGAACCACCCCTTCAACCCAGAAATAAATCCCACTTGATTGTGGTGAATAATTTTTTCAATGTACTGTTGTTTTCAGTTTGCTCATATTTTGTTAATAATGTTTGCATCCATGTTCATCAGGGATATTAGCCTGTAATTCTTCTTTACTGGGGCCTTTTTCTGGTTTTTGAATCAATGTAATGCTGGCCTCATAGAATGAGTTTGAAGTTTTCCTTCCATTTCTATTTTTTGTAAGAGTTTGAGAAGAATGGGTATTAACTCTTTTTTATACATCTAGTAGAATTCCCCTGGGAATCCATATGATTCTAGACTTGTGTTTTTTGGGAGATTTTTGATTACTGATTCAATTTCTTTACTGGTTATGGGTCTGTTCAACTTTTCCATTTCTTCCTGTTTCAGTTTTGGTAGTGTATATGTTTCTAGGAATTTGTCCATTTCTTCCAGATTGCCCATTTTATTGGCATATAATATTCTCTTATTGTTTTTATTTCTGCTGTGTTGGTTGTGATTTCTCCCCTTTCATTTGCGATTTTATTTATTTGGGTTTTTTTCTCTTTTCTTTTTGATAAGTCTGGCTAGGGGTTTATCAATTGTATTAATTCTTTCAAAGAACTAGTTTTTAGTTTTGTTGATCTGTTCTAATGAATTTTTTTCTATATCATTTATTTCCGCTCTAATCATTATTATTTCCTGTACTCTGCTGGCTTTAGGATTTATTTGGTGTTCTTTTTTTCTACTTCCTTTAGGTGTGACATTAGTTTGTATATTTGAGACTTTTCTTGCTTCTTGAGTTAGACCTGTATTGCTATATACTTCCCCTCTTATGGCCATCTTTGCTGCAGTCCAAAGGTTTTAGACTGTCTTGTTTTCATTTGCATTTGCTTCCATGTATTTTTTATTAATTTATTCTTTAATTTCCTAGTTAGCCCATTCATTTAGTGAATGTTCCTTAACCTCCATGTACTTGTAGTCTTTCCAAATTTTTTTTCTTGTGGTTGACTTAAAGTTCATATCACTGTGGTCTGAACATATGTGCGGTATTATCTCTATCTTTTTTAAATCATTTGGCCTGATTTGTGACTCAGTATGTTATCTCTTCTGGAGAATATGTGCTCTCAAAAAGAATGTGTATTGTGCTGCTTTAGAATGAAATTTTCTGAATATATCTGTTAAGTCTATCTGGTCCCATGTGTCATTCAAAGCCATTGTTTCCTTGTTGAGTTTCTGCTTAGATGATCTGTCCATCGTTGTGAGTGGGGTGTTAAAGTCCATTACTATTATTTTATTGTTATCAATGAGTTTTTTCATGTTTGTTATCAATTGGTTTATATATTTGGGTGTTTTCAAGTTGTGGGCATAAATATTTACAATTGTTAAAGTCTCTTGTTGGATAGACCCCTGGATTATAATATACTGCCCTTCTTCAGTATTTGGTTTAAAAGTTACAGTCTTTGGTTTAAAATATAGTTCCTCAAAATAAGTCTGGCCACGTTGCCTTTATTTTGATGTCCATGAGCATGACAGATGGATTTCTATCCCCTCACTCTCAATCTGCATAGATCTTAAGGTCTAAAAATGAGTCTGGGACTGTTGGGTGGTTCAGTTGGTTGAGAATCTGACTCTTGATTTCAGCTCAAGTCATGATCCCAGGGTAGTGGTATTGAGCCCTGCATCAAGCTCCATGAAAGCGTAGAGCTTGCTTAAGATTCTCTCACTCTCCCTCTGTCCCTTTCCCCTGCTCATGCTCCCTCTCTCTCTTTAAAAAGAATGAAATAAAGTGAGTATGGTTTAGGCTGAATATAGATGGGTCTTGTTTTTTTATCCATTCTGACACTTTTGTTTGTAGCATTTAGTCCATTTACATTTAGAGTGATTATTGAGACGTATTAATTTAGTGGATTGTATTACCTGTAAAGTCATTGTTTCTGGAGATTTTCTCTGTTCCTTTCTAATATTTGTTGTCTTTTATTTTTCTTTCCCACTCAAAGAGTCCCATTTAATATTTCTTGCAGAGCTGGTTTAGTTTTCATGAACTCTTTTAGTTGTTGCTTGTCTGGGAAACTATCTCTCCCCCTATTCTGAATGACAGACTTCCTGGATAAAGTATTCTTGGCTGCATATTTTTCCCATTCAGCATATTGAATATATCATGCCCTTCTGGCCTGCCAGGTTTCTGTGGAGAGGTCTGCTACTAACCTGATTTGTCTTCCCTTGTAGTCTTGGGATTTCTTTTCCCCTGCTACTCTCAGGATTCTTTCCTTAAGTTTTTCACTTTGCAAGTTTTCCAATGATATGTGTTGGTGTCAGCCTGCTTTTGTTGATTTTGATGGGAGTTCTCTGTGACTTCTGTATATGTATATATGTTTCTTTCCCTAGATTAGGGAAGTTTTCAGCTATAATTTTCTCAAATAAACCTTCTTCCCTGTTTCCCTCTCTTCTTCTGGAACTCCTATGATACAAATGTTATGACACTATATGTAATTGCTGAATTCCCTAAATCTATGTTCATGACCCAATATTTTTCTTTCTCTCTTATTTTCAGCTTCATTATTTTCTATAATTTTATCGTCTATATTACTTATTCATATTTCTGCTACTTCCATCATTGTGGTCATTACATCCAGTTCATTTCACATCTCAGTTATAGCATTTTTTATTTCGATCTGACTAGTTTTTAGTTTGTTTTTTTTTTTTCTCTGTGACAAGGGTCTTTCTGGTTTCTTCTATTCCTTTCTGAAGCCCAGGTAGTATCTTTATTATTCTTGCTTTAAATTCTGATTTAGGCATATTCTTTATGTATATTGTGATTAACTCCCTAGCTGTGATCTCTTCTTGTTCTTTCTTTTGGGATGAATTTCTCCAGCTTGGCATTTTGTGTAGGTCTCTGTCTTTTGTGTGATTGTAAAGCCTGTTCCTGGTCCTATTTCCACTATAGCTGAAGTGTTGCAGCAGTCTATGATCAGTAGATCTGGTGTCTGAGGTGTGTGGGGGGGAGGAGAAGGGGGAGGTTGTGCTAATCTTATGGGGGGGGCTTGCTGCTGTTCTGTTTCTTAATCACACTTGGCCTAATAAAAACGCACCATCAGAGAACGGGGAGAGCAGGTTGGTGTAAGCCACTCAAGTCTCCACTGTATGCAATGTGTTGCTTCCTGAAGTCCATCTGTGGTGATAGGGGTGAAAACTGACATTGCTTCAATCTCTTCCCTGAGGAGAGGAATGCCAGCCCCTGTTCGGGAAGCCCTCATAGAAGAACGAACAATCTGCCCTCGTATGTCCTAGACTTCCATAAGATCTCTGCCTTCACTCTGTGTCCAAGCCATCTGGCCATCTGGCAGTGCATGCTTCTGTGTTTTATCTCATGCGCATGCCTGGTTTTCAGATCTCCAAATTTTAGGCTCCTGGCACAGTGCAGACTCACACTGATCCTCTGGAGGTGGGTCTCACCCTGCTGTTATTAGTGCAGGTTTGTTCCAGAAGGGCACTGCGTGATTCTGCAAGGTCTTGGATTTCACAGTAAAGTGTAGCAAAAAGCTGCCATCCAGGTTAGCTGCCCTCAGCAGGCATCTCTGCTCATATGCTAATGAAAGGGGTAGCCCTATAGCACCTGTCAACTCTTTTGTTCCCTGAAAAGTAGTGCCACCTCTCCCAAATATACCCCAAGAAGGGTAGAACTATTATCTCTCAGCACAACCTGGAGATCCTCAGAGCATGCTGTCCAATCCCGAACCTCTGACTTTCTTATCCACAGGAGTACGACTATGCCTGATGGTCTTGACAGACTTTGAGCTCTGCTGCTTATAAAAACAGTGATCATCAGACCTTCTCATTTTCTTGGTCAACAGTTTTTGCATGTGTTTTTCTTGTGCAATCCCCTGCATTCTGCTCTCTCTCTCTCTCTCTCTCTCTCTCTCTCTCTCTCTCTCTGTCTCTCCTATCTCTCTGAGCAGGGCTCCCTGCCCTCAACAGCCCCCATGATTCTTTTCTCCTCCAAGTCCCATCTCTGTACCTCTAGCTTCCACAATGTGGACTCCTTTCTCCCCCCAGTTGTACAGTTTGTTCTCTCAGTCCTTAGATCGATTTCCTGTGTGTTCAGAATGATTTGATAATTATCTAGCTGTGTTTCAGGGATGAGGCAAGTATAATGTTCTCCTACTTCTCCACCATCTTAACTCCTCTTCCTCCCAGCTTTCATTTTTTAAATCAGCTAAACAAGAAGAAAAAGGCTTTGAGTTTTTATACTTACCCATATTCATCTTTTCTTGGTCTAGAAAGTAGTATCATGTATTATTAAAAACCTCAGCAGGACTTTTATGACTCTGGAGGAAGGTCCCTCTTTTTTGGAAAGACAAGTTAACATTTGTTGTAAGATACCAATATGTAATTACATATTTTTAACTGCGTATTGCCATGCAGTGAGGAAATGTTCAATGGATTTGTCATCAAAGCATGGAGTTTTCTTTAAAAGATTTATTTTTGCAATTGGGCTTTCTCTTCTCTTTGAGCTAATTACAAAGAACAGTAATAGGCAAGAACAATATCAATAAAGAAAGATTATTGATGTAGTAGATGTTTATACATGTGTTTGTATGCATTTGACAGTGTGGATACAGTAAATTAATTTGGACATGTGTCAAAAGTAATCATTGAGATTTAATAACATTTAATAAATGAAAATTGTATTTCATATAATTAAATTTTAAGTTAATATGAACATAATTACTGACAATTATCATAAGATAATGTCATTACAAGTTTTAATAACATTTGACAGTGTGGATACAGTAAATTAATTTGGACATGTGTCAAAAGTAATCATTGAGATTTAATAACATTTAATAAATGAAAATTGTATTTCATATAATTAAATTTTAAGTTAATATGAACATAATTACTGACAATTATCATAAGATAATGTCATTACAAGTAGAAATTCAACCCTGTGACTCCAACGGTTTGCATCCCTCAGAGGAGTAGGGAATTTTCTGTGTTCAGAATCGAGTAATAGGAATTAATTGAACTATAGCTCTCCAATATGTCCACTTAGTATCCAAGATCACCACAATTACTATCAGTGCCATTTCAAGAGTTTGGGAAGCCTTTACAAAGATTTACAATTGATCGTTATTACAAGAAAAATAGTAACTGGGGGATAATCAGGATACAAATTTTTCAAAATAGAAAAATAGAAGGAAAGGTGATAATCATATTTCAAAAATTACATATTATAATCCAATCCTTTATCATATGGAAAATTAATTTATTTCTGTGTTCTTTTCTGAATTTAGCTAGTTTATGTAGCTCATGCTTAAATATGGGGCAGAATCCATCACTCTATTATAAGAAATCTAAGTTGTTACTTCCTGTATCCAACTTTTCAGAACAGAAAATGTCATCAAGTGTGGGTTAACATTTATTTTATGGAATATTTTCTTGTATCTGAGAAATTCAGAAAAAGAAGAAAAACACTATTGCATTATTATGCCACTATTGCTCAATTTTATATAAAATCTCATGTACTTTGAAGTTTGGAATAGAATACTAGACATTCTGAAAGTTTATTTTCCTATATCACTCCTCTTAAATATTGAGTAGAAGCATGTAAAAATGTCTACCTATACTTCCATGGTGGAACTAATTCATAAAGCACACTACAAAATAAAGCACACAATAAAATTAGACTGGCAAGCAGTCTTTTGAGATACTCAGGCTATTGTTCCCTGTTTCATCCCTGGGAAATATAGAGATTACTGTACAGCTTCCTTTCAAAATATGTCCAGTTGCTCCTTTGTCCCACATTGCTATAACAAATGGTGGTTAGTTGTAACCATGTTAACAGAATGGAATGTGATTTACATGATGACAAAGCAGATGGTTTAATGTTCAGCAGTCAGAAGGAAAGATCAGTAACTGATTTCTTGGCTTCAAGACTTACTTAACTCATTCAAGTTAATTTTACCTGCAATGAAATTCTTTGGAGATTATCTAAGAACAAAATTTAAAAATCTTTGTCTCCCATCTCAGAAATATAAACCTTTCTGGCATGTGTACACTATTCATTAAAATGTCCTTTATTTCTTCTTCTTTCCCAATATAATGAAGTTAGATTCCAATAGGTCTGAACAGCATAAATAGAAGGAAAAAAGCCTTCAATTAATTTATTTACTAAGTACCCCAGAACAATGTGTTAATGGATGGCAAATTTTGAGGAAATTACATTATAATGAAAATAATTTAATTGTACTGGGAATGAAAAAATACCCAGTTGTGAAAATAACTGGGTCTGCTTATGAGTGTAAACTAGATATAGTCTTACTCTACTTTCTGTGATATCATAGTTCTGGCTAACTAATTCTATGTTCTAAAACGTTATCACTTTTTAAATATTCTTTTCATTATTTATGTTATAGTTATATTGAAGTTGACCTAAACTCATGGTTCAAATAATTCCCTTTCAGTGCTCTTCTTTTTTACCCAGAGAAATATGGGTGGCTCTCTGTTCTGTGAAGGAAGCCAATGCAGCTCATTTTCATATCTGTTAATTATTATAGCTCTTGTTAGGCCTTACCATCAATATATATTTGCAATTAAAGCTCATTGCCCTTTCTTTTTATTCTTTAGCATTCTACAAGAAAAAGTTTAAGTATTTATAAAGCCATGAAATCCAAATAACCCTATCTTTTGGTCTTTCTTCTACAATCTCATTTTTCTGGCCCCATTAATAGAAATTAAGTATAAGTACTAAGGATGTGTAATATTAAAAAAAAAAAAAAACAACAACAACTAATGCCTGGACAACTGTTTTACCAGACATCTGGTTCCACACTGGCTGATTGCATGGTAAGCCAAAAGTTAGGGAAATTACATTACTATCATTAAGTGGTTTATCACTTAAGTATTCTAAAGAGCAGGAATTTCCTCAAGTTCTTTCATAGTTATTTAAATTCAAGAATTGGTAGCTGGTTGGTTTTTTATATTGACTCTGAGGTAAGTTACAGTTGTGATGGGGGACTTGAACTATTTGGACAGCTGCTTGGAAATGTCATTCTATTAATAGCAAGACATGTGTCTGACTATGCCCGCCATTCCCTTCCTTCATTACAATTTATTATGAGATGACATGGTCACTTTTTTCCAAGGCTTCTAGGTCTTCTAAATAGCTCTTTTTTGTTCAAAATTTGGACCAGAGAAACTTCCTTTCACGGTTTTCTTTTCTGAGAAATGAAATTGCCAAGAGTGCAAGTCTTCAGACTCAGGTGAAATTTTTCTCAGGGTATGGGGATGGGAACTAAATATTTAAAATATTACTTCAGAAGGAGGGTCAATAATCTTATGGGGGAGATGCCAGAAGTTTAAGAAGTTAGAACTTTTGTCTTAAAGAGCTGTTTTACAAAGTATCTCCAAACATAAATATTCTGTGAGATATAAAAATGTTGGATGAATATAAACACAATTTGCAGATGATTAAATAACTGCACTAAAATACTAGTATTTAATGCATTTAAGCTTAATTCCTACAGAAGTAGAATTGAAGCTCATTGTGCATTAATTATAGTTCACCTTATCTTGGCTTTCTTAACAGCTTAACTTCTTTTTAAAATATAGTTTCCTCTTCCTTGGCTGTATATTCTTCCTAAATTATTTTGATTTTTTTCCTCTTAGAATAAAGTTGAAAGGCAAGATATGCCAGGAGAAGATCAGGTAAGAAAATGATGGTAACAACAGCAACAAAATTATATTGAGGAGAACTAAGGAAAAAGTATTTGTCTTCACACTAAGAACCTGAGTATGATGAGACAGAATGTACTCAATTTAATAATTTTATGGTCCAAAGTATAGTTACTGAATTGCTTTGGAATTGCTACTATTAAGAGCTGCCTGCAATGTGGGAAAAAGTGAGTCAAGTGGGATCTTTTCTTCTCATACACCAAATATCCAGCTGGAAACATCTGGATGACTAATTGGTTCACTTTTCCTGGGTACTATTTAATTTTGTTTCTGTAAAAGTTCTAGCACCTGATCTTTTTTGGCTCTGGGCTTTTGGATGTCACGGTAGTTGGATATATTGTCACCTTCTTTCTCTTCTGTATTGTCTAAGCTGTGTGTGTGTGTGTGAGAGAGAGAGAGAGAGAGAGAGAGAGAGAGAGAGAGAGAGATGGTTATATAATGTCCAAGTTATTTTTTGTTTCTGCTAGAGTATGAGTTTCTAGACAATTTTTTAAAAATTCATTTGTTTGTTTGTTTATTTATTTATTTATTTATTTGTTTATTTATTTATTTATTTTACATTTATTTTTGACAGACAGACACAGAGAATAAGTGGGGAAGCGGCAGAGAGAGAGGGAGACACAGAATCTGAAGGAGGCTCCAGGCTCTGAGCTGTCATCACAGAGCCCGACATGGGGTTGGAACTCACAAACCCTGAGATCATGACCTGAGCTAAAGTCAGATGCTTAACCAACTGAGCCACACTGGCGCCCCTAGATAATTGTTTAATGTTTATTTATTTTTGAAGGAGAGAGAGACAGAGCACGAGGGGGAGGGACAGAGAGTGAGGGAGACACAAAATCCGAAGTAAGCTCCAAGCTCTGAGCTGTTAGCACAGAGCTAGTGTGGGGCTGGAACCCACAGACCAGGAGATCATGACCTGAGTAGAAATCCGTCACTTAACTGACTGAGCCACCCAGGTGCCCCAAGAGTTTCTAAATAGTGGGAATTTTTTCTGTTTTTGTTCATTTTTTGTAAGGAGTATATCTCTTTACCAGGAAAATTTTTATAAGTAATTTACCATTGTCTTAAAGATGTGTTTTTGCAAGTGAGAAGAGTTTGTAAGTGAATAGACAGAAGGACTATTAAAACATGAATGTATTTCAACAAAGAGATACTGGTTTTTTTTAATTTATAGTCACAGAACTTAGAAAAGCTACAATTACTATATGAAAATATATTCTTTATAAGGTGTATTTTCTTTTGCAAGTTTGGCATTTCACACCAGGGAGTCAGGCTCAAGGTACACAATTTAATATATTCAAAAGATTTAGTTGAAGTAGAATCACTTGCTTACCCAATTGGCCTTCAAAGTAGAGGGCTAAACATATTTTCTAAGAACATTTTCAGGAATTCACCTAGTAGTGCTCTCTTTCACACATGCATGCACACACACATACACACCACACACAAACAAATATGGTTAGCAACAGCAGGTTTGAAATGGACACTTAGAGATTCTTTTCTAAATTCCCCTCTAGGCAATCATCTTAGTATAGATTGTTTATATACGAGTGCACAATTTATGGATTTTTAAAAATATGTCATTAAAATCCTTGGTGGGATTAAATTGGATGTGTAAACATTCAATTAGAAAATTTGATTATCCCTTATTAGCAGACAGAT
Organism: Herpailurus yagouaroundi; assembly: GCF_014898765.1. Lineage (NCBI taxonomy): Eukaryota > Metazoa > Chordata > Mammalia > Carnivora > Felidae > Herpailurus > Herpailurus yagouaroundi. The sequence goes on along the minus strand of NW_024420424.1, from coordinate 310,359 downwards.
ATCTTGAAGATAGCCTAGTTGTAGAAATTCTCTGTTTAATTACTTTTGAGGAATGATATGAGCTCTGTCATGAATTTTGACATTTGGAGAGATTCATATATCTTCTGTTTTCAATCATTTTCAACCTGCTGCTACAGTATATTTTTTTAGTGTCTAAAGTAACTCCTAATAGGATAACAGTATATTTTTTTAATGTCTATAGTAACTCCCAATAGGAAGAGACAAATATATTTACAATTGAAAACTTTTGTCAAGTTTAGAGTTCTCAAGTAAAATATTTCCAAAATGCTATTTCTTTTTTTAATTAATTTATTTTAAATTTGATTATAATTGTCGTACAGTGTTACATTAGTTTCAAATACACAACATAGTGATTCAACAATTCTATACATTAATTGGTGCTAATCACATTAAGTGTACTCTTTTTTTCTTTTAATTTTTCTTTAATGTTTATTTATTCTTGAGAAAGAGACACCATGAGTGGGGGAGACAGAGAAAGAGGGAGACACAGAATCTGAAGAAGTCTCCAGGCTTTGAGCTGTCAGCACAGAGACTTGACACGGGGCTTGAACTCACAAACCGCGAGATTATGACCTGAGCCGAAGTCGAAAGCTTAACAGACTGAGCCACCCAGGTGCCCCTTGATAGGTGTACTTTTAATCCCCTTCCCTGTAACACCCATCCCACAACCCACCTCCCCTCTGGCAACCACCAGTTTGTTCTCTATAGTTAAAAGAGTCTGGGGGATTTTGGTCTCTTTTCTTTGTTTGTTTTGTTTCTTAAATTCCACATATGAATGAAATCATATGGTATTTGTCTATCTTTGACTGGCTTATTTCACTTAGCATTAAAAAAAAATGCTATTTCAGTTAATCCTATCTTGGGCCATCCTGTTCATTTATCTACAGATACTTCTGGTTGTTATAGATTGTTTCTTTATGTGTTTTTAACTCAAGGACACACTATTGGACATGCATTCAATTGGTTGAGGGTGTGGCACCTGGGAGAAATACCATCTTTAAATTATTCAGAATTGGAATTTAGACTTCAGATTTAGAATTTATGCTCTAGAGTCAGTCTGGCTAGGTTTACATTCCAGATAAAAATTACTAGCTATGATGTTGCACACATTACTCAGTGGCTCAGAGCTTCTCTTGTTTTATCTGAAAAATGGAGATCACGACAATGCTAAAATTGTTGTAAATATTACCTGAGATAATTAGCTTTCGTTTTTATATATAGTGCTGAATATTAGCTGTAGTTGCTATTTCTCTCCTTCTTCCATCTCTTCTTTCCACTCCATTGGCACTGGCACCCCCTCTTCTCCTCCTCCTCCTCCTCCTCTTCCTCCTCCTCCTCTTCTTCCTCCTCCTCCTCCTTATTCTCCTTCTCCTTCTCCATAGTAGTATTGGCTCTAACTCACAGTCTCCTGGCTCTCTGTTCCAATCCACACTACAAAGTTTATCCATAATAATCTTTCTTTGGCATTATCCTAAAACACAACCTTGTGCAAAAACCTAACTGATTAAAATAAGACTGCTATTATTAAAGTTTCTTTGTTGGGGCACCTGGGTGGCTTAGTTAAGTGGCAGACTTTGGCTCAGGTCATGATCTCATGGTTCGTGGGTTGAAGCCCCATGTTGCAGTCTGTGCTGACAGCTCAGAGCCTGCTTCAGATTTGGTGTCTCCCTCTTTCTCTGCCCCTCCCCCGCTTACACTCTGTCTTTCTAAAAATGAATTAAAATGTTAAAAAGTTCTTTGTTAATTTGATGCTTCTCTTTTTTTTTAAAGGCTTACCTTTAATGCTAGTTCTCCAATTCATTTTCCAACATTACTGACTTTTTAAAATTTTTTTTTAATGTTTACTTATTTTTGAGAGAGAGAGAGAGAGAGACAGAGTTCAAGCGGGAGGGGCAGAAAGAGAGGGAGACACAGAATCTGAAGCAGGCTCCAGGCTCTGAGCTGTCAGCACAGAGCCTGATGCAGGGCTCAAACTCAGGGACTGCAAGATAGTGACCTGAACCAAAGTCAGACACTTAACTGACTGAATCACTCAGGCACCCTGCGGCATTCCTGACTTTTCTACTTTATTTCAGGCAATTAAATCCTCCTGCTGTTGTTGGTCAAAAACAATAGGTGTTAAGAATAAAAAGAAAAGGAGGCTGGCCATCTTGAAAAATTGTGATGGTAACAATAAAAGCAATAATATTATCAGCTTACACATATAAGCTTTACCATCTGCAAAATACATATGTGTGTGTGTGTGTGCATGTGCGTGTGTGTGTGTGTGTGTGTGTGTGTACAGGCTTACAAAATGCTTTACAGATACTTTCCTAACTTTTCTCATTTAGACAGGGGCAAGAATTTGTCTGAAGGAATAAACATACATAAATAATATATGAATTTGTAGGTATTTGACTGGACCATGAAGAGTCTTATTTTTTTTAACTAATACAATAAGCCTTACAACATATAGATAAGTATATTCAGAATTGATGACAAAGTCCCTCTAGGTATACAAGAGATAACACTCTTCAACTAGGAGTTTGTAAGGAGGGATTATCCTAAGTAAAAAAAAAAAAAAAAAAAAAAAAAAAAAAAAAGTTTGAGCAAGGAACAGAGATTGGAGAGCACTACATATGTTTGAGAGATAATGAAAGGCTATAATTTTTCTGGAAGGATGTAAAGAAAGGACTAGCCTGGAGTGTCATTGTAGGTGTCTGTAATGCTTTGGATTTCTATGGATAGAAGTTGTGGAGGGTTATGGTCTAATACAGAGAGTCCTAACCCCTTGATTCTTAAGGCCTGAACAGACTACTGTTGGGCTTTGTTTAAAAAGTCGTTTTATAGATTTATTTCCCCTCATGTTTTGGTTATCACCACACTTAACAGAGAAGAAAAAAGAAACATCATTACCTTTCCTTTCATCACATGTCAAAGTATTCAAGATTCTTATTATCCTTGGATGTTGTGCCCTTTTTAGATGGCAGGGGTTTTGTATTTACTGCTTTCTGCATCTATGTACTAAAGTCTAACTGTTTTTTGTTATTTTTTGTTTCTAGTCAAGTTAGTTAACATACTTGGCTTCAGGAGCAGAACCCAACGATCTATCTCTTACATATGACACCCAGTGCTCATCCCAAAAAAGTGCCCTCCTTAGTACCCATCACCCATTTAACCCATCCTCCCACAAAGACATAAAGTCTAAATGTTTTAGCAGAATGAATGAAAATTGACTAAGCAAAATGAAATTATGAAGCGGTGTTGTGTTAGTAAATGTTCAACTATTGTCTGGAAAAACAGGCATGAAAATAATATTTAAAATAAAAATAATTTAAATAAAAATAAAATAATTAAATGCATGGTATTCTTTATTGTAAATTCCATATAGTCAGTTGATTTCCAGAGAATACTTTTATTGATTTTTTTAAACTTTTTACTTTAATTTCAGTTAGTTAACATACAGTTTTATATTAGTTTCAGGTTTAAAATATAGTGATTCAACAACTCCATGCATCACCCAGTACTCATCACAAGTACACTCCTTAATCTGCATCATCTACTTAACATCTCTCCCCACCACCCTCTCTGGTAGCCATCAGATTGTATCTGTAATTAAGAATCTGTTTAATTTTTATTTATTTTTTTGTTTTTTTTTAATTTTTAAATAGTTTTTATTATTTTTTGTAATTTTGAATTCTCTTTAATGACAGATTCATATTATACTTACCAATGGACATTAATTTTACTTATAAAATATATTTCATATTTAATTAGTTAATAGACTAATATACTAATAATACAGTAAATTTTATAAAGTTAGTATGTAGTAAATTTTATGAAGTTATGTCAGTTATTAACCAACTACTGTTGTGATTTTTATAATAACTAGCTTAAAAAGAACTTCAGGCTTTTAAAAACTATCTGGTTGGCTAAATGGAGCAGAAGAGTATTAACAAGCACAGTATACTAGCACCATTTATTACAAGTTTACTATATACCTGATACGATCTTAAACACTATGTGTACCAGTCTTAATGAATCTTTACAACAGTCCAATGATGTAGCTTCTTTCCAGCATCTTCATATATAATGATGCTTCCCTAGTAACTATTTCTATTTGTGTGTGACAATTCATGCCACACATTGTAAGGATTATACTTATCTATTTTTTCCAGGGAGTTGCTAACCAAATTGCTATTTAGTAGTACTGGAGTTGGTTGACTGAGGCCTGCATCTTGATTAAAGCACAGTAGGAATGCATCTTCCACATTATATATAGAAATAACTTATAAGCTTAGCTTCTGTAAATAAATGAATGAATGATTCCTGTTACTATGTTGAAGCATGTAGGATACAGGGCTGAGTCACAAAATTTACAAGTATTTCAAATGTCAATGAGAGAGATGAATTAAATGAAATTCTTGTTGCACATGGAAATACAAACTCATTACCAATTTGAAGATTTGTACGGGTTGTAAATTCAACTTTAAATTCATAGATGGCAGTAAGGAGCAAAATCTTACAGTGTTGTACACATTTTTTTTTTTTCACTGCATAAAACATATCAGTTTTCCTATTAGTTGAACTATTGTTGTAAAATCCAGGCTGGTGATATCATGGGATTACAGATTTGATTTCAGATATTCTTTTTTTTTTTCTTTTTTAGTTGTGAGAGGACTGGTTTCAACTTTGTTATTTTTTTTAAATTTTTGCCAAAATTTTTACTTAAATTCCAGTTAGTTAACATACAGTGTAATGTTACTTTCAGGTGGAGAATTTAGTGATTCATCATTTATGTATAACACCCAGTGCTCATCACAACAAGTGCCCTCCTTAATACCTGTCACGTCTTTAGCCCATCCAGCAGCCCACCTCCCCTCAAGTAACCCTCAATTTGTTCCCTATAGTTAATACTCTGTTAATTGGTTTGTTTCTCTTCCCCCCACCATGTTCATTTCTTTTATTTCTTAAATTCCACATATGAGTAAAATCATATGGTATTTGTCTTTCTCTGACTTATTTTTCTTGGCATAATATTCTCTAGCTCAATCCATATCATGGCAAATGGCAAGATTTCATTCTTTTTTATGACTAGTAATATTCCACAGTATATGTATGTATATAAACACTTGGACTGTTTCCATAATTTGGCTATTATAGATAATGCTGCTAAATCATCAGGGTATATGTACCCCTTTGAATTAGCATTTTTGTATTCTTTGAGTAAATACCTAGCAGTGCAATTGCTGGATTGTAGGGTACTCCTTCATCCTTGTTAGATGCTCTGCATCTTGGAAGATGGCAACAAGCAGAGTGGGGATGATGGCAGTAGAGTGAGCCAGAATCACTCGAGCAAAGTGTCACCATTTTAGGTTCAGGAATTCTTCCATGATGAACTGGCCAAAATAGGTTACTGTCATGATGGAGCTCTGTCCTGCAGCCAGGATCCCCACTACCCAGATGTATAGTGCAGCAGACCCAAGTAACATCTCAGTACAACACCCCCTTTACAGATGCCCACAGCCAGTGTTGAGTTATCATCAGGAAAAAGGGCAGTGTGGGGATTGCCGTTATTTTTACAGACTGCAACCACCTAGTTTTTTTTTTTCCAAAAACTGCTTCAGCAAAGACAGACAACAAAGATGTTGATGATGAAGGAAACAAAGAGAGCAATGCAAGATTAAATGAAAAAGTACATATTAGTTTCTTGAACTTCATGCTTATTGGCTTATTTTACCTTTCTGGACTTGACTAAGGCAGAATGCAGGTACATATTGTGTGTCATGATGACAGCTTTCACGATGCCCACAGCCTGCTCAATCTGTGGGAGGTGACATCCTGAATAGGAGGGCAGGAATATGCCCTTGAGTACCTGGCTCTGGCTGGGTTTAACTGTAACATGTATCCAAATGTGAGAGCCATAATAGTTATGAGAAAGTCTAAAGAATGCTTATAGCTTCCATAAGCCATATTTGTCCAGAGAAATGCAAAGATATCTGCAATGGTGATGAGAACTCCACCCCATAGAGGATACCTTCCTATAGACAGAAGATTGATGGAAATGGCTGATTCAATAATTTCTTGCATGTCTGAGCAAAAAATAGCCAACTCCACCATTAGCCATAGGATAATTTATAAGACCCTGAGATACTGATGGTGACACACTTCAGCAACCCCATGACCACTTTCAATCTAGCTGCAAGGTGCTGGAGCTGGAGTCCCATGATGGTGGCCAACAAAAGAACCCAGAACAACTTAAATCTAGCCACTGCTCCAGACTGCAAATCAGATTCAATGTTTCCTGGATCCAAATAGGCAGTGCTCATGAGAAAGTTGGGTCCCATGAAAGCGCAGAGTTTATGAAAGTTAAAACAAGAATACTATTCCTCAGGAATGGTGATCTTCCCATCAAAGTAGGTGATGAATGACTCTTGTGAGTGCCTGGTGGACTGGGGAAGAAACACATTATTGTAGACATGGCTGAGGGTACCAAGACTGGCAGACACCCCATGGTCTCCAGAAGCATCATCATCAGACATCTTTTTTTTTTAAGTTTGTTTGTTTGTTTGTTTATTTGTTTGTTTTTGAGAGAGAGAGAGAGCATGCAGGAGGAGGAAAGAGAGAGAATCTCAAGCAGGCTTCTCACTGTCAGTGCAGAGCCCGACTGGGCTCAAACTCACAAACCATGAGATCATGACCTGAACTGAAACCAAGACTTGGATGCTCAACTGACTGAGCCACCCAGGCACTCCCATCATCTGGCATCTTCTAATCAGTACCTAACACCACAGTGGAAGCCTGAATTCCCAAGTTCTTAGAATAACATTCAGCTCTGCAAGCACCTGACAGGATCTCCCACAGCGCCCACTCCACATCCCGGAGCTAACACCAACTCTAGTACTATGTTGAAAAAGAAGGTCAAGAGTGGACATCATTGTTCCTGATTTTAGAGGAAAAGCTTTCAAGTTTTCAATGTTGAGTAAAATGTTAGCTGTGGGTTTTTCATATATAGCCTTTTTTAATATGGAGGTATGGTCTTTCTATGCCCAAAGTTTTAAGAGCTTTTGACAAGAAGTAATATTGAATTCTGTGAAAAAACTATCTGTACTTATTGGGAGGATCATATGATTTAATACTTAATTTATAACTTTGGACTTAGTAACTTTGGGCTTAGTTTGTTCTTCTAATTCCTTGAATTATACAGTTAGAGTGTTTATTTTGTATCTTTCTTTTTTTCCTTAAAGTAGACATTTGTTACTGTATGCTCCCCTCAGTACTACTTTTGCTGTATCCCAAGGATTTTAGTATATTGTGCTTTTATTTTTGTTTGTCTCAAGATACTTTCTAATTTCCCTCTTGGTTACTTCTTTGATTAATGGTTCATTCAAGAGTATGTTTTTTAATTTACATATATTTTTAAAATTTTTCAGTTTTTCTCCTGTTACTGATTTCTAGTTTCATACCATTATAGCTAAAGACGATACTTGATATGATTTAAATCTTTTTTGAATTTGTTAATGTTTGTTCTGTGGCCAAACATATGATCTATCTTGAAGAATGTTCTGTTTATACTTGAGAATTTGTTTCCTGGTGCTGTTGGACAGAATGTTCTGTGTATGTCTGTTTAGTCCATTTGGTTTATAGTGTTATTTAGATCCCCAATTTCCCTATTAATTTTCTCTTAATGATCTGTCTAATGATGAAAGTAGGATATTCAAGTCTTTTACTATTATTCTATTGTTGTCCATTTCACCTTTTAGTTCTGTTAATATTTGCTTTAAATATCAGTGCTCCAATATTGGGAGCATATATATTTATAATTTTATATTATTTTGATGAATTGATGCCTTTCTCACTATATAGTATCTTTTTTGTCTCATAAAAATTTTGACTGAAAATATTTTATCTGACATAAATATTACCATTTCTCCTCTCTAGGTTACTGTTTGCATGGAATATCTTTTTTCCATCCATCCCTTTACTTTCAGGCTATTTTTAAGTATCTTAGAGGGATCAGATTTAGGAACTTGTTTTTTAATCTATTTAGCCACTCTGTCTTTTTTCCCCACTGATTATTTTTTTATTTTTTTTATTATTTTTTTCATCATGATAAGTGTAATTCTTAATTCCCATCACCTATTTTACCCATCCCCCCACCCACCACCTCTCTGGTAAATATCAGTTTGTTCTATATGGTTAAGAATCTGTTTATTGATTTGTCTCTCTCTATCTTTCTTTTCCTTTGCTCCTTTGTTTCATTTAGTAAATTCCACATGAGTGAAATCATGATATTTGTCTTTGACTTATTTCACTTAGCATTATGCTCTCTAGTTCTATCCATGTTGTTGCAAGTAGCAAGATTTCATTCTTTTTTGGCTGAATAATATTGCATTATATATATAAATATATATATATATATATATATATATATATATACCACTTCTTTATCCATTCATCTATGGATGGGCACTTGGGCTGCTTCCATACATTGGCTATTGTAAATAATGCTGCAAATAAACATAGAGATGCACATATCCCTTTGCATTGGTGTTTTTGTATTTTGGGGTAAATACCCAGTAGTGCAATTACTGGATAATAGTGTAGCTCTATTTTTAATTTTTTGAGTAACCTCCATATTGTTTTGCACAGTGGCTGCACCAGTTCGCATTCCTACAAGCAGTGCTAGAGGGTTCCTTTATCTTTGCATCCTTGCCAACACGTATTTCTTTTGTAGCCACTCTGTGTCTTTTGAATGGAGAATTTAGTACATTTATATGTGAAGTAATTATTGATACGTAAAGACTTACTATTGCCATTTTGTGAATTGTTTTCTGGCTTTTTTAGTTATTTCATTTCTTTATTCCTTTCTTTCTGTCTTCCTTATAATACTATGCTTGTATTCTTGTCTTTTTATCTTTTGTGTATCCAATGTAGGTTTTTCTCTTTATGGTTACCATGAAGCTTACATAAAATATCTTACAACAGTATATTTTAATCTGATAACAACTTACATTCAAATCACATATAAAATCGGTACACTCTTACATTTCCTCACCACATATTTTATGCTACTGATGTCACACTTTACATCTGTCTATATTCTGGCTTTAGTAAAAAAATTATCAGAGTCCAGAGTGGCTGCACCAGCTCGCATCCCCACCAACAATGCAAAAGACATCCTCTTTCTCTGCATCCTCACCAACATATGTTGTTGCCTGAGTTGTTAATGTTAGCCATTCTGACAGGTGTAAGTTGGTATCTCATTGTGGTTTTGATTTGTATTTCCCTCATGATGAGTGATGTTGAGTATTTTTTCATGTGTCGGTTGGCCATCTGGATGTCTTCTTTGGAGAAGTGTCTATTCATGTCTTTTTCCCATTTCTTCACTGTATGGAGGTTCCTCAAAAAACTAAAAATAGAACTACCCTACGACCCAGCAATTGCACTACTAGGCCCTTATCCACGGGATACAGGTGTGCTGTTTCCAAGGGACACATGCAACCCCATGTTTATAGCAGCATTGTCAATAATAGCCAAAGTATGGAAAGAGCCCAAATGTCCATCGATGGATGAATGGATAAAGAAGATGTGGTATATCTATACAATGGAGTATTACTCAGCAATCAAAAAGAATGAAATCTTGCCATTTGAAACTATGTGGATGGAACTGGAGGGTATTATGCTGAGTGAAATTAGTCAGTCAGAGAAAGATAAACATCATATGACTTCACTCATATGAGGACTTTAAGAAGCAAAACAGATGAACAAAGGAAAGGAAACAAAAATAATATAAAAACAGGGAGGGGAACAAAACAGAAGAGACTCATAAATATGGAGAACAAACTGAGGGTTGCTAGAGGGGGTGTGGGAGGGGGGATGGGCTAAATGGGTAAGGGGCACTAAGGAATCTACTCCTGAAATCATTGTTGCACTATATGCTAACTAATTTGGATGTAAATTAAAAAAAATTAAAAATAAAATTAAAAAAATTAGAGTCTATAGTTGTTTTGAATATTGCTTTTTAACTTTTATACTATAAACAAACGTGATTTACATAGCACCATTAAAGTATTATGGTATTCTGGCTATGCATTAATCCCTCTGCCTGGGTGTAGCAGAAAAACTTGGTATTGGCTTTGCTTTGAGTGTGATCAGCATAGCCTGCCTGCGTCTTGGTTGAGTACTGCTGGTTGCACAGCTTCTAGGTATTCTTGGCAGTCCTTAATAAGGCCCAAGAATCACAGTGGTTGGGGCTTTGTTTTAGTTCCTTTGTGGGAACAGGATGGGGAGGAGCCACTCCAGGCAACTCCCAAATTTTTTCAAGAGGTTTTTGGGTCAGGAGGGGTCAGAAGGTATTCTCAGCCTTCACTATGAATGAATCTCTGCTTGGTTATAGCAAAGGAACACTCCATGCTCAGTAGGGACTGTTCTGGGGGTGATCATCTCTACCCACTCACTTCTAAGCTTGAATATTTTTGTTTACTCAGCTTTCAGGTGCTTTAACCAGTATCTTTGCCCAGATGGGTCTGGGAAACACTCTAACCATCAGATGGGGCTATGACTCAGCTCCTTGCCTATGCATAGGCAAACCAAACTCTAGGACCAGCAAAACTCCTTGTTTGAAGACCTGAGTCAGGAATATTTGCATCCCAGTGAGTTCCTTGGTCAGAGTGTGTCACTGACTTGATTCTGCAGATGCACAAAGCCGCTTGGTTGGGATTACTACTTGGGCACTGTAATTATAAACTTGGTCTGTCAAGATCCATGTGCTGTATACTTCAAGCCCCTCTCCTTTCTCCTTCGCAGATTCACAGTGGCTGAGCCTTGAAGATTCCCCTGTAATTTCTATAGGGCGAGACTAGACTACAGGCTTCCATGAAGTTACTCAAAATGCTGAGGACACTGGTTGTCTCCTCTGGGCTCCCTTTTCCCAATGGAGAAACTAGAGGCTCAGGGGAGACCTCTCCACATGGTTCTGTGCTGGCCCGTGTGAGGTGCTCTGTGGTTACTGTGTAGCAATTTCTTTTGCCCTTCTAATGCAGTCTGTCTTGGTCTCTTGGTGAAGGGGGATGCTTCCACCTGACCCCTGTGTTCTAGGAACCTCTCAGTGGTGTCTTGTTCATGAGTAATTGTTAGTTGTTCTTGTGAGTGGGAGAAAAGTCAGGAATGACCTATGTTACCTTCTTGCTGATATCACTTCTCAATTGATAGAGTATTCTGAATTTGACTATATATTTACCTTCACCAATGAGTTTTATACTTTTATATGTTTTCATGTTGTTACTTAGCATGCTTTTATTTCAACTTGAAGGGCTCTCTGAGATTTATTTTAAGGAGGACTGTGGTGATAATCTCTCTTACCTTTTGTTTTGGAATATCTTTTTGTCTCATTCATTTATGAAGGTCAGTTTTGCCTGGTATAGTATTATGAATTGTCAGTTTTATTTTTCATTCAGCCCTTCAAATATACTATCCAACTCTTTTCTAGCATGGAAGGTTTTTGCAGATAAACCCACTGATAACCCTATGATGGTTTCCTACTGTATTGTGTCATTTTTCTCATGCTGATCTCAAAAGTCTCCGTTGCCTTTGCCTTTTAACATTTTGATTATCATGTGTCTCAGAGTAATCTTTGTTAGACTGATCTTGCTTAGGGTTTTGAGCTTTCTGTACCTTGATGTTTTATGACTTCCAAAATTTTGGAAGTTTTCAGTTACTATTTCTTTAAAAAAGCTTTATGCCTCCACTTCTCTTGAGATTCCCATGATGTGATTCTTTATTCATTTCATGGTGTCTCATAATTCATGCAGGCTTTCTTACTCTTTTCTATTTTTTTTTTTTCTTTTTGTTTCTTTAACCAGATAATTTCAAATGGTCTGTCTTCAACTTCACTGATTCTTTTGTGTGATCATGGCTGTTAATGAAGCTGTCTGTTGAAATTTTCAGTTCTGTCTTTGTATCCTTCAGCTCTGGGATTTCTATTTGGTCCTTCTCATAGTTTATATTAATTTATTAAAATTATCAGTTTGCTTATTGTTTTCCTGATTTCATTCAGTTGTCTGTGTTCTCTTGCATTTCACTGAATTAATTTAAGATGGTTACTTTGAATTCTTTGTCACACAAATCATAGACAACCGTATCTTCAGGGTTGGTTACTGAAGTTTTATTAGTTTCTTCTAGTGGTGTCACATTTGCCTGATTGTGATCCATATAGCTTTGCATTAGTGTATTTGCATTTTTGGTATCAAACACCTTTTGCAGTTTCATTTATTTTATTTTATTTTTTTATTTTTAAAAATTTACTTCAAAATTAGCATATTCTGAAACAATGATTTCAGGAGTAGATTCCTTAATGTTCTTTAACCATTTACCCCATCCCCTCTCCCACAACCCCTACAGCAACCCTCAGTTTGTTCTCCATATTTATGAGTCTCTTCTGTTTTGTCCCTCTCCCTGTTTTTATATTGTTTTTGCTTCCCTTCCCTTTTGTTCACCTGTTTTGTCTCTTAGAATCCTCATATGAGTGAAGTCTTGTGACTTTTGTCTTTCTCTGACTAATTTCACTTAGCATAATACCCCCCAGTTCCATCCACATAGTTGCAAATGGCAAGATTTCATTCTTTTTGATTGCCAAGTAATACTGTGTATAGATATACCACATCTTCTTTATCCATTCATCCATCGATGGACACTTGGGCTCTTTCCATACTTTCGCTATTGTTGACAATGCTGCTATAAACATGGGGGTACATGTGTCCCTTGGAAACAGCACACCTGTATCCTGTGGATAAATACCTAGTAGTGCAATTGCTGGGTTGTAGGGGAGTTCTATTTTTAGTCTTTTGAGGAACCTCCATACTGTTTTCCAGAGTGGCTGCACCAGGTTGCATTGCCAAAAACAATGCAAAATAGATCCTCTTTCTCTGCATCTTCGTCAACATCTGTTGTTGCCTAAGTCGTTAATGTTAGCCATTCTGACAGGTGTAAAGTGGTATCTCATTGTGGTTTTGATTTGTATTTTCCTGATGATGAGTGATGTTGAACATTTTTTCATGTGTTGGTTGGCCATCTGGATGTCTTCTTTGGAGAAGTGTCTATTCATGTGTTTTGCCCATTTCTTCACTGGATTATTTGTTTTTTGGGTGTTGAGTTTGTCAAGTTCTTCATAGATTTTGGATACTAACCCTTTATCTTCTATGTCATTTGCAAATATCTTCTCTTATTTTGTCAGTTGCCTTTTTGTTTTGCTGATTGTTTCCTTCACTGTACAGAAGCTTTTTATTTTCATGAGGTCCCAGTAGTTCCTTTCTGCTTTTGTTTCCCTTGCCTCTGGAGATGTGTTGAGTAAGAAGTTGCTGAGGCCAAGATCAGAGGTTTTTGCCTGCTTTCTCCTCGAGGGTTTTGATGGCTTCCTGTCTCACATTGAGGTCTTTCATCCATTTTGAGTTTATTTTTGTGTATGGTATAAGAAAGTGGTCCAGGTTCATTCTTCTGCATGTCGCTGTCCAGTTTTCCCAGCACCACTTGCTGAAGAGACTGTCTTTATTCCTTTGGATATTCTTTCCTGCTTTGTCAAAGATTAGTTGGCCATACGTTTGTGCATGCATTTCTGGGTTCTCTATTCTGTTCCATTGATCTGAGTGTTTGTTCTTGTGCCAGTACCATACTGTCTTGATGATTACAGCTTTGTAGTATAGCTTGAAGTCCGGGATTGTGATGCCTCCTGCTTTGGTTTTCTTTGTCAAGATTGCTTTGGCTATTCAGGATCTCTTCTTGTTCCATACAAATTTTAGGATTATTTGTTCTAGCTCTGTGGAGAATGCTGGTGTTATTTTGATAGGGATTGAATTGAATATGTAGATTGCTTTGGGTAGTATCGACATTTTAACAATATTTGTTCTTCCTCTCCAGGAGCATGAAATTTTTTTCCATTTTTTTCCATCTTCTTCAATTTCTTTCATAAGCTTTCTATAGTTTTCAGTGTATAGATTTGTCACCTCTTTGGTTAGATTTACTCCTAGGTATTTTATGGTTTTTGGTGCAGTTGTAAATGGGATCAATTCCTTGATTTCTCTTTCTGTCGCTTCATTGTTGGTGTATAGGAATGCAACCAATTTCTGTGCATTGATTTTATATCCTGCAACTTTGCTGTATTCATGAATCAGTTCTAGCAGTTTTTTGTGGAATCTGTTGGGTTTCCCATATAGAGTATCATGTCATCTGCAAAGAATGAAAGTTTGACCTCCTCTTGGCTGATTTGGATGCCTTTATTTCTTTGTGTTGTCTGATTGCAGAGGCTAAGACTTCCAATTCTATGTTGAATAACCGTGGTGAGAGGGGACATCCCTGTCTTGTTCCTAACCTTACAGGGAAAGCTCTCAGTTTTCCCCATTGAGGATGATATTATAGTTGGGTCATTCATATATGACTTTTATGATCTCGAGGTATGCACCTTCTATCCCTACTTAATTGAGTGTTTGTATCAAGAAAGATGCTGTATTTTGTCAAATACTTTCTCTGCATCTATTGACAAGATCATATGGTTCTTGTCCTTTCTTTTATTGATGTGATGAATCATGTTAATTGTTTTGCAGATATTGAACCAGCCCCGCATCCCAGGTATAAATCCCGTGTAGTTGTGGTGAATAATTTTTTTTTAATGTATTGTTGTATCCAGTTAGCTAATATCGTGTTGAGGATTTTTGCATCCATGTTCATCAGAGAAATTGGTCTATAGTTCTCCTTTTTAGTGGGGTCGCCTCCTGGGTTTGGCATCAAGGTAATGCTGGCTTCATAGAGTTTGGAAGTTTTCCTTCCATTTCTACTTTTGGGAACAATTTCAAGAGAATAGGTGTTAACTCTTCTTTAAATGTTTGGTAGAATTCCTCTCGAAGAACATCTAGCCCTGGACTCTTGTTTTTTGGCAGATATTTGATTACTAATCTGATTTCCTTACTGGTTATTGGTCTATGAAAATTTTCTATTTCTTCCTGTTTCAGTTTTGGTAGTGTATATGTTTCTAGGAATTTGTCCATTTCTTCCAGGTTACCCATTTTATTGGCATATAATTTCTCATAATATTCTCTTATTATTGTTTTTATTTCTGTTGTGTTGGTTGTGATCTCTCCTCTTTCCTTCTTGATTTTATTCATTTGGATCCTTTCCTTCTTCTTTTTGATCAAACTGGCTAGGGATTTATCAATTTTGTTAATTCTTTCAAAGAATCAGCTTCTGGTTTCATTGATCTGTTCTGTTTTTGTCTTGTTTGTTTGTTTGTTTTGATAGCATTAATTTCTGCCCTTCTCTTTATTATTTCCTGTCTAATTCTGCTTTTGGGTTTTATTTCCCATTCTTTTTCCAGATCCTTAAGGCATAAGGTTAGATTATATAGCTTAGATCTTTCTTCCCTCTTTAGGAAGGCCTGGATTGCTATATACTTTCCTCTTAGGACGGCCTTTGTTGCATCCCCGAGGTTTTGGTTTGTAGTATTATCATTGTCATTGACTTCCATATACTTTTTAATTTCCTCTTTAACTGCTTGGCGAGTGCATTCATTCCTTAGTAGGATATTCTTCAGTCTCCAAGTATTTGGTACCTTTCCAAATTTTATCTTGTGGTTGATTTCGAGTTTCATAGTGTTTTGGTCTGAAAATATGCATGGTATGTTATCAATCTTTTTGTACTTCCTTAGGGCTCATTTGTGTCATAGTATATAGTCTATTCTGGAGAACGTTCCACGTGCACTGGAGAAGAATGTGTATTCTGCTGCTTTAGGATGAAATGTTCTAAATATATCTGTTAGGTCCATCTGGTCTAGTGTGTCATTCAACTCCATTGTTTCCTTGTTGACTTTTTGATTAGATGATCTGTTCATTGCTGTGAGTGGGGTGTTGAAGTCTCCTACTATTATGGTATTACTATCAATGAATTTCTTTATGTTTGTGATTAATTGCTTCATATATTTGGGTGCTGCCACATTTGGTGCACAAATATTTACAAGTGTCAGGTCTTCTTGGTGTATAGACCTCTTGATGATGATATTATGCCCTTCTGCATCACTTGATACAGTCTTTATTTTAAAGTCTAATTTGTCTGATATAAGTATGGCTACTCCAGTTTTCTTTTGTTGACCACTAGCATGATAGATGGTTCTCCATCCCCGTATTTTCAATCTGAAGGTGTCTTTAGGTATAAAGTGGGTCTCCTTTACAACAGCATATAGATGGATCTTCTTTTCTTATCCATTCTGTTACCCTATGTCTTTTGATTGGAGCATTGAGTCCGTTGATGTTTAGAGTGAGTACTGAAAGATGTGGATTTATTGCCATTATGATACTTGTTGAGTTTGAGTTACTGGTGGTGTTGTTTGGTCCTTTCTAATCTTTTGTTGCTTTTGGTATATACACACACACATACATGTATATATACATATATATATACACACATACATATATATACACACACACACACACACATATATGTGTGTGTATATATATATATATATATATATATATATATATATATACATATATATATCTTTTCTCCCCTCAAAAAGTTCCCCTTAAAATTTCTTTCAGGGTTGGTTTAGTGGTCACAAACTTTTAATTTTTGTTTGTCTGGGAAACTTTTCATCTCTCCTTCTATTTTGAATGACAGCCTTCTTGGATAAAGAATTCTTGGCTGCATATTTTTCTGATTCAGCACACTGTATATATCCCAGCATTCCTTTATGGCCTGCCAAGTTTTTGTGGATAGGTCTGCTGCAAACCTGATCTGTCTTCCCTTGTAGGTTAGGCACTTTTTTTCCCTTGCTACTTTCATGATTCTCTCCTTGCCTGAGTATTTTGTGAATTTGACTATGATATGCCTTGTTGATGGTTGGTTTTTGTTGACTCTAATGGGGGTCCTCTGTGCTTCCCAGATGGTGATGTCTGTGTCTTTCCCCAGGTTAGGAAAGTTTTCCGCTATGATTCGCTCACATAACCATTCTACCCCTATTTCTCTCTCTTCTTCGTCTGGGACCCCTATGATTCTGTTTTTGTTCCTTTTTAATGAGTCACTCATTTCTCTAATTCTTAAATAGTGCTCTTTTGCTTTAATCTCCCTCCTTTTTTTTCCTGCTTCATTATTCTCCATAAGTTTGTCCTTTATATTCCTGATTCTCTGTTCTGCCTCATCCATCTTTGCCACCGCTGCATCCATCCATGATTGCAGCTCATTTATAGCATTTTTTAATTTCATTCTAGCTATTTTTTTACTTATTTTATCTCTGCAGAATGGGATTCTAATCTATTATCGATCTCAGCTAATATTCTTATTATCATGATTCTAAATTCTTGTTCAGACATCTTGCTTGTATCTGTGTTGGTTAAATCCCTGGCTGTCATTTCTTTGTGCTCTTTCTTTTGGGGTGAATTCCTTCATTTTGTCATTTTGAAGGGACAAAAGGATAAGTAGGTAGAAAAATTGTAATTAAAAATTAAAATTAAAAAACTATTAAAATTAAAAATTAAAACACACGCATACACACAAAAGTCAAATAGATGATGCTAGATCCTAGGTGTGTTTTGGTCTGAGTGTTTAAAGTGGTTTGACAGATTAGAGAAAAAAAGAAAAAGGGGGGAAGAAAAAAAAGGAAATCGTTTGAAAATTTGAAAAAATGAATACACTGAAGTAGACTAAAATGAGATGATGGGGGTAAAATAGAATTTGAAAAAATATACACAAGTAAAGAATATAGTAGAAAGAAATTAAAGAAAAATATTTTTAATAAAAATTAAAAATAAATATGAATTTTTTCATTTTCTGTATTTAAGAAAAAAGAAAAGCAACAAAAAGAAAAACAAAGAAAAGAAAAAAAGAAATCATTTGAAAATTTGAAAAAGTGAATGCACTGTAGTAGACTAAAATAAAATGATGGGAGTTAGATAGAATTTGAAAAAGATTACATAAAAGCAAAAAAATATAGTAATAAAAATTAAATAAAAATATTTTTAAAAGAGATCGAAAGTAAAAATGAATTTTTTCTCTTTCTGCATTCAAGGAAAAGAAATGAAAAAGACAAAAAAAGAAAAAAAAGGAAATTGTTTGAAAATTTAGTCTACTCAAGTAGACTAAAATCAAATGATGGAAGTAAAGTGGAATTTGAGAAAATGTACACAAAAGTAAAAAATATAGTAATAAAAATTAAAGAAAGATATATTTAATAAAAATTGAAAATAAAAATGATTTTTTTCTTTTTCTGTGGTCAAGAAAAAGCAAAGAATTGTAAAAGAGGAAAAGGAAAAAGAAAAAAAAAAGAAAAAAATTGAATAGATGAACCTGCTAACCGATTGAAGTAGGACTGAAATTGCTTTGTTTTCCCCTAGAAGTCAGTCTATGTAGCCCTTTATAGTCCATAAGCTAAGCCGGCTGTGAGGCTTGTGTTCTTGAAGAGCGAAGTTGGCCCAGTTGAAGAGTGAAGTTGAAGACCAGTTGGCCCCACTGGTGGGGCTCAGTGTAACAGCTCCGCTCTCCACTAGATGGCCCTGCTAGCCTACAGGGGTGGATTGTTGCAGTGCTCATAGGTGCTTATGTGCATGCGTGGGAGCAGTGAAAACGGCACCACCCAGCTACCCAGTCTGTTCTCCTGGATCAGCAAGCGTGCACTGGTCCTGTCTTCAGCTCTTGTCCATCCCCTGGTTTTTCACTCTCCGTGACCAGGCCCCAGGCAGTACCTCTCCCCCAAGTTTTGTCTGAGATGCAGCTGCTTTCCCTGGCCCCCTACTTCTGAAGGACTGCGGCTTTGATTCCTTCCCCCCCTCTGTGGGAGGGTCTCACTGAGCAATGGCCAAATGAGCAATGACCAAATGTTGGCTGCACCCAGGAATGCCCGCTGGACCCTGCTGTTGCCAGTGCCCCGAGACCGTGGCCAGGTGCCAGCCCGCCCCAGCAAAAGTTCATGAAACAGTGTAGCATCAGCGTTTCAGGGATTATGGAAAATCACAACACACATCTGGTACCAGGCTTCACCCTCAAAGACCTTGCCCCAGCACCAGGGAATGTGGTCGCCTTCCGGGGTCTGCTGGGACCAGGTGGCTTCAACAGTCTTTACCAAATGTCCTTCCAACAGCAGAACCGCTTGTCCCCATGTGGCCTGAGAACCTCTCGGACCCCACTCTTCCTGGGGATTCGCCCTTCCCAACAGAGCACCGCTAGGTATCGAGCTGCAGAGTTGCAGCCTTTGCACTCCCCTTGTTCACAGTCTTGATGGAATTTAAACCCTCTCCTTTCTCCTTTCTCCTCTATCCCTTTTTAGTTTAGTCCCTGTGGCTGTTTCCAATTTTCCACTTTCTCTCTAGCTGCTTTTGGGGAGGGGTGCTTTTCCGGTATGCTCCCCTCCCCAGTCTCCATCCTCTCTCTGCCCACAAAAGGGGTTCCCTACCTTTTGCAGCTTCTCATTCCCCAAGTTCAGCTCTCTGCACCGCTTACCTACTGAATGCTGTGGTTCAGGTTGTGCATATTGCTGTGTTAATCCTCCAATAACTTTCTAGGTGTGTAGGATGGTTTAGTGTTGGTCTGGCTGTATTTCATGAATGTGAGACACAACAAAAAGCTTCCATGCTGTTCTGCCATCTTGGCTCCTCCCACCTTTTGCACTTTCTAAGACTGGTCCATAGGTAAAGACCTCCTGTTAGTTCCCCCTTCTGATACCATTATCTCCAGATTCACAGTTGCACTGTGTTGGAGCTAATTATGAAACTGTCTTTAGGTCTACAGTGCATTCCACCATTGATTAAGCTTGTTACCAGGGGCTCTGAATAGCATGGATTATGTCTCTGGTAGATAAGTGTACCTTTAGTACATTGTTCAGTAGGGTGGCACTGGGACAAGGATCTGCTTCAGGGTCAACAGCTGGTTCCTCAGAGAATGGGCCTATTACCAGATGTGCAGACATTTGTGACTTGTGCTAAATCCCTGGGAGGGACTCTGTTTCTGGTCATTCTATGGATACCTGCATGGGAAGCACTGGCCCTAAGCTATGGTTGAGAAGGTCTGGAACTGAGCCCTGTGGCTGTTTCAGGTTTCACAACCAATATTGAGGTTTGCAAACCTCAATATTTTTGAGACATGGGTTTGAATATTTCCCAAGGTGGGCAGGACTGTTCCCTGACTATAACTGGAGGGGCTGGAGCCTAGTAGAGGTCTGTTTCAGGTACTCCTGAGGGATATACATGTGCGTTGCCCGCCTAATCCTTATGCTATAAGGACTGCTCATAGACTGAAGCTGAGAGGGGTTGTTACTGAGTTTAGGCCCCTTTTCAGGATCTACAGGAGCATAGACGGGAGTGTCTCTCACTGGGTTCCTGAGACATTACTACTCATGAACTGTGGCTAGTAGGGGACAGAGCTGAATAGGGGATCCTTTTAGGATCCTTGGGGAAACAAACTGGTATATCTCTTGCTGGGTCCCTGGGCTAGCATGTCTGCGGGTGGACTGTGGCTGGAGCCAGGTATAAGGCCCATTTTAGGATCTGGCTTGCAGACAAGATTGTCTCCCAGTGGGTCTCTGGGTTAACAGGAATGCTTGTAGATTGTGTCTGGAAGGGGGTTAGAGCCATGTATCTGGACCTTTCTAGTATCTCCAGAGTTACATACATGAGTGCGTCCTGCCTGGTACCATGGCTGGCATGTCTGTTGGTAGACTGTGGTATTGATGGGGATAGAGCAAAGTATAGGGCCATTTCAAGATCTCTGGGGTTACAACTAGGAATATTTCTCACTAGGTGCTACCAGGACTGTTTGCAGACTGAAGCTAGAGGGTTCTAGAGCCATTATGGAATCTACATTTAGACTGAATTTGGTGAGCTTACCTCCAGGGCTTTCAGACTGAAGCCAAGAGGGACTGGAACTGGTTCACTAGCCACTTCAGGATCCACACCCAGGACCAACCTCTGTATACCTATTACACAAAGCACAGATGGGCATGATTCCTTCTGACCCCTTCGCATATGGTACTGTTGCCCATATCAAAGGTAAATACAGCTTTAGCCAAGTCCTCAAGGGTATAAAGCTAATTCTGTGTCTGAAGTCAGAACTATGTTTGATGAGTCCACCACCTGGGTGTGGGCCTGCCTTTTGCCTCCTCAATATGACTCTTGTAGGTCCTGGACTGACCTGGGTTTCATAATGTTCTGTCTGCATCACAAAGCTCCCATAAAGGCAATCTTGTCCGTGGATGTATATAAAATAATTGTTGATGAAGTGGTATATGAGTGAAGGACATCTTGTTCATCCATCTTGTGGATATCACTCCATCAAGGCTGTATTTTTATAAACCGAGCAGGCCCCACCACCTGACCAGACACCAGGACATTCTCAGACTCCTCGATTCTCTCTTAATCCATATCTTCTCTACGTGTTACTTTTTTTCTTATTTACATTAATCAATTCTTGTCATTATATCAATTTCTTCTATAGAACATATTTGGCCTACATTTCTCCTTAGAAATATTCTCACTCACATTTTGATGGCTGCATAGGCTCAATGCTTAGCTCTACAAACACTTCTGTTTCCTGATTAAGCACCATTTGCTGATTTTTGATGGCTTTAGTACAATCCACTTTAGGAAGTTGAATGTTTTGGATTGTGTTTACTTATAGCAGTTTCCTTAATACTTGCCCTGGTTCTCAGCCCAACATTGAGTGTAAAACAATACATTGTACTTGGGCTCCCACCTACTGAATTGGAAATAAATTATATTTAAAATTCACTACGTCCAATAGACATACGTGGAAGATGTTGGGGGTTTGGTTCTAGACCACTACAATAAAGCAAATATCACAATAAAGTGAGTCAAATAGATGCTTTGGTTTCCCATTGCATATGAAAGGTATTTTGCACTATACTGTATTAAGTGTGTGATAGCATTATGTCCTAAAAACAATGTACATATTTTAATTGAAAATACTTTATTGCTAAAGAATGCTAATAATCACCAGAGCTTTCAGCAAGTCATAATCTTTTTATAAGTAGAGAATCTTGCCTCAGTTTTGAAGGCTGCTGATTGATCAACTTTTTAAGGTTGGAATGGCTGTGGCAATTTCTTAAAATAAGACATTAATGAAGTTTGTTGCATCAATTGACTTTTCCTTTCATGAAATTTTTTTTCTGTAGTATGCAATATCTTTGATAGCGTTTTACCCACAGAACTTCTTTCAATATTGAAGTCAATTCCCTGAAACCTTGCCACTGCTCTATCAACTAAGTTCATGTAATATTTTAAATATTTTACTGTCATTTCAACAATATTCACAGCATCACACCCAGGAGTAGATTGTAACATATTTTTGGGTACACCACATTTAAAAATTTTTATTGTAGGGGCGCCTGGGTGGCGCAGTCGGTTAAGCGTCCGACGTCAGCCAGGTCACGATCTCGCGGTCCGTGAGTTCGAGCCCCACGTCGGGCTCTGGGCTGATGGCTCAGAGCCTGGAGCCTGTTTCCGATTCTGTGTCTCCCTCTCTCTCTGCCCCTCCCCCGTTCATGCTCTGTCTCTCTCTGTCCCAAAAATAAATAAACGTTGAAAAAAAAATTAAAAAATTTTTATTGTAATTCCAGTATAACTAACACTCAGTGTTCTATTAGTTTTAGGTGTACAATATAGTTATTTAACAGTTCCATATATCACCCAGTGCTCATAATGGCAATTGCACTCCTCAATCCTCATCACATATTTCACACATCCCTGAACCTACCTCCTCTCTGGTAATCATCAGTTTTTTTTTTTTTTTTTTTTTTTTTTATAGTTGAGTCTATTTCTCTCTCTCCCCCCCTCTCTCTCTTTTCCCCTTTGCTCCTTTGTTTTGTTCACTAAATTTCACATATGAAATTTCAAATTTGGTACTTGTTTCCTTTCTCTGACTAACTTATTTCACTGAGCGTTATACACTCTAGCTCCATCATTGTAGTTGCAAATGTCAAGATTTTATTTTTTTCATGGCTGAGTAATATTCCATTGCATATATATATACCACTTCTTCTGTATCCATTCATCTATCAGTGGACCTTGGTATACTTCCATAATTTGTCTATTGTAAATAATGCTGCTGTAAATAAACATAGGGGAGATTGTATTCATTTGAATTAGTGTTTTTGCATATTATTTGTAAATACCCAGTAGTGTGATTACTGTATCATAGGGTGCTTATATTTTTAAATTTTTGAGTAACCACCATACTGTTTTCCACAGTGGTTGCACCAGTTTGTATTCCTACAAAAGTACAAGAGAGTTCGATTTTCTCCACGTCCTTGCCAACACATGTCTTTTCATTTTGATTTTAGCCATTCTGATAGGTGTGAGGTGATATCTCATTGTAGTTTGTTTTGCATTTCCCTGATGATGAATAATACTGAGCATCTTTTCATGTTTATGTTAGCCATCTGTATGTCTTCTTTGGAGAAATATCTCTTCATGTCTTCTGCCCATTTTGGATTATTTGTTTTCTGGGTGTTGAATTGTATCAGTTCTTTATATATTTTGGATACTAACCCTTTCTCCAATATATCATTTGCAAATATTTTCTCCAATTCCTTCGGTTGCCTTTTATTTTTATTGTTTGTTTCCTTCATTGTGCAGAAGCTTTCTATTTTAATGTAATCCCAATAGTATATTTTTGCTTTTATTTCCCTTGCCTCAGGAGATATACATAGAAAGTGTTGCTATGGTTAATGTCAAAGACATTGCTGCCTATGCTCCCTTCTAGGAGTTTTATGGTTTTAGGTCTCATATTTATGTGTTTAATCCCTTTTGAGTTTATTTTGTGGGTGGTGTAATAAAGCAGTCCAGTTTTATTATTTTGCATGTAGCTGCAGTTTTTCCAGAACCATTGATTGAAGAAACTATCTTTTTCCCATTACTAATTTTTTACTGCTTTGTCAAATATTAATTGACCATATAGTTGTTGGTTTATTTCTGGGTTTTCTATTCTATTACATTGATCTCTGGGTCTATTTTTGTGCCACTACCATACTGTTTTGGTTACTACAGCTTTGTAATAGTAACTTGAAATCTAGAATTGTCATACATCCAGCTTTGCTTTTCTTTTTCAAAATCGCTTTAGCTATTCACAGTCTTTTGTGGCTCCATATAAAATTTAAGATTTTTTGTTCCAGTTCTGTGAAAAATGCTATTGATATTTTTATAAGGATTGCATTAAATGTGTGGATTGCTTTGGGTAGTATAGACATTTTAACAATATTTGTTCTTCTAATCCATGAGCATGGAATGTCTTTCCATTTCTTTGTGTCATCTTCAGTTTCTTTCCTCAATGTTATAACTTATAGCTTTCAGAGTACAAGTACTTCACCTGCTTGGTTAGGTTTATTCCTAGGTATCTTATTATTTTTGGTGCAGTTGTAAATAGTATTGTTTTCTTAATTTCTTTTTATATTCCTTCAATATTAATGTATAAAACTGCAACAAATTTCTGCATTTTGTATCCTGAGACTCACTGAATTCTATATCAGTTCTAGTAGTTTTTTGGTGAAGTGTTTCAGATATCCTATATAGAGTATCATGCCATCTGCAAAGAGTGAAAGTTTTACTTTTTCCTTACCAATTTGGACACATTTTTTTTCATTGTCTGATTGCTGTGGATAGTACTTTCAGAACTATTATGAATAAAAGTAATGAGAGTGGACTTGCTTTTCTTGTTCCTGACCTTAGGAGGAAAGCTCTCAGTTTTTCCTATTGAGTATAATGTTTTCTGTGGGTTTTTTATATGTGGCCTCCATTATGATGAGCGGTGTTCCCTCTATATCTACTTTGTTGATGGTTTTTATCATGAATGGATGTTGTCTATGTCAAATGTTTTTTCTGCCTCTATTGAAATGATAATATGTTTTTTCATGTTATTGATGTAATGTATCACATTTATTATATTGTGAATACTGACCTATTCTTGCATTCCAGGATTAAATCCCACTTGATCATATTGATTGATTTTTTTAACATACCGTTGGATTTATTTTGATGGTATTTTGTTGAGTATTTTTGAGTCTATGTACATCAGAGATATTGGCCTGTAGTTCCCTTTTTTTGTGTGGTTATCTTTATCTGGTTTTGGTATCAGGGTTACACTGGCTTCATAGAATGTATTCAGAAGCTTTCCTTCTTCTATTTTTTTGGAATAGTTTGAGAAAATTAGGTATTAACTGTCCTTTAAATGTTTGGTAAAATTTGTCTGTGAAGCCCTCTGCTTCTGGACTTTTGTTTGTTGGGAGTTTTGTTTTGTTTTGTTTTTATTGATTCAGTCTCCTTGCTGGTAATTGGTCTGTTCAAGTTTTCTACTTTTTTCCTGCTTCAATCTTGGTAGTTTACATATTTCTAGGAATTTATTGGTTTCTTCTAGGTTGTCTAATTTGTCATTTTTCATAACATTCTCTTACAATTGTTTGTATTTCTGTGGTATTGGTTGTTATTTCTACTCTTTCATTGGTGATTTTGTTTATTTGAGTACTTTCTCTCTCTCCCTTTTTTCTATTTTTGATTAGTCTGGTTAGGTTTATAAATTTTTTTGATCTTCTCAAAGAACCAGGTCCTGGCTTGATTGATGTATTCTCTTTTTCTTTTAGTTTCTATACCGTTTTGTTTTGTTTTGTTTTGTTTTGTTTTTTGGTTGTTTTTTTTTTTTTTCTCTAATCTTTATTCTTTCCTTCCTTCAGCTGGTTTGGGTTTTGTTGTTCTTTCTCTAGCTCCTGTCAGTTTAAAGTTAGGTTGTTTATTTGATATTTTTATTTCTTGAGTTATTCCTGTCTTGCTATAAATTTCTGTCTTAGAACCACATTTGCTGCATCCTGAAGGGTTTGGACAGTTGTGTTTTTATTTTCACTTCTCTCCATGTAATTTTTAAAAATATTTATTTAATTATTTTGAAAGACAGAGAGAGAGGGAGAGAGAGTGCATGTGCAGGTTAGGGGAACAGAGAGAAGGAGAAAGAGAATCCCAAGCACTCTATGCACTGTCAGCACAGAGACCAACATGGGTCTCAATCCCATGAAATATGAAATCATGACCTGAGCTGAAACCAAGAGTCAGATGCTTAACTGACTGAGCCACCCAGGTGCCCTCTCCATGTAATTTTTGATTTCTTCTTTGATTTCTTGGTTGACCCATTCGTTGTTTAGTAGTATGTTATTTAAACACTTTGTATTTGCATTCTCTCCAGACTTTTTTCTTGTGGTTGATTTCTTGTTTCATAGTGTGTGGTCAGAAAAGATTCATGGTATGTATTTGATATTTTTTAATTTGTTTAGGCTTCTTTTGTGGCCCAGTATGTGATCTGTTCTGGAGAATGTTCTGTGGGTACTCAAAACATTGTGTATTCTGCTGTTTTAAGATGGAATGTTCTGAATATATCTGTTAAATCCATCTGTTCCAGTGTGTCAATTAAAGCCACTGTTCCCCTGTTGATTTTCTGTTTGGATGATATTTTCATCAATGTAAATAGGGTGCTAAAGTCCCCTAGTATTATTGTGTTATTATCAGTTGGTTCCTTTACATTTGTTTATAACTGTTTTATGAGTGTGGTTTCTCCTATTTTGAGTGCATAAATATTTACACTTGATATATCTTCTTGTTGGATTGTCCCCTGTATTATTACATGGTGTACTTCTTTGTCTACTTTTAGACTTTGTTTTAAAGTCTATCATGTCTAGTATAAGTATGGCTACTCAATATTTCTTTTGGCATGCATTTGCATGTTAAGTAATTCTCTGTTCCTTCACATTGAATATGCAGGTGTCTTTAGGTCTGAAACGACTCTCTTGAAGACAGCATATAGATGGGTCTTGTATTTTTTTTATCCATTTTGTCACCCTATCTCTTTTGATTGGAGCATTTAGTCCATTTTCATTCAAAGTAATTATCAGTAGATATGTATTTATTTCCATTTTGTTCATTTTTTTTAGTTGTTTTGTACTTTTTCTGTCATCCTTTCTTCTCCTCTTTTTCACGGTTTGCTGGCTTTCTTTAATGATATACCTGAATTCTTTACTCTTTATATTTTGCATATTTATTACTGTCTTTTATTTAGAGTTACCATTCAGGTTGTATATAACATCTTTTGCATATAGCAGTCTATATTAAGCTGATGGTTGCTTAATTTTGAACCTATTCTTTACTCCTCTCCCCTCCTCATTTCTAATATTTGATATATTTTCATTTTTTTTCTTTTGTGCTTCTCTTGGAAGATATTTGCAGGTATATATATATTTTTGCTTTTATACTTTCTATTTTTCTCATGGATTTTGTTTTACACTCACAGAGTCATCCTTAACATTTCTTGTAATCCTGGTTTAGTGGTCATAAATTCTTTTAACTTTTGTTTGGGAAATTCTTTACAGGAGTACATTATATCTTAAGAAAACACTTTCTTTGCTCATCCATAAAAAACTCCTCATCTGTCAAAGTTTTATCATGAGA
This sequence comes from Herpailurus yagouaroundi, assembly GCF_014898765.1. NCBI lineage: Eukaryota > Metazoa > Chordata > Mammalia > Carnivora > Felidae > Herpailurus > Herpailurus yagouaroundi. The sequence continues at coordinate 282,892 of NW_024420424.1, read as the reverse complement.
TTGCAGCCATTCATTGATATCTTCAGGCTCCACTTCTAATTCTACCCAATTCTCTTGCTATCTCTACCGTATCTGCAGATACTTCCTCCACTGAAGTCTTGAACATGGCAAAGTCATTCAGGAACATTGGAATCAACTTCTTCCTAACTCCTGTTAATGTTGCTATTTGGACCTTTTCTTTTGAATCATTGATATTCTTAATGGCATCTCAAATGGTGAATCCTTTCCAGGAGGTTTTTCAATTTACTTTGCCAAGATCAATCAGAGGAAACACTATCTATGGTAGCTATGGCCTTAAAATGTGTTTCTTAAATAATAAGACTTGAAAGTCAAAATCACTCCTTAATTCATGGACTTCAGAATGGAAATTGTTTTAGCAGGCATGAAAACAACATCAGTCTTGTATATCTCCATAAGAGCTCTTGATTTACCAGGTGCATAGTCAATGATCAGCAAGATTTTGAAAGGATTTTTTTTTCTGAACTGTAGTTCTCAATGGTGGGCTTAAAATAATCAGCATACCATGTTATAAACAAATATGCTGTCATCTAGGCTTTGTTGTTCCATTTATAGAGCACAAGAAAAATAGATTTAGTATAATTCTTAAGAGTCTTAGGATTTTTGGAATGGTAAATGAGTCAGCATGTCCTTTGAAACTTTGAAGCTAGGCATTGACTTCTCCTCCTATCTATGAAAATCCTAGATGTCATCTTCCAACAGAAGGCTGTGTCACCTACATTGAAAATCTGTTTGGTGTAGCTAGCTTCGTTAATTATCTTAGCTAGATCTTCTGGATAACTCTCTGCAGCACTTGATACTTCACTTTCACTTTTATGTTATGGAGAATGCTTCTTTAATTTTCATGAACCAACCTCTTTTAGCTTCAAACTTTTTTTTCCTTAAACTTTCCTCACCTCTTTCGGCCTTCATGGAATTGAAGAATTGGGGCCTTGCTCTGTATTAGGGTTTGGTTTAAGGGTATTTGTAGCTAGTTTGATCTTTTGTCCAGACTACTAATATTTTCTCCATATCAGCAATAAAGCTGTTCTGCTTTCTTATAATTTTTGTGTTCACCGGAGTAGCACTTTTAATTCTTTTTTCAAGAAATTTTCCTTTGCATTCACAACTTGGCTAACTGGTGCAAGAGGACTTTCTTTCAAACTATCCCAGATTTTGGCATGCATTCTTCACTAAATTTAAACTTTTAAAGATTTTAAAGTAAGAGACATGCAATTCTTCTTTTCACTTGAACACTTGGAGGCCATTGTAGTGTTATTAATTGGCCTAACATCAATATTGTTATGTTTCAAAGAATAGGAGGGCTAGACGAGAGGGAGAGAAATGGGAGAATGACTGGTTGATGGAGTGGTAAGAATACACACATTTATTAAGTTTGCTGTCCTGTGTGGGTGTGGTTCATGACCCCCTGAAACAATAGTATCAGTTAAGGTCACTGATCACAGATACCATAACAATTATGATAACAATGAAAAGGTGAAAAATTGCAAGAATAACCAAAATGCAACAGAGACATGAAGTAACCAAATGCTGTTGGAAAACTGGTGTCAATAGACTTGATGGATGCCATAAACCTTTAATATATATTAAAAAATGCAATATCTAAAATGTGATTATAAATAAATATATAAATAGATAAAAAATAAAATGTGATAAAGAGAAGCACAATATAATGAGGTATGCCTTATATTTAGATAGTTCATGTGATAGTTTTAGTTCATGTGTCTTTCAGGGAATTTGAAGTGGATACACAACTGTAATAAAGGTGACATACCCAGAAAGTGGCTTCTCAATCAACAAGAAAAAAAATACAATAATGATTATTTGTTGTAGACTCTAAGTCTAAGGTTCTCCTTTGTCCAGCAAAAGAGCAGACACAGGATTAAAGCAAAAGATGGCTAATGTCCGGGAAAAGACAAGAGCCCCAAATAAGGGTCCTTACCCCATATTTATTCAGCTCAGAAGGCTTACAAACATGATGGGTGTGTACAAAGAGACAAACTAGGATCATTAACTTGGGGACATGAGGGAAAAGGGGGACTTTGAAGATATACAGTGTGTGGGGTTTGGGTCAATAGAAAACAAAATCTGGCTGCTGGGCAGATGGGTAGTTGGTTGTTAATGGCAGACAGGAGGCGCTGTGCTTATTTATCTTTGCTAGCCTAGGGGATGAGACAGATAGGGGGAATAACCTCAGGGTTAATAAGGAACCTTTTTGGTTAACCTTCTCTGCTTTGGGCTGCTTTGCCTGCAGCACAGAGGTCCATAGTCCACCAATTTACCTAACCTGGCCCTATTCTCCTATGGAGGGAGCTTTTCTGCTATAGTACTAAATTGGGGGTGCTTCCATCCTGAATATATAGTCTTGTTTATTTCATATACCTATGTATTGGGCACCTTTGCGCTGCTCCTATTTTAGGCCTTTGCCTCTCCCTCTCTATTCTGTGGGCTCTTCACCCCCTCTCTATTTTGGGGTACCTTTGCAACTCCCTATTCCTGGCACCTTTGTGCTTCCCTATTCTCAGCGTGTCTTTGCACCCCCCTATCTTGGAGTGCCAATCTGGTTTACCCAAACTTGGGTGTGAGCATTTTATGACTTTGTATTTCTTTATGACTTCTTAACCAATTGGTGTAAGCCCCGGGGGATTCCTAAGCTTATCCCCCACAATTATTCTCTGGGTTCACTTTTTTTTTGATGTTTTCATTAAACATCCATTAAAATGGATACAAAATAATGAAAAGTTTCATTAAGTGCTAAGAAAATGTCAAACTATAATATGTTAAGGTATGGTTCAGTGGTAATTGATCAGAATACAGAATCAGAATTTGAAATGACCTATACTGAATATAAATTAAACACTCCAGTGGCATGTCACAGTGAGCTTCTGAAGAGTATAGGGAGACAGTTTTCAAAATCATTTTATTTTTGTTAAGTAAACGCTTATCAGAAAAGAATTATCTTTAATACATAGTGTCTCCTTTTGAATGCTACATCAAATATGGGATACAAAATATATTACAAGTAATAATGGAGATGTATGTACATTGTTATTATACACTATGTATTTTAAAATGATTTTCAAATATTGTCTCTTTTTCCCATTATTCTTCTACATTATGTCAATAATATTTTAGAGTTTGTTATTTCTATTTGACAGACTGGGAAACTGAGATGCAGTGGTTAAGCCATTTGCTCAAAATTAGTATATACCACATATTATTTATAGATTCACCTATTGATGGACAGACACTTGGGCTACTTCCATCATTTGGCTGTTGTAAATAATACAATAAACATATAGAATTGTTGAATCTCTCTATTGTGCACCCAAAACTAATATAACACCGTATGTTAACTGTGAGAAATAAGGGAGATGATTCATTTTCAGAAATACCAAATAAAAGCTGTGCTGTCTAGTTAACAATAATTCCTACTGGAAATATGTACGATTCCCACTCTCCAAGAATGGAGTTCCAAATCTTTAAATACTTCACTTCCTGGTTTTTCCCCTCGATTTCATGGGCTTATTTTTGTGGGTTTTGCAATGAGCATGCGCTGAAGAACAAAGGAGGGACTGAAAGTCTCTGCATCACCTCAGGGAATGTATATTTGTTCAAGTCAGACTACTTTTTCCCTTACATGGGCATAGGCGACATCTGGGTAAGTCTGTAACCTCTGAAGTACTCAGGCAGTGAGGAATTAGGGGAGGGACTTGCACATGAAGAGATAAATTGTTTACTATAAGTGCCCGTAGTATGCCTGTCCATCAGACACCTGCTCTTGCAAGAATGTTGATTAAAGCCTCATTTCACTGTGCTCTGAGTCTCTGCATCCCTCCTTTGATTGGGTCAGTGGGCTTATTTCTTACATTAGCTATACTGGAATTAAAATTTGAAAAATACAGAGTTAGGTAATGGAATTGGCAGTACTAGATAACGAGACTCCTGATCCTTTACGTTTACGTTAGCCTTCATTCATTCACTCAGTAAATACATTCTTTTGACTCCTTCCACATGTGAGACATTCTTCTGGATGTGGGGGATATGGTGAGACAAAAACTCATGGTTATTGACTTTATTGAATTTATACATTCTAGAAATATAAAGGCTAGTAGATAGCTACCTAAAGACTTATAAAAGACTGCACAGAGTAGAAATATTTGGTAAAATATTTAAAAATACATAGTTTGCTATAAAATGTAAAATAAAAGAATGGTTAAATGAAATGTGATATTTTTGTGAGTTAGAGATCTAACACACCAGAGATATTCATGGAAGGAAGAATTTGATTTTAAAATGTGTGTACAAAATGTGTTTAGGGACTGGTTCTTTATTCCCAGGGGAATGAAGAAATTAACATTTCTCCAGGAGCTCCCTACTGTCTTAATGTTAATGACTTGCTAGAGGGAAAAACAACCTTAGCTTGACAACAGCTAGGCCTCCAGTAATCTGTAAGTCTTCTTTAACATATGAAAATCCCTTTAAGAAACTTCCTCTTTATCTCCCCCACTCCATAGTATATAAAAGAATCACCCCTCACACTTATAACACATCTCTTTCTGCCCATGGGTTGTATCTCCGCTTTAATAAAGTCACCTTATTTTTGCACCAAAAAAAAAAAAAAAAAAGGAAAAGGTGCATCCTCATGTCTGAAAAGGAAAACTAATGAGATGGCATTATTTACTACTAAGAGATGAAAGAAATTTTAAAACAGAAGCATAAAATTGTAGCCAGTAATTTTATCATAAAGGCAATATATGAAAGAGAAAAAAGTGGATAAATGGTAAGGTATGCACATTTTTAGAAGTTAATGATCATGTGTAAATGACTAGTTTAGATCTTACAAGTAATCTGTGCTAGAAAAGGAAGAAAATAAATACCATGTAATAATATTTTCATTAATTTTTTTCTTTCCAACTTTGTATTTAAATTATAGTTGGTTAGCCTACAGTGTAATATTAGTTTCAGGTGTACAATATAGTGATTCATTACTTCCATACAACACCTGGTGCTTGTCACAAGCAAACTCCTTAATCCCCATCACTTATTGAACCCTTCCTCTCTCCCACCTTTCTAGTAATCATCAGTTTATTCTCTATAGTTGAGTCTGTTTCTTGGTTTGTCTCTCTCTTTATAAATATTTTTGTTTTAGAACTTTAATCATGAAACATTTTGGTTACTTTTTGGCGATTTGTGATTATTACTCTCATAATTATTAATAAAGGCAGTCATGAAAAGAATAAATTACAGTTTAAAGAGTTATTTCATATCAATCCATTTTATCCTCAAGTATAACTTAATGTTTTTAACCTTCAATCTTTGACTACAACCTAGAGTTTTCATGAAGAATCACATTTTGTAAATAAGATAATTAGGAGTTCCTGGGTGGCTCACTTGGTTAAGTGTCTGACTCTTTATTTCACCTCTTTATTTGCACTGACAGCACAAAGCCTGCTTGGGATTCTGCTTGGGAATCTCTCTCTGCCCCTCTCCCACTTGTGTGCACATGCTCTCTCTCTCTTTCTCTCTCTCAAAATAAATAAACCTTTAAAAAAATTAAAAATAAGATAATTAAATACTAAGTGGAACAATTATGTGGTTAGTAAATTGTAATGATCTCTGACTATAATTCCAGTGCTAGAAAAGAGTATCTGAGTGCTTGGGAATTATTTTATACTGTTTATACTTCTATTAATGAAGGTCATAAATGTATTGCTTTTGGAAAATACAAGTGTTATGAATGTTTTCTTTTTTTAAACATTAGGAGCTTTTGTCAGGTAATCACTAAGCAATATAGAAACTTTTAATCAGAATCTTCCATTTACTAGTATCATATAGATATGACTTTGGAGGAAATTGTCCTATATAATTCCATTTGTATCATAGTACGAGACTTTAAAAATGATATGTTTTTCTTTGTATGTTACTACCTATTCTACATGGTCCTAGAAACAAAATATTTATCCATGTTTTGACTTTAATTTTTGTGTATTCATGGTTGATTTTAGGCAAATTGTAAAATAGGTGGAAGCTTCCACTCAATGAATAACAGAAAATTTAAGCAGAAAGTATAAACAAATATTCTGTCTTATGTGTAATATATGTAAGACCAGGTATGAAGATATGTAGATCTTATTTATGATGCAAGATATAAACAAATATATATTGGAGCCTTACTTTAGAAATAAGCAATGTTCACAGTATGGAATTTAAAATGGTTCCTCTACCTTTCTACAAGACTATGGTATGTAAATAAAGGAAATTATTTGGTGTAATATTTAGCCTATTTTCAATCACACAAATTCCCATTGACTTTTGCATAAACCTTTGAGAAAATTCCCATATTGTAGGTATCACTTATATACACATAATATACAGATGGTGTATATACTCTAAATTGATCTGTTCCATTCTCAAATTCTGACTGTGCATACTACAATAAAATTATTCAGCTGTTATTCTTACACCACAAACATTGGGCAGAATAGTGTTAGAACATGCAGCACACATAATGAATCCACTAAAATTATCAAAAGTATTTGGAGGAAGGTGGTGGTACATAGAGAATAAACTCCTCTGCCAGCTTTGATGGGATAAAATGTGTTTCTGAAACATTTATTTCTACTGCTACTACTGTCATCAGTTCACGAAAGCTGTGTAAAACTAATGAAGATTATATACAAACAAAAAGTAATTAAACGTCAAATGGAAAACAAATGGATTTATTTAATTTCATGAGTCATAATGGAATCTGAAAAGCCTGTAATTCAAATTTTAATGGAAAGATGAGGGGTTCTTTTTTGGCTGTCATCATGCTGATAGTATCATAAAGGGGTTGATGTAAATAAATATGTCTTTTGGCACATTATGACCTTCATAGTTTCAGAAGAAATTCAAGGGGTGCTTGGCTGGATCAGTCAGTAGAGCATGTGACTCTTAATTGTGGAGTTGTGAGTTCAAGCTTCACGCTTGGGATAGAGATTACCTAAAATTCAAAAAAATAAGAAATTCAATATCAAGGGCAAACTAACACTTGAGGAACACTTTTGGTTGGACACCTTTGTGACTTCATTGGTATATGTAATTAATAGTGAAACTTTCCCATTACTATGTTAATATAAATGGCTTTTAAAAATTTCAACAAGCCTCCCTTTTTTTACAGTTTAAATAACATTATTTGTTATTAGTTATTCATGCTAAAATAATCACCATTGTGGCACTCTTGGGTTTTCATTTCTCTTTTCTAAATATTCCCAAAGTGTAAGTTACTTGACCTAGTTGTTTTTGAGTTTACTGAAAGGAATGTTTGCTTTCTGCAAAATGTTTTTAAAACAAAAAGTAAAAAAAAAGAGAAGACATATATCTTATTTTCACTCTTTAAAGAAGGTCTAGTGAAGTATACACCAAAACAAGGATAGTATTTATCAATTGTTTAATCTTAACAGAATTTTCAAAAACTACATTAGAAAGCCAATTCAAATTTATAATATCAGATGGTTTATTTAATTTCCTTGAAGATTTTTTAAGACTGTGAAGAGATTGCCCACCATATAGAGTCTGGTAGTTAAGAATTATGTAAAAATTTATATGTTTTTGGTATATACTAATTATATATAAATAATAACAGCTCTTATTTGTATAGCATTTAATATCTATAACAATCCTATGCATGAATAAAACAGGTGTTAATATCTACATTTTAGAGATAAATAAAACAAGCCAAGGGTCTGATATGTTTAAGTGATCTGTGAAAATTCAGATCTCACACTGTATACCTAAATGTCTTTCCATTTCACCACACTGACAGTAGCATGGCATACATCAAAAAATTCCCATATTTCCCTATCATTCTAGGGGCTAATACATTTAATAATGTAGTAGAAAGGACAGTGAGTATCAAGAGGCTTCTGTTCCCAGGATAAGATCTGCTAATAATTAGCTGTGTGATCTTGGGAAAACATTTATGTGAGTTGGCAACTGAAAAATGTTCGTAAGTCTATAAACTCAGCAGATGTATTACCTATTAATTCCTTAAAATTACTGGAAGATGTACTTAAGGTGACTAAAGAATGAATAAAAGTAAATAATTCAAGGACAGGTATGTTGTAGTATAAAAGAACCAGCAATGAGCAATGAAAGTAGTAAAGCAGAGTTTTTCAAAATAATCTTTGTTAATATGGTTATATACTTAACACAAAATTTTGAAAACTCTGGAAAGTTAAAGTATATAGCTCAATAATATTAACTTATTTTAATATTAATGATAATTTGTATCTGAAATCCCAGATTATATCAATAAATGCTGGAAAATGCTGGGAAGCCAAAGATGGAAATAAAAACATACTAATGTTTATATCTTAAATTCTGGCAATGACAATTTCATTATGACATCTATAAGAAAAGTAGATTTCATCATTTTGAACCACTTTCTTTTTCTTATTCTAAAACCACTTGAAAGAAGGAAAAATGCCCAAATATACATCTTACTTTTCTAATCAGCAAATGTAAAGCAAGCTTATTTGCAGGAGGTGGATGCTACCAAAACAAAGCTATTCATCAGAAATCTTAAAGGGCCTATTTTTAGGTTGATTTATCATTTTTTTAAAAAAACTTAACATTTATTTATTTTTGAGAGACAGAGACAGAGCATAAACAGATGAGGGGCAGAGAGAGAGATATACAGAATCCAAAGCAGGCTCCAGGCTCTAAGCTGTCAACACCAAGCTGACACAAGGCTTGCACTCATGAACTGCAAGTTCATGACCTGAGCCAAAGTTGGGTGCTTAACTGACTGAGCCACCCAGGCACCCCGATTTATCATTTTTAAAGTGAAACACTAAGAGTGAACATCTGAACACATCACGTAATAGATATTATATTAGGAAGAAGTAATTATTGAAGAAATGTGGTCTTGGTTCTCTGGTTTCATGGAAGTCATTAATATGGTCTTTTCACATATCTTATTGGACCTAGGCTAAAAATAATCATAAACTCATTTCTCACATAATTAAATAAAATTCCCTGCACCTCAGAATTTCAAAAACTAAAAAAGGGCATGTCCTTTTTCAGTAGGTTTCTTTACTGCTTAGTAAATCACATTCACTGATCATTAAACCAGGAAGCTAGAGTAACTTCTTCCGAAGAGGAAGAATTCATTATTGCAACCCTGTGGTTAATCCTGATAACCATTTGATGAGGCTTTGGACAAAAGCATGATGAATGGGAATGTGCGTACACATGTTCATGCAAAGATAAAACACATATATGTAGGGCGCCCGGGTATCTCAGTTGGTTAAGTGACTGACTCTTGATCTCAGCTCAGGTCAAGATCTCCTGGTTTGGGAGTTCAAACCCTGCATCAGGTTCTGTTCATGGAGCCTGCTTGGGATTCTCTGTCTCCTTTTCTCTCTGCCCCTTCCCTGCTCTCTAGCTCTCTCAAAAATAAATAAACATTAAAAAAAGAGAAAACACATATGTGAGATAAGTGTCAAATCACTTGAAGTGGTACATTTAATGTTTATTTTTGAGAGAGAGAGTGCACATGAGAGAGTGCAAGTGGGGGTGGGGCAGAGAGAGAGAGAGGGAGACACAGGATCTGAAGCAGGCACCAGGCTCTGAGCTGTCAGCACAGAGCCTGACATGAGGCTTGCACTCACAAACTGCGAGATCATGACCTGAGCTGAAGTCAGATAGATGCTTAACCGACTGAGCCACCCAGGTGCCCCGAAGTGGTACATTTAAATACCAGTGCCAATTAATATTCGTATGTTTCATGTATATTTAAATTGCCAGCTCTCAGAAAGGACTATATATAGTTAGCAGGGCTCTGAGATAAATTAAAAGTAAGAATCTCCTTTCCTGTCTCTTAAATCTATACCCATTTCTGTTCAGAATACAAAGTAATATAGAGTTTTCCATCAGTAGACTATACTTTAATAAGGAAATGAGATAGGTATACTAATAAGGCAGTACCAGAATTAACATGTGCTAACTGTAGGCAAATGGTTGTTGCCACATTAATAAAATTACTCCCCTCAATATTCACGTGACTGAACCTCATTGCTTTCACATCTTTATGTAACTACTACCATGAATGGTATAAGTATTACCAAAAGCAATATGTAAAGTATTAAAAGTGTTTGGTGGTAATTTTGCATCCCTTTTATGTTACTTTGGCTAAATGTGTTGCTGTTGAATATATTTATAGTGTGTTAGATAAGTGTGTTAGATAATTGCTGCCTCATTTCTTACCCCAAACTCTCACTTTAATTTCAGAATGACAAAAAGATGCCTACAAGATTCAAAAAACAGAGTGAACATCTTAAGCATGCTATTGATTGTGTTCTTGTCATGATATCGGAAAGAAGAAGGGCCCGTATTCTACATGGCATTAATGAACAATCACCTCATAACATTCTAACAGCTACTCTTGAACTGATAAATGTGGTCAAGATGATACTAAACATTCTGGAAAGGTAATTCCTCACATCTGATCTGTAAAGCCTTAAGATGCATTTTGTCTTCTTTTTCCCTCTTCAGAAAACTTATGTATAGATTAGATTTTATTTCTACAATATCTTTCAAATACAATTACAGATTTTTATTGATACTCTGAATATCTCCCTAGAGTGAAAAAATATATTTATAAAACTCGCTTTAAATGAAATATTTGATCATCTTACTTTTTACAGAAATAAAACAATTTACAAGTAATATTTGTTTTACCAAGGACTTTCTTTCGGCTTCCTTTATAGATCAAACTCTGCTGCTGTATTAGAAACACTTGTTTTTCTGTAGTCCTTTAGGAATGCACAAAAGTTAACACCAAAGCCCTAAAATACTTTCTCTGGACTATTTTCAGCAACAAAATAATGCTTTTTTATATATTTATTATATTAGGATAAACAAGAGTCAATAGTGCTTTTAAAACTCTGTGTTGCTCAGAGAAAGGTTTAGAAATCAAAGGCTAATGATTTCTAATTTTATTATGGTAATAACCTTTAGGTAACATTAATATTTCAGTTTCCTAAAAAAAATCAGTTTCCTAATTGTTACCTTGATCAAAGACTACATAGTCAACTCTATATTCTACACACAAATGAAGCATTATACGGATATTTATTCTTATGCCTTTTGTTTCTGCTATCAGAAAGTATTATACCCCAAAGATAGACAGGTTAAGTAGTGAGAGAGGGAAGCATGTGTTTATGATCAATGAGAGAAGAGAAGTCACAATAGTTTTCCCTCTTTGTTATTCCCTTATTGGATTCTTTTTCATCTTTCATTTCAATTGATGCTTGAGTGACAAGCCCATTTTGTTCACATGAACGGATAAAGTGGGATGAAATGACTGACCTGCTTTTTCAAATAAATTTCAAATTGGATATTAGATAAAACATAAGAAATTCATAAATTCCACTACTTCCTCTCGTCTGAGCCCCTTACAGATATCTGTCTGGCAACAAGTTGAAACGGAAAATAATTGAAATCCTTGGAATTAGCTCAAGTTAAGGAAAATAGGGAAAGGAATAATGGTCACTCAACAGAAATAGCCACAGGAATGAGTAGTGGCAACAGAAGACCCCCAAAATGAATATAATTTCCTTCATTGATAGCTGATTATTCACAGTATTAAATTGTCTTGTATTATTAAAGTAGTCTCATTACAAAACTCAAATCATGGCTGCATTATTGAGAAGGATGCTTTGGACATTTTCATTATATAACTAATTTGGGGGCCCCTTAGCTCTCTGAATAGTGAAACCATGCAAGATTAAAAGGGGCTTATATTGTTCTTACAGTATTTTGTTGTAAGTAGTCCTTAATATTTTGTAGTAGCAGATTCCTCTTTAAAAATGATATAATCTATGTAAAATTACCTCATATAACAGCTTTTGAATATGGCAAACTTATGGTTCACCTTAGCACCTTCTTTCCTAACAGCTTGAATATTTTAAACTTTATTTTTTTTCCCAATTACACCTTTATTGCATTTATATTCTAATACAACCTGTAATCTCAACAAGTAATTTCTCCTAATAGTGATAGTATTGTTCATGGTACCGAAGTCTCTCTTCAGCTCAAGCTAAATGGGTAGTAATTGCATTCAAAATATTTCCAGACCTTTGGATACTGTCTGACATTTTTATGTATTCAACATATCTCTATTATCAGCTAAATCATTGAAACAAATTTATTGAAATGTCATATTAGTTTTCCCAATTTTCTTAATTTTTATTCCCCTTCAACCCTATTTTACAAATGTCAAGACAGTTTTAGATGTAACAATTTTTTTTAAAAAAACTGAAATATTTGTCATAGTTTTTACTCTTGTCACTAAAACAAATATTTTCATATAATTAGCTTTTCCCTTAAATTAATTTTATTTTGTTTTATATCAAATTTATGATTATTCTTGATTTTATAACAGCTCTTGCTCCACTTTTGTAGTTTCCTTTACTTATTTTTATACAGTTTTATTCTATAATCTGTGAGCTTATCGAAGCTGAAATATCTTTTCTTTTTTTTTAATTTTTTTTAACATTTATTTATTTTTTGGGACAGAGAGAGACAGAGCATGAACGGGGGGGGGGGCAGAGAGAGAGGGAGACACACAGAATCGGAAACAGGCTCCAGGCTCTGAGCCATCAGCCCAGAGCCCGACGCGGGGCTCGAACTCACGGACCGCGAGAGCGTGACCTGGCTGAAGTCGGACGCTTAACAGACTGCGCCACCCAGGCGCCCCTTTTTTTTTTTTCTTTTCTTTTTTTTTTAGGAAGTCTGGCTATTAAACTTTAGTTTAAAACATTACAGATTCTCATAGTCCTTGCATAAGAAGTAGTGGCAACTGAATAAAAAAACACACTGCATACCTTGCACTGGACATAGTTGCTATTAAACATCTAGGCACTTTTAAATTTCTTAGCTTTAGGTGCTTCTGATTTTTCAAAGACCTCCTAGTAAAGACCATGTCTTGAAAGTTGTGTCAGAGACTCATTTGCCCCATTTCTTTTCATATAGTAACATGGGTTTTAAGAATGTTTGGGGCTCAAAAGCAAAATAATGTTTAGGGCTCAGGCTAATTGAATTTCCTATAAAAAAATTAAATTTCTTTTACCAGATATCTGTTTAGCGTGCTAATTGGAAGAATTGCTTCTTATTTTCTCTCTGAAATTAAATAATTGTGTTGCCAGGAAAATTATTTCTATGGTTTATCCTAAAATTGGCCTTATGTCTATGCTTCTAAAATACAACGTGGGAAAGATGCTATAAAAATGTAAATTTTCCATTATTAGTTTTAATATTGATTTTTTTTGTCAAATTGTGATTCAAACAATTATTTCACTTGGTTTAATCAAATCTATGATTTCAGGACTAAAAATTATTTTTACTTTATTAAAAAGAAGAATATAAATCTAGTGAGTCACCTTGGTAATAGAGATAATAAGTACTTTTGAGATAGAATTGATGTTAGTTCAAGATTTTAATTCAATATGTCATCATGGAAAAAAAGGGAAAAGTTGGTTATATAACCTCCTCCCAAGAAGTTTCCTCTTCTTCTTTTTTTGTATTTTTCTAAAAGACTTAGACTTTTTAATGAGTTATTTGAACATTTTTCAATGGAACTACAGTATACAAAAGATTGGCTTTGCCAACATTATAAGCTTAGATATGTACGATAGAGCTTTATTTGTCACTTTATTAGTAATGGAAGTAACCTATTAAGATTTACTGTGGACATTGTGGGTTTTAAAAAGCTCTTAATTATAATAATAGAAATCTTAGAGTCTGTTGACAATGGCTTCTCTGACTATATTTCTATTAGTCATTAAAATATTTATTGGCTTACTGATTTGAAGTAGAATTTATGACAAAACTCATTGAGGAGGGCAATATAGTAACTCAAGACCACTTACCCAAGCATAACTACCCAATACACTACTTGTAAGGAAACATATTGAGCATGTTTCATGTTGAGAATTAAGGGAGAGGGTAGGATGAAGTAATAGGCTTCATGTTAACCCCATGTTTTCCTGCCTATTGCTCATGTTTTTTTAGTCTAGAAATGGATGAGAAGGGGAAAAATGCATAATTTTGTTCATATGTGCTTCAGAAATAGGTTTACAGAAAATGGCACTTTCATGTAAACATCAGGGATAGTAGTCTAGGAATTGGGGGTAGTCTTATAAATTACTTTTTATTGCTGATTTTTAAAACTAAAACTTCATTTTTCATGTGAGAATAAATATGTTTTCAGTACTGCTATGCTTGTGAATTTATTTTACAAATGACATCCTGAAAATTGTTCTCCATTTTTGGAATATAATAAAATAGATGAAGTGGATGATTATGTTACAACAATGCTATGTAGGATTCATCACCTAATTCAAATTACTACTTGTGATTATAGGTCTCCGAAACCACAGAAGCATAAGAGCTATGCTAGATAAAAATAATAAATCAAACTTTTCAAGTGCCTGTAGTGTACTAAGAAAATTACATCTTTTTTTTATTTGTGCAAATAAAATTAATTACCAGATACAGCCAATCTTTATTTTTCAAGGAATGAATAATCTACTTGTGGATTATATACTTAGTTAATATTTGATACTTTTTCTTTCCCTCTTTTCCTTTCATGTAATAATTTCTACAGTAAGCTAGCCAAGGAAAAAGAAGTAAAAAAATTAAAAAGTTCCCTACTCTGTCTTCCACCTTTTTATAGTAACTTGAAAATGGGAATAACTATTGTAAATTGTGTACCTACCATCTTAGCAGTTTATTGACACTGTAGATACATTACATTGATCAGCTTCCATATATAAGCTTTCTGTTATTATTTGTATAACTTTGTGATGTCTAGAATTTAGCTGACCCTTGGCACTTTTTCATAGTGATCTAAAGCTCTATATATTGCGAGTTATAATTTTCAATTTCCTAAGGTATAAAGCTATGACATTCAATGAAACTGAGATGACAGAATCTCTTCTCATCTTTCCTGGCAGGCCTCCATTTGATTGTATGTCAGAATTTTCCAGTTTGAAAAGCCAACTAATTAAATGCATCACATTACTGAAGCATTTCTCTGAGCAGGTAAGACATGGTTTTGTTGTGATGTTCTCCATACATCCTCATATGTATTTATTTACCAAATACTGTAAATTATTTTCAACAACATCTATATAGCCAGTTTCTTTACCATATCCAATACCAACACTGAAATTCAGGTCCATATTTGGTTATATACAGATAGAATATTTGTATAACTATGCAATGGATTTCTCAACTCAAACATCTTTTTCATTCAATTGGAATTTACCCTTATTGCTGCATTCTTCTAAAACAACTATTGAGCTGAATAGAAACCTTCAAATGCTTACCATTATCCAGTCAACATGGTCTAAAATTGTTAAACTATTATTCAAAACCCTCCTTAGTCCATAATGACCTGTCATTTTTCCATTCTATGTGACCCCTATATTATCCTCAAGATTTTTTTTTTTTGGAGTCAAATAACTAGTTGGATTTGCTACAAAAGTTGAGGCAGCAAAATTACATATTTAAAGTTGGTTCTAAGAGTTCCCCCTTCTCCACATCCTCACCAACATCTGTTGTTTACTGTGTTGTTAATTTTAACCACTCTGACAGGTGTGAGGTGGTATCTCATCGTGGTTTTGATTTGTATTTTTCCCTGATAATGAGTGATGACAAGCATCTTTTCATGTGTCTATTGACCATCTGGATGTCTTCTTTGGAAAAATGTCTATTCATGTCTTCTGCCTATTTTTTTTTCACTTTTCTCTGATTTTATTTATTTATTTTTTTTAAATTTACATCCAAATTAGTTAGCATACAGTGCAACAATGATTTCTGGAGTAGATTCCTTAATGCCCCTTACCCATTTAGCCCATCCCCCCTCCCACAACCCCTCCAGTAACCCTCAGTTTGTTCTCCATATTTATGAGTCTCTTCTGTTTTGTCCCCCTCCCTGTTTTTATATTATTTTTGTTTCCCTTCCCTTATGTTCATCCGTTTTGTCTGTTAAAATCCTCATATGAGTGAAGTCATATGATTTTTGTCTTACTCTGACTAATTTCACTTAGCATAATACCCTCCAGCTCCATCCATGTAGTTGCAAATGGCAACACCTTCTGCCTATTTCTTAATTGGATTATTAGGTCTTGGGGTGTTCAGTTTGATATGTTCTTTATAGACTTGGGATGCTAACCCTTTACCACATAAGTCATTTGTAAATATCTCCACCCATTCTGTAGGCTGCCTTTTAATTTTATTGATTGTTTCCTTTACTCTTCAGAAGGCTTTTGTCTTGATAAAGTCCCAATAGTCCCCATTTCTGCTTTTGTTTCCCTTGCCTCCAGAGACATGTCTAGCAAGTAAGAAGTTGCTACGACCAATGTCAAAGAGGTTTCTGCTTGTGTTTTGCTTTAGGATTTTGATGGATTCATGTTTCACATTTAGGTCTTTCATCCACTTTGAATTTGTATGTGTGTGTATGGTGTAAGAAAGTGAGCAGTTTCGGGGCGCCTGGGTGGCGCAGTCGGTTGAGCGTCCGACTTCAGCCAGGTCACGATCTCGCGGTCTGTGAGTTCGAGCCCCGCGTCGGGCTCTGGGCTGATGGCTCAGAGCCTGGAGCCTGTTTCTGATTCTGTGTCTCCCTCTCTCTCTGCCCCTCCCCCGTTCATGCTCTGTCTCTCTCTGTCCCAAAAATAAATAAACGTTGAAAAAAAAATTAAAAAAAAAAGAAAGTGAGCAGTTTCATTCTTTTGTATGTTGCTGTCCAGTTCTCCCAAAACCACTTGTTGAAGAGACTTTTTTTCCATCAGATATTCTTTCGTGCCTTGTTGAAAATTAGTTGCCCATATAGTTGTGGGTCCATTTCTGGGTTTTCTATTCTGTTCCATTGATTTATGTGATTGTTATTGTGCCATTATCATACCATATTGATGTCTACAGCTTTGTAATATAGCCTAATGTCTGGAATTGTGATGCCTCCGGGTTTGCTTTTTTTTTTCCAGGATACTTTATAACCCCAGGGTCTATTGTGGTTCCATAAAAAGGTTAGGATAGTTTGTTTTAGCTCTGTGAAAAATGCTGGTGCTATTCTGCTAGGGATTGCATTAAATGTGTAGATTGCTTTGGGTAGTATAGAGATTTTAATAATATTTGTCCTTCTAATCCATGAGCACAGAATATTTTCCGTTTCTTTGTGTCATTTTTGGTTTCTTTCATAAGTGTTCCATAATTTTCAGAGTACAGATTATTTATCTGTTTGGTTAGGTTTATTCCTAGGTATCTTATGGCTTTTGGTGTAATTGTAAATGGGACTGGTTCATTAATTTCTCTTTCTGCTGCTTCATTATTAGTGTATAGATGCACAATAGATTTCTGTAAGTTTATTGTATATCCTGTGACTTTGCTGAATTCGTGTATCAGTTCTGGCATTTTTTTGTGGTATCTTTCAGGTTTTCTACATGGAGTATCATGTCATCTGCATATATTGAAAGTTTCACTTTTTCTTTGCTGATTTGGATTTGTTTCATTTCTTTTTGTTGTCTTCTTACTGAGGCTATGACTTCCAGTACTATGTTTAATAACAGTGGTGAGAGTAGGCATCCCTGTCCTGTTCCTGAATATAGAGGAAAAGCTCTCAGCTATTCCCCATTGAGGGTGATCTTAGCTGTGAGTCTACTATATATGGCCTTTATGATGTTGAGGTATGTTCCCTCTACCTTACTTTGTTGAAGGTTTTTTTTTTTAAATTTTTTTTCAACGTTTATTTATTTTTGGGACAGAGAGAGACAGAGCATGAACGGGGGAGGGGCAGAGAGAGAGGGAGACACAGAATCAGAAACAGGCTCCAGGCTCTGAGCCATCAGCCCAGAGCCCAACGCGGGGCTCGAACTCACGGACCGTGAGATCGTGACCTGGCTGAAGTCGGACGCTTAACCGACTGCGCCACCCAGGCGCCCCCCTTTTTTTTTTTTAATCAAAAATGGATGCTTTACTTTTTCAAATTATTTTTCTGCACCTATTGAGAGGATAACATTGCTCTTATCCTTTCTTTTATTAATGTGGTATATCTCATTCATTGATTTGCAAAT
The DNA here is from genome assembly GCF_014898765.1 of Herpailurus yagouaroundi. Taxonomy (NCBI): domain Eukaryota; kingdom Metazoa; phylum Chordata; class Mammalia; order Carnivora; family Felidae; genus Herpailurus; species Herpailurus yagouaroundi. Next base: position 264,755 of record NW_024420424.1, on the reverse strand, counting down.
ATTGAACCACCCCTACACCCAGGAATAAATCCCACTAAATTGTGCTGATTAATTCTCTGTGCTGTTGGATTCGAATTGCTAGTATCTAGTTGAGAATTTTTGCATCCATGTTAAAAGGGATATTGACCTTTAATTCTCCTTTTTGGTGGGATCTTTGTCTGGTTTTAGAATCAAGGTAATGCTGGCCCTGTAGAATAAGTTTGGAAGTTTTCCTTCCATTTTTATTTTTTGGAACAGTTTGAGAATAAGTATTAACTCGTCTTTAAATGTTTGATAGATTTCCCATCAGAAGCCATGCAGCCCTGGATTTGGTTATTGGGAGATTTTTTGTTACTGATTCAATTTTTTTCCTGGCTATGGGTCTGTTCAAATTTTCTAATTCTTCCTGTTTCAGTTTTGGTAGGTTTTATATTTCTAGGAATTTATCCATTTCTTCCAGAATGCCCAATTTGTTGCCATATCATTTCGCATAATATTCTTTTATAATTGTTTGTATTTCTGTGGTGTCATTTTTGATCTCTTCTTTTTCATTTATGATTTCATATATTTGGTTCTTTCTCTTTTTTTTTTTTTTTGATATGTTTGGCTAGGAGTTTGTCAACTTTATTAGTTCTTTCAAAGAAACAGATCTTAGTTTCATTGATGTGTTCTCCAGTATTTTTTGTTTGTTTCTATATCATTTATGTCTGCTCTAATCTTTATTATTTTCATTCTTCTGCTGATTTCAGGATTTATTTGCTGTTCCTTCCTGAGCTCCTTTAGGTGTAAGGTTAGGTTGTGTATTTTAGACTTTTTTCTTCTTGAGATAAGCCTATATTGCTATATACTTCCCTCTTATGACCGCTTTTGCTGCATCCCAAAGGTTCTGGATTATAGTGCTTTCATTTTCATTGGCTTTCATGTATTTTTTATTTTTTTTTCTTTAATTTCCTGGTTAACCCATTAATTCTTTAGTAGGATGTTCTTTTACCTCCATGTATTTGTGGTCTTCCCCAATTTTTTCTTCTGGTTGACTTCAAGTTTCCTAGTGTTGTGGTCTGAAAATATGTATAGTATGATCTCAGTCTTTTTATACTTGTTGAGGCCTGATTTGTGACCCAGTATGTGATCTATTCTTGAGAATGTGGCATGTGTATTTGAAAAGAATGTATATTCTGCTTTAGAATGAAATGTTCTGAATATATCTGTTAAGTCCATCTGGTCCTGAGTGTCATTCAAAGCCATTGTTTCCTTCTTCCATTTTCTGCTTGGATGATCAGTCAATTGTTGTAAGTGGGGTATTAAAGTCCCCTATTACTTCTGTATTATTATCAATGACTTTCTTTATGTGTGTTATTAATTGATTTATATATTTGGGTGGCTCCAAGATGGGAACATAAGTAGTTACAGTTGTTGGATCTTCTTGTTTGATAGACAACTTTATTATGCTATAGTGCCTTTCTTCATCTCTTGTTACATTCTTTTGTTTAAAAATTTTTAAATGTTTATTTTTGAGAGACAGAGAGAGTGAAAGCAGGGGAGAGGCAGAGAGAGAGGGACACACAGAATCTGAAGCAGGCTCCAGGCTCTGAGCTGTCAGCACAGAGCCCAATGCAGGGCTCAAACCCACGAAGTGCAGGATCATGACCTGGGCTGAAGTCAGACACTTAACCGACTGAGCCACCCAGGTGCCTCTACATTCTTTCGTTTAAAATCGAATTTATCTGATATAAGTATGGCTACTCTGGCTTTCTTTTAATGTCCATTAGCATGATAGAGGGTCCTCCATCCCCTCACTTTCAATCTGGAGGTGCTTTAGTTCTAAAATAATTTTCTGTAAGTAGCATATAGATGGATATTGTTTTTTTGTTTTTGTGGTTTTTTTTAATTTTTTTTTCAACGTTTATTTATTTTTGGGACAGAGAGAGACAGAGCATGAACGGGCGAGGGGCAGAGAGAGAGGGAGACACAGAATCGGAAACAGGCTCCAGGCTCTGAGCCATCAGCCCAGAGCCCAAGGCGGGGCTCGAACTCACGGACCGTGAGATCGTGACCTGGTTGAAGTCGGACGCTTAACCGACTGCGCCACCCAGGCGCCCCTATTGTTTTTTTTTTTTTTTATCCATTCTCAGATCATGTGTCTTTTGACTAGATCATTTAATCTATTTAAAATCAGAGTGATTATTGAGAGATATAATATAGTGCCATTGTATTACCTGTAAAATAGTTGTTTCTGGAGATGTTCTCTGTTCCTTTCTAGTCTTTCTTGCTTTTGGACTTTCTCAAATAATCCCTGTTAATATTTTTTGTAGGGCTGGTTTAGTGGTTATGAACTCCTTTAGTTTTTTTCTGGGAAACTATCTCTCCTTCTAGTGTTAATGACAGCCTACCTGGATAAAGTATTGGCTGCATATTTTTCCCAGATCACCACCTTCTTCCTGTCTGTGTCTGAGGCATCTGCCTTTCTGGTGGTTCAGTGCTCCTGTGTTTTATCTCAGTTGTGTGGCTGGGTTTCTTAACTCCATTTTTAGGGACCTAGTGTATTGTGAACCCGAACTGATCCTTTGACGGAGGGTCTCACCAAGCTGTGGCTGGTACCAGTTTGTCTGAGAAAAGCAGTGCCACAAATGTGCAGGAACTTAGAGTTTATGATAAGGCACAACAAAAAGCAGGCATCCAAGTTAGCTGCCTTCAGCAGGCATCTCTGCTTATATGGTAGTAAACAGGGCAGCTCCATGGTGCCAACAAGCTCTTTTGCCACTGAGACCATCTGCCGCTTCTCCTAAATGCACTTTGAGAAGGGGAACTGTCTCTTTGAGCAGGACCAGGGGTTCCCCAGAGCATGTAGTCTTCTCCTGGGCCTCTACCCTCCTTATGCACAGGAGCACCACTATCCCTGCCAGGTTGGACCCTGGTGATGGCATGGACATCTAAAATTTCAGACTTTCAGCCATGCTACTTGTAAAAGCTTGGGATAATCAGCCCCTCTGGTTTACAAGTCAATACTTTGGGTAAGTATTTTTTAGTTTATTTATTTATTTTGAAAGAGAGCAGGGGAGGGGAAGCAAGAGGAGGGGCTAAAACGGGCTCTGTGCTGATAGCAGAGAGCCTGATGTGGGTCTCAACTCACGAACCATGAGATCATGACCTGAGCCAGAGTCAGACACTTAAATGACTGAGCCACCAGGTGCCCTGGGAAGTATTTTTCTTGTGTAATCCGCTGCATGATGCTTTATCTCTCCCTCCCTCCCTCCTCTCTGTCTCCCTGATCAGGGCTCCCTTCCTTCCACATCACCTGTGATTCTTTTCTCTCCCAAATCACATCTCTGCATCTCCTACCTTCCAGTATGTAGCCTCTTATCCCCCTCTAGTTGTGCAGTTTGTTGCCTCAGTCCTTATATCAATTTCCTGGGTGTTCAGAATAATTTTATAATTATCTAGCTGTGTTCGAGGGAAGAGGCAAGGATAAAGTCCTCCTCCAATCCGCTGTCTTAATGCCCACGCTTAAGATGTTTTACTCATTCATTTTTAAATGATCGTGTACAATTCTACCTTTATATTTTTTATCATATTATTTCTCTACCTAGAATTTACTCCTATGACTTCTTTCTTTAAGTAGTACATTTATTGTGTTTTTAATGAGTTGACAAGTTAATTTTCTTTGGTTGCATTTTTTTTCTTTTTAAAAAATTATTTAAATTCAAGTTAGTTAGGGGCGCCTGGGTGGCGCAGTCGGTTAAGCGTCCGACTTCAGCCAGGTCACGATCTCGCAGTCCGTGAGTTCGAGCCCTGCGTCGGGCTCTGGGCTGATGGCTCAGAGCCTGGAGCCTGTTTCTGATTCTGTGTCTCCCTCTCTCTCTGCCCCTCCCCCGTTCATGCTCTGTCTCTCTCTGTCCCAAAAAAATAAATAAACGTTAAAAAAATTAAAAAAAAAATAAATTCAAGTTAGTTAACCTACAGTGTAATATTACTTTCAGATGTCATAGAGAGTCAACACTTCCATAGAACACCTGTTGCTCATCACACCAAATGCACTCTTTAATCCTCACTACCTATTTTAACCACCCCCCACCCACATCCCCTTTGTTGAACATCAATTTTTCTCTATAGTTAAAAATCTGTTTCTTGGGGAAAAAATTATCACAAGATGGCAGAGTAACATGGAATTTCTTGGCTTCTCTCATCCCTGAAATGTAGCTAGATCAGCACCAAACAATTTTGCACACTTAGAAAATTAATCTGAAGATTAACACAAAAATCTGCATAACTTGAGCCACAAAACTCAGTAGGAATTCACCCCAAAAGAAAGAACAGGAAAGAATAACAGCCAGGGACTTAACACGGATAGAAACAAGGTGTCTAAGCTAGAATTTAGAATCACGATAATAAGAATACTAGCTGGTGTTGAAAAAAAATAGAATTCCTTTATGCAGAGATAAAATAAGTAAAATATAGTCAGGACGAAATTAGAAATGCTATCACCAAAACACAGTCTCAAATATATGCCAAGATGGCAAGGGTGGACAAAGCACAGCAGCAAATTAGCTATATAGAAGATAGAAGTATGGAGAATAAATAAGCAGAATAAAAGAGGGGGGAAAAGGCAAAAGAGAATGATACAAGAATTAGAGAATTCAATGACTTATTAAAAATGAATAATATCTCAATCGTAGGAGTCCCAGAAGATGAAGAGAAAGAAAAAGGGGCTTATGTAAGCAAATTGTACCAGAAAACTTTTTTAATATGCAGAAAGACACAGACATCAAAACTAACTAGCACAGAGAACTCCCATTAGATTCAATAAAAACTGACCATCACCAAGGCATATCATAGTCAAATACACAAAATACACAGACAAAGAAATAATTATGAAAGCAGCAAGAGAAAAAATGTCCTTAACCTATAAGGGAAGATAGATCAGGTTTATAGCTGATCTATACACAGAAACTTAGCAGGCTAAAAAGGAGTGGCAGGATATATTCAACATGCTGAATTGGAAAAATATGCAGCGAAGAATTCTTTATCAAGAAAGGCTGTCATTCAAAATAAAGGAGAGATAAAAGAGTTTCCCAGACAAACAAAAACTAAGGAGTTTGTGACCACTAAACCAGCCCTGTGAAAAATTTTAAGGGGAGTTCTCTGAGGGCAGGAAAGATGAAACAAAATAAAAAAGACAAAAGCAACAAAGACTACAAAGGACCAGAGAATACCACCAGAAACTCCAACTCTACAGCAAGTTAGGCCTAGAAAGTCTCTAGATTCTTTGTCAGTGTCTTATGAGACAAAATAGACTTTAAATTAAAGGTTGTAACAAGAAATTAAGAAGGGCATTATATCATAATTAAGGGGTATTTCCACCAAGAAGATCTAACAATTGTAAATATTTATGCCCCCAATGTGAGAAAACCCAAATAGATAAATTAATTCATCTCAAATACAAAGAAACTCATTGATAATAATATCATAATAGTAGAGTACTTGAACCCCACTTATAGCAATGGAAGTTCATGTAAGCAGAAAATCAACAAGATAAAAATAACTTTGAATGACACTGGACCAGATGGACTTAACAGATATATTCAGAATATTTTATCTCAAAGCAGGAGAATACACATTCTTCTTGAGTACACATGGAACAGTTTCCAGAATAGATCACATACTGGGACACAAATCAGCTCTCAACAAGTACAAAAAGATTGAGATCATACCATGCATATTTTCAGATCACAACACTATGAAAGTCAAAATCAACCACAAGAAAAAAAATTGTAAAGACCACGAATACTTGGAGATTAAAGAACATCCTACTGAAGAATTGATGGGCTAACCAAGAAATTAAAGAGGAAATTAAAAAGTACATGGAAGCCAATGAAAATGGCAACACCACAGCCTAAAATCTCTGGAATGCAGCAAAGATGGTCATAAGAGGGAATTATATAGCAATCCAGGTCTTCCTAAAGAAGGAAGAAAGGTCTCAGATACACAACGTAACCTTAAACCTAAAAGGGATGGAAAAACAACAGCAAAGAAAACCCCAAACCAGCAGAAGACAGGAAATAATAAAGATTAGAGCAGAAATCAATGATATCAAAATTAAAAAAAAAAAAAAAACAGTAAACCAGATCAATGCAACCAGGAGCTGGTTCTGTGAAAGATCTAACAAAAATGATAACCCCCTAGTCAGTTAGATCAAAAAGAAAAAGAAATGACCCAAATTTAAAAAAAAAGTCATAAATGAAAGAAGAGAGATCACAACCAATACTGCAGAAATACAAACAATAATAATAGAGTATTGTGAGCAATTATATGCCAATAAATTGGGCAATCTGGAAGAAATGGACAAATTCCTGCAAATATATAAACTACCAAAACTGAAACAGGAAGAAATAGAGATTTGAACAGACCCATAACCAGTAAAGACAATGAAATAGTAATCAAAAATCTTCCAAAAAAACAAGAGTCCAAGGCCTGATGGCTTTTCATGGGAATTCTACAAAACATTTAAAGAAGAGTGAACACCTATTCTTTTGAAGCTGTTCCAAAAAATAGAAATGGAAGGAAATCTTCCAGACTCACTCTATGAGGCCATCATTAGCTTGATTCAAAAACCAGACAAAAGACTACACTAAAAGGAGAACTACAGACCAATTTCCCTAATGAACATGGATAAACAATACTCAAGAACATATTAGACAACCGGATATAACTACATTAAAAGAATTATTCACCACAATCTAGTGGGATTTATGCATGAGATGTAGGGATGGTTCAATACCCACAATTCAATGTGAAACGTCACATTAATTAAAGAAAGGATAAAAAACACATGATTCTCTCAATAGATGGAGAAAAGCATTTGATAAATGACAGCATCTTTCTTTGTAAAAAAAAAAAAAAAAAACCTCAAAGAAGTAGGGATAGAAGGATCATACCTCAAGATCATAAAAGGCATATAGGAAAGACCCACTACTAATATCATCCTCAGTGGGGAAAAACTGAGACTTTCTCCCTTGAGGTCAGGAACACAACAGGGATGTCCACTCTCACCACTGTTATTAAACACTGTATTGGAAGTCTTAGCTTCATCAATCAGACAACACAAAGGAATAAAAAGCATCCATATTGGCAAGGAGGAAGACAAAATTTCACTCTTAACAGAAAATATGATGCTCTGTGTGGGAAACCCAAAAGATTCCACCAAAAATCTGCTAGAACTGATCCATGAATATAGCAAAGTCGCAGGATATAAAATCAATGTACAGAAATTGGTTACATTTCTATACACCATAAATGAAGCAACAGAAAGAGAAATCAGGGAATTGATCCCATTTTCAATTGTACCAAAATGCATAAAATACCTAGGAATAAACTTAACCAAAGAGGTAAAAAAAATCTATACACTGAAAATTGTAGAAAGCTTATGAAATAAATTGAAGAAGACACACAAAAAATCAGAAAAATAGTCCATGCTCATGGGTTGTAAGAACAAATATTGTTAAAATGTCAATACCACCCCAAACAACCTACACATTCAATGCAGTCCCTATCAAAATAACAAATGATCCTAAAATTTGCATGGAACCAGAAAAGACTCGTAATAGCCAAAGCAATCATGAAAAAGAAAACCAAGGCTGGAGGTATCACAATTCCGGATTTCAAGATGTATTACAAAGCTGTAATTACCAAGACATTATGGTACTCACACAAAAATAGACACATAGATCGATGTAACAGAGTAGAGAACCAAGAAATGGACCCACAAATTTATGGCCAAGTAATCTTTGACAAACCAGGAAAGAATATCAAGTGGAATAAAGACAGTCTTTTCAGCAATTAGTGTTGGGAAAACTGGACAGCAACATGCCTGAAGAATAAACCTGGAACACTTTCTGACACCATACACAAAAATAAACTCAAAATGGATGAAAGACCTACATGTAAGACAGGAAGCCATCAAAATCCTAGAGGAGAAAGCAGGCAAAGTGGTGTGACCTCAGCCACACCACTTTCTTAATATGTCTCCAGAGGCAAGAGAAACAGAAGCAAAAATGAACTATTGGGACATCATTCTAGATAAAAACTTCTGCATGGCCTAGGAAACAATCAATAAAACTAAAAGGCAACAGAGGAAATGAAAGGACATATTTGCGAATGACATATCAGATAAAAAGTTAGTGTCCCAATTCTATAAACAACTTATCAAACTCAACACCCCCCAAAAAACACAATACAGTGAAGAAATATGCAAAAGATGTGAATAGACACTTTTCCAATGAAGACATCTAGATGGCTAATAGACACATGAAAAATGCTCAACATCACTCATCATCAGAGAAATACAAATCAAAACCACAATGAGATACCACCTCATACCTGTGAGAATGGATAAAATTAATAACTGAGGCAACAACAGATGTTGGCGAGGATGCAGAGAAATAGGAACCCTTTTGCACTGCTGGTGGGAATGCAAACTGGTGCAGCAATTTTGCAAAAGAGTATGGAGATTCCTCAAAAAAAATAAAAATAGAACTACCCTGTGGAATTTAAAATACAAAACAGATAAATATAAGGGAAGGGAACAAAATAATATAAAAACAGGGAAGGGCGCAAAACACAAGAGGCCTTTAAATACAGAGAATAAACTCAGCATTTCTGGAGGGTTGTTGGCTGGGGGGATGGGCTAAATGGACAAGGGGCATTAAGGAGGACACTTGTCATGAGCACTGGGTGTTCTATGTAGGGGTTGAATAACTGGATTCGACTCCTGAAATCATTATTGCACTGTATGCTAACTAACTTGGATGTAAACTTTAAAAAATAAATTAAGTAAAAACAAATATGTTTCTTGGTTGCCTCCCTCTCTCTCATTTTTCCCCTTTTGTTCATTTGTTTTACTTCTTATTCCAAATACGAGTGAAATCCTATGGCATGTGTCTTTCACTGGTTGAGTTATGTTATTTAGCATAATACTCTCTAACTCTATCCATGTACTTGTAAATGGAAAGGTTTCTTTCTTTTAAAAGCTGAGTTATATTCCATTATATATAGCTATATAATGCTGTATGTAACTATATATAATATATAGCTAACTTACATTGCTGTATTATGTATAGCTATACATAGCTATATTATATAGATAGATAAATCTCCACATAATAGATAGATAGATAGATAGATAGATAGATAGATAGATAAATAGATAAAGCTAGAAAAAGATACCTCACATATTCTTTATCCCTACAAAATAATCTTCAATGTGATGAACAGAAAACATATGGAGCCAAGAATCCTTTACCCAGCAAGTCTGTCATTTAGAATAGAAGAGATCAAGGTTTTCCCAAACAGACAAAAACCAAAGGAATTTATCACCTCTAAACCAGCCCTACAAGAGATCCTAAGGGGGATTCTGTGAATGAAATGTTGCAAGGACCACAAAGTACCAGAGACATCCATACAAGCATGCAACCTAAAGACATCACAATGGCTCTAAACACATCTTTCAGTAATAACACTGAATGTAAGTGGAATTAAACACCATATTTATAACAGGCAAACTATATACTTATATCAGACAAACTAGACTTTAAAGGCTGTAACAAGAGATGAAGAAGGGCATTATATAATAATTACAGGGTCTATCCATCAGGGAGAGCTAACAATTATAAATGTCGATGCGCCGAATACGGGAGCCCCCAAATATATAAAACAATCACAAACATAAGTAACCTTATTGATAAGAATATGGTAATTGCAGGGGACTTTAAATTTTTTTTCAACATTTGTTTATTTTTGCGACAGAGAGAGACAGAGCATGAACGGGGGAGGGGCAGAGAGAGAGGGAGACACAGAATCGGAAACAGGCTCCAGGCTCTGAGCCATCAGCCCAGAGCCTGATGCGGGGCTCGAACTCCCGGACCGCGAGATCGTGACCTGGCTGAAGTCGGACGCCCAACCGACTGCGCCACCCAGGCGCCCCAGTTGCAGGGGACTTTAATACCCCATTCACACCAATGGATAGATAATCTAGACACAGAATCAATAAACAAGGGCCCTGAATGATACATTGGATCAGATGGCCTTGACAGACATATTTAGAACTCTGCATCACAAAGTGACATAATATACTTTCTTCTTGAGTGCACATGGAAGCTTGTCCAAGATAGATCACATACTGGGTCACAAAACAATGCTTCATAAGTATAAAAGAATTGAGATCCTACCATGCACACTTTCAGACCACAATGCTATGAAACTTGAAATCAACCACAGGAAAAAGTCTGGAAAACCTCCAAAAGCATGGAGGTTGAAGAACACCCTATTGAAGAACGAATGGGTCAACCAGGCAATTAGAGAAGAAATTTAAAAAATATATGGAAAGAAATGAAAATGAAAAGACAACAATGCAAATGCTTTGGGATGCGGCGAAGGCAGTCCTGAGAGGAAAATACATTGCAATGCAAGCCTACCTGAAGAAACAAGAAAAATCCTACATACAAAATCTAACAGCACACCTAAAGGAAATAGAAGCAGAACAGCAAAGACACCCCAAACCCAGCAGAAGAAGAGAAATAATAAAGATCAGAGCAGATATAAGCACTATAGAATCTAAAAAATTCTGTAGAGCAGATCAATGAAACCAAGAGTTGGGTTTTTGAAAAATAAACAAAATTGATAAATCTCTAGCCAGGCTTCTCAAAAAGAAAAGGGAGATGACCCAAATAGATAAAATCATGAATGAAAATGGAATTATGAACAACCAATCCCTCAGAAATACAAGCAATTATCAGGGAATACTATGGAAAACTATATGCCAACAAACTGGACAACCTGGAAGAAATGGACCAATTCCTAAGCACCCACACACTTCCAAAACTCGAACAGGAAGAAATAGAAAACTTGAACAGACCCATAACCAGTGAAGAAATTGAATCAGTTATCAAAAATCTCCCAACAAATTAGAGTCCAGGACCAGATGGCTTCCCAGGGGAATGCTACCAGACATTTAAAGCAGAGATAATACCTATCCTTCTCAAGCTATTCCAAAAAATAGAAAGGGAAGCAAAACATCCAGACTTATTCAATGAAGCCAGCATTACTTTGATTCCCAAAGCAGACAGAGACCCAGCAAAAAAAAGAGAATGGCAGGCCAATATCCCTGATGAATATGGATGCAAAAATTCTCAACAAGGTACTAGCAAATCGAATTCAACAGCATATAAAAAGAATTATTCACCATGATCAAGTGGGATTCATTCCTGGGCTGCAGGGCAGGTTCAACATTCACAAATTAATTATCACATTGATATATCACATTAACAACAACAACAAAAAAAGATAGGAACCGTACGATCCTGTCAATCGATGCAGTAAAAGCTTTTGACAAAATTCAGCATCGTTTCTTCATAAAAACCCTTGAGAAAGTCTGGATAGAAGGAACACACTTAATCATCATCAAAGCCATGTATGAAAAGCCCACAGCTAATATCATCCTCAATGGGGAAAAACTGAGAGCTTTCCCCCTGAGATCAGGAACACGACAGGGATGTCCACTCTCACCACTGTTGTTTAACATAGGGCTGGAAGCTCTAGCGTAAAGAATAAGACAACAAAAGGAAATCAAAGGCATCAAAATTGGCAGAGATGAAGTCAAGCTTTCACTTTTTGCAGATGACATGATATTATACATGGAAAATCCGATAGACTCCACCAAAAGTCTGCTAGAACTGATATATGAATTCAGCAAAGTCCCAGGATACAAAATTAATGTACATAAATTGGTTGTATTTTTTATACACAAATAATGAAGCAACAGAAAGAGAAATAAATAAACTGGTCAATTCACAATTGCACCAAGAATCATAAAGTACCTAGGAATAAGCCTAACCAAAGATGCAAAATACCTATATGCTGAAAACTATAGAAAGCTTATGAAGGAAATTGAAGAAAATACAAAGAAATGGAAAAACAGTCCGTGCTCATGGATTGGAAGAATAAATATTGTTAAAATGTCAATACTACCCAAAGCTATCTACACATTCAATGCAATTCCAATCAAAATTTCACCAGCATTCTTCTCGAAGCTAGAACAAACAATCCTAAAATTTGTATGGAACCACAAAAGACCCCGAATAGCCAAGGTTATATTGAAGAAGAAAACCAAAGCGGGAGGCATCACAATCCCAGAATTTAACCTCTACTACAAAGCTGTAATCATCAAGACAGCATGGTATTGGCATAAAAACAGACACATAGACCGATGCAATAGAACAGAGTCTCCACAATTGAACCCACAAATGTATGTCCAACTAACCTTAGAAAAAGCAAGAAAGAATATCTGATGGAAAAAAGGCAGTCTCTTTAAAAAATGGTGCTGGGAGAACTGGTCAGCAACATTCAGAAGGATAAAACTAGACCACTTTCTTACACTATTCACAAAAATAAACTCAAAATGGACAAAGGACTTGAAGGTGGGATAGGAAACCATCAAAACCCTAGAGGGGAAAGCAGGAAAAAACCTCTCTGACCTCAGCCTTAGCAATCTCTTACTCGACACATCCCCAAAGGCAAGGGAATTAAAAGCAAACATGAACTATTGGGACTTCATGAACATAAAAAGCTTCTGCACTGCAAAGGAAACAATCAACAAAACTAAAAGGCAACCGATGGAATGGGAAAAGATATTTGCAAATGACATATCAGACAAAGGGCTAGTATCCAAAATCTATAAATAGTGCACCAAACTCCACACCCAAAAAACAAATAATCCAGTGAAGAGATTGGCAGAAGACATGAATAGGCACTTGTCTAAAGAAGACATCTACCTGGCCAACAGGCAAATGAAAAGATGCTCAACATCACTTCTCATCAGAGAAATACAAATCAAAACCACACTCAGAGATCACCTCATGCCAGTCAGAGTGGCTAAAATGAACAAATCAGGAGACTATAGATGCTGGAGAGGATGTGGAGAAACGGGAACCCTCTTGCACTGTTGGTGGGAATGGAAACTGGTGCAGCCACTCTGGAAAATAGTGTGGAGGTTCCTCAAACAATTAAAAATAGATTTCCCCTATGACCCAGCAATAGCACTTGTAGGAATTTACCCAAGGGCTACAGGAGTGCTGATGCATAGGGGCACTTGTACCCCAATGTTTATAGCAGCACTTTCAACAATAGCCAAACTATGGAAAGAGCCTAAATGTCCAATGAACTGAGGAATGGATAGAGATGTGTTTTATATATATAATGCAATACTACTTGGCAATGAGGAAGAATGGAATCTGGCCATTTGTAGCAATGTGGATGGAACTGGAGAGTGTTATGCTAGGTGAAATAAGTCAGGCAGAGAAAGACAGTTACCATATGTTTTCACTCATATGTGGATTCTGAGAAACTCAACAGAAGGGGAAGGGGGAAAAAAGTTACAGAGAGGGAAGGAGGCAAACCATAAGAGACTCTTAAATTCTGAGAATAAATTGATGGTTGATGGGGGGTGGGGGGAGGGGAAAGTGGGTGATGGACATTGAGGAGGGCACCTGTTGGGATGAGCACTGGGTGTTGTATGGAAACCAATTTGACGATAAATTTCATTTAAAAAACATGAATTTGAAGAAGCTACTAAAAGAACAGCAAATTAAACACACAATAAACAGAAAAAACATAACTAAAATGAATGCAGAAGCTAATGAAATGTAAATCAAACATTAGGTAAGATAAAAACCTTAAATTTTATTTTTTCAAGCTAAAAATTATTAACTTTGACCCATTTAAAAAAACCCACAAATACAGTATCATAAATCAAAAGGAAACCACTAGAGATTCTACATACATAAAGTAGTTCTAAGACTTTTTATATCTTTTATGCCAAGAAATTAATTGTCAAAGCAAGGAATTGGTAATTTTGTCTCATTATCTATAAATATTTCATTGACTGTTCTGTAAAACTTGATTAAAGTTGAGAAAAATGGAAAAAGAAAAAATAACATTGTACACAAAATGGAAACATTTCTAGAGAATCACAGCAGGGAAATTGACACAAAAAGAAACAAAAATTGGAATTGTCATATACAATAAAACATTACTAAATAAGTGACAATCCTGCTCTGCAACATTGGCATCATTGGTATCTTGTGAGAAAGGTAATCTCAAGTCTCACACCAGCCTACTGAATCTGTATCTGAATTTTAACAAGTTTCTCATGTAATTCATATGTACATTAATGTTTGGGAAGCATTATATTAAGTAAAGTGTATCTGCAATTATTAACTTGCCCACAAAAAATACTCCTACCTAGATAACTTCATGTGTGAATTCTTAAAAAAAAAAAACATTTAAGAAGGAGATATCACTAACCCTATACAAACGTCCTTATAACAACAACAAAAAAAGACTGTACTTTCCAACTATAATGTTGCTAAAGAGTTAAAAAAAGAATTTTAATGTTTATTTATTTTTGAGACAGAGAGAGACAGAGCATGAATGGGGGAGGGTCAGAGAGAGAGGGAGACACAGAATCCGAAGCAGGCTCAACACAGAGCCCGACACGGGGCTTGAGCTCACTGACCCTGAGATTATGACCTCAGCCGAAGTAGGATGCTTAATTTACTGAGCCACCCAGGCGCCCCAAGTTTTATAAGGACATCATAAGAAAGGGAATATGGGCCAATCTCTCTGAAAAAAAAAAAAGAAGTATTAATCTCAAAAAATAGCAAGTTGAACTCAGTGATAAATTAAAATTATATCATGGACACATTAGCATTATTTCAGGATGCAGTGTGGGTTTAACATTTGAAAAACAATCCGTATAATTAACCAGAGTAAAAAATAAAACAGTGAAATATATAGCAATCTTAAAAGGTGTAAATAAAGCATTGAGTAAAATTCATTATCTATTCATAATAAGAACTTTTAGCTAAGAATACATGGTAATTACCTTTTTTGATAAAAGTTGTCTACATATAAAGTACAGCAATATCATACTTAATGGTGAAATATAAACCGTCTTCCATGAAATTAGTAATGAGACAAGTATGTACTATCATTATTTCTATTCCACATAATACTCAAAGTCCAAGAATGTGCAATAAGACCAGAAAAATAAAAGAAATATGTAAGTATAGGAAAGGAGGAAATGAATCTGTCATTGTATTTACATGAAAGAATTGTGTATGTAGAAAATTAAAATAATTCTACAGGTTAAATATTAGAATTGATAATTTAATTCAACAGGATTTCTATACACAAGGTCAGAACACTAAAATCAATTTCATTTCTATATACTAACTTCAAAAATTTACAGAATGTAATAAAAAATACAGTATGCCATTTTCAATAGCATACAAAATATCAAATGCCTAGGTAAAAATAAATGAACTATATGGAAGATATGGAAGTTATCCTCAAAACATTAGAGACTCTTAAATATAGAGAACAGAAGGTTACTGGAGAGGTTGTGGAAGGGGGGATGGGTAAATGGGTAAAGGGCACTAAGGAATCTACTCCTGAAATCATTGTTGCACTGTATGCTAATTTGGATGTAAATTTTAAAAACACAATTAAAAAAATAAAAAAGTAAAATTGAGATTATACTTTAAAATATATATGTATAAGAGACCAAAAACAGCTAATATTGAAAAAGAAGTTTGTGAACCTAAACTACTGGATATAGAAACTTATAAATCTATATTAAGACAGTGTCATATTGGCAAAAGACCAGCACATAGAACAATGAAAATGAATAGAGGGTACTGAAAATCTGACACCTAAAAGAATACTTGATTTATCCTTAAAGGACAGTGAAAAGCTGTGAGAATGTAAGAACGATCTCTTGATTTATACTTTACACCATAGTCAAAGATCAGTACTAGGTGGATTGCAAATCTATATCAAAGGTAAAATATTATGGTAGTTAAACATCTCTTAAACAATACACAAAAAGCACTAAGTGTAAAAGAAAGGATTGATAAATTGGACTTCTCTTGATAAAAATAACTTGTGTTCATTAAAGATATTGAGAGAATAAAAACATTGGCTATAAATTTTGAGGTGGTATTTGCAATAGATATAACCAAGAAAATATTTATAATTAGAATTTATTAAGACATCTTACCAGTTAGTAAGAAATAGACAAGTTAGTGAGAAAATGGGAAAATACCTGAATAGGTACTTCAGAAAATAATATATTGAAATAGCCAAAAAAGGTATGGAAAGATCTTCAATGTTACTCATCATCAGGAAAAAGCAAATCAAACTATGTAGATGCCACCAGGCATGCACAAGAAAGGCTAAAATTACCAAGACTGACAATCCCAACAGTTATGGAGTATGTGAAGGAATTCAGTTCTCATACACTGTTTAAAGAAGTACAGTTTGTTGTATAATCACATAGAAAGACAGTTTCAAAGTATCTATTAAAGGCGATTATACACATAAAATATGACACAGCATTTAATTCCTAGGAATATACCCAACATATACAGTGTATGTTTATGTATACATATATGGACCAAACTTTATGTTCATAGCAGGACTATTCATTATAGCCCCAAACTACAAAGAAATAAATGTACTTCAAATACTGTCATGTAGAAATAAATTATGGTATATTCATACAATAGGATACTAGATAATAATGTAAAGGAACAGCTTATAAAACTCAAGAAAAAATTGCTGAATGGAAGCAGGTAGACACAGATGAACATATGCTGCATTATTTCAGTTCTATAAAGTGAAAAACACCTCTTCGGTTAGGTTTGTTTCAAAGTATCTTACTGTTTTTGATGTGGTTATAAGTAGGATTGATTTCTTAATTTCTCTTTATGCTGCTTCATTATTGGTGCATAGAAATGCAACAGATTTTTGTACGTTGTGAAGGAAACAATCAACAAAACAAAAAGATAACCCACTGAATTGGACGTTATTTACAAATGACATATTTGATAAAACATTAGTGTACAAAATATAGAAACAACTAATGAAACTCAACACCCCTAAAATGAATAATCCAGTTAAGCATGGGCGCAATACAGGGCGCCTGTGTGGCTCGGTTGGTTAAGCGTTCGACTTTGGCTCAGGTCATGACCTCACAGTTCATGGGTTCGAGCCCCACATCAGGCTCTATGCTGACAGCTCGCTCAGAGCCTGGAGCTTGCTTCAGATTCTGTTTCTCCTTCTCTCTGTACCCCTCCCCCACTCACACTCTGTCTTTCTCTGTCTCTCAAAAATAAATAAGTGTAAAAAACAAATTTTAATGGGCAGAATACATGAATAGACATTTTTTCCAAAGAAGACATACTTTGGATAAGTATGGGTAAACATCACTGATTATCAGGGAAATGCAAATCAAAACTACAATGAAATACCACCTCACACCTGTCAGACGGCTAAAATCAACAACACAAGAAACAACAGGTGTTGCAAAGATATGGAAAAAGGGGAATCCTTTTACACTGTTGGTGGAAATGCAAACTGGTGCAGCCATCTGGATAACAGTATGAATGTTGCTCAAAAAGTTAAAAATAGAACTGCCCTACCATCCAGCAATTGCACTACTGGGTATTTATCCAAAGGATACAAAAATACTGATTCGAAGGGGCCCATGCACCCCAATGTTCATAGCAGCATTATCAACAATAGTCAAGATATGGAAGCAGCCCAAGTATCCATCAATTGACAAATGGATAAAGAAGATGTGGTGTGTATATGTACGTATATATAATACAATATTACTCAGCTATAAAAAGGAATGAAATCTTGCCATTTGCAACGACGTGGATGGAGCTACAGAGTCTTATGCTAAGCAAAATAAGTCAGAGAAATACAAATACCATGTGATTTCACTCATATGTGGAATTTAAGAAACAAAAGAAATGAGCAAAGGGACAAAAAAAAAAAGAAGCAAACCATAAAACAGACTCTTAAGTATAGAGAACAAACTGATGGTTACCAGAGAGAAGGAGGTTCGTGGCATGGATGAAATAGGTGATGGGGATTAAGGAGTGCACTTGTGATGAGCAACTAAACACTAGATGTTGTATGAAAATGTCAAATCACTACATTATACACCTGAAACTAATATTATACTATATGTTAATTAACTGGAATTCAAATAAAACCTTAGAAGAAAAAAAAACACAAACTGCAAAACAACAAATCTAACTCATGGTATTAAAAGTCACAATAGTGGTTACATTTGAAAAAGTAAGGGTGGTAAGACTGGAAATGATACAAGAAGAGTTTCCAAATTACTTCCCATTTCTTGATCTGGGTGGTGGTTATATGTTCTCATTTTGGGTTATTTCGTTCAGCAGTACAATTAGGATTTGTGTAATTTTCTTCGTGTAGTCTATATTTTAATAAAACTCTTTGTTCTGTGTCCCTCAAAATACTCCATGTCTTCTTTTAGATGTAACTCTTCCTTATATTATCCTTATGAATGACACCCTTATAAACAGGTTCATTTCATGTTAACTTTCCAGAGTGCATGAAATTCCCACATCAGTGTTCATTTTCTGGATTAATACATCATCTCCTGAATATCTCACAAGAGAGATACTCATGAGAGAGGGGGTACATGTTATTTAGGACACAGGTCCCTGATTTTACCTGAATTTCATGATATGTGACTTTGAAAATTTACTTAAATATTTTATAGCCTTGATTAATTAATATGAGTAGCTGGCACAAGATGGTAATTTCAGGTATACAGCATGGTGATTATTTTCTATTTATTTATATATGAAGTTTATTGTCAAATTGGTTTCCATACAACACCCAGTGCTCATCCCAAAAGGTGCCCTCCTCAATACCCATCACCCACCCTCTCCTCCCTCCCACCACCCATCAACCCTTAGTTTGTTCTCAGTTCTCAACAGTCTCTTATGCTTTGGCTCTCTCCCACTCTAACCTCTTTTTTTTTTTTTCCTTCCCCTCCCCCATGGGTTCCTGTTAAGTTTCTCAGGATCCATATAAGAGTGAAACCATATGGTATCTGTCTTTCTCTGTATGGCTTATT